>NW_021604598.1:6005872-6091472 GCF_004785775.1 Grammomys surdaster | reverse complement strand
AAGAAGAAGAAGAAGAAGAAGAAGAAGAAGAAGAAGAAGAAGAAGAAAGCAGGGTGTGTGGTATATGAGGGGGACATGCAACCTATGACAAAGATGAGACTTTCTCAAAACCAAAATTAAAATTCAGGGCCAGCAAGATAGCTCATTAGCTAAAGGTGTTTACCGCCAAGTCTGAGGACCTGAATTCAATTTAAACCCCAAGAAGGAGCAAACCAACAAGTCATCCTTTGTGTCCTTTGATCTTATTACATGTGTTATAGTACATACACTAGTGTGTGTGTGTGATACACACATCTACTCACACATATACAATGTATAAATATTTAAATAAGAAACACAATATTTTATAATTATTAAAACAATTCAACAATTGCTTTAGATTTTAAAAGGAACCAGTTAGCTTGTGGTGAAGTCATAAAAATCTCTCTGCTTTCTGTAAGCTTTTTCTGAAACACACCAGGTCTGAAAATCCCTACAACTCAGTTGCTCTGGCTGCAAGATACCAGATTTCACTTGTGTTAGCATGGGACACTTTTTGACCATGGGAAAGGTCCTGTTCATAATCTTGCTAAGACAGCAGTTCATGAGGTTTGGCTGTGCCAAACTCAGACATGTCTGACCTCTTATGCAAACAGCAGAACGCAAATACTTCTTCCAAGGGTCGGGGCAGTCACACAAGGGTGTGCATATGCAGTGCTCATGGTTGTGCAATGACTGATGAGTGATTTTTTTTATACTTTACAATGGTGACAAAGAAATAAACATTGAGCAGAAACTACACTTGGCATGTGGAGCTCTGGTCTTCTTTTCTAGGTTAGTGAGAGGAGCCTCTCTTGTTATGCTAAGCAGCACTGAGCCCAGTTCCCATTTACCAGGGCAGCCAAATGATCCACTTCACTGTGTTGCCAAGCTGCTAAGTTTGGCAGTAGATGCTTGAGAGCTGGAACCCTGACTCTACCCAAGAACAAAGGATCTTCCCCTGCATGTTCATGGAAGCCAAGTGTGGGGCTACACTTACTTTTCCTGGTAGTGATTAATTGGGGCCATGGTCACTTCCTCTGCTGGAAGAGTGTTACAGAGAGTCAGCTAAAATAGGATGACTGGGCCATAGCCTTATCCCATCGTATATAATACCCAGTTTCCAGTTGAAAACTCATTGGTGTGTGAAAAACTGGAGCCCAAACACAGTTAAAAGAGGCAATAACTAGTGGTCCACCACACTCAGTTGACTGAGTACAGCTGTCAGTTTGATGAGGTTGGAGACAGGAGGAAGTGAGCCTCTGAGCATGCCTGTGAGGGAAGTCTTTATTAGAAGTCCCACCTGGAAAGTGGGCAGTATCATCACAGGCTGGAGTCCTGGACTATAATAAAATAAATAAAATCATATTTTATTATTACAGTGAAGAGAGAGATAAGCAACAATCACCTCTCTCTAGCTTCTGACTGTGGACCATGTGACAAGCTGCCTCACACCCCACCACCATGAGTCCATCACCACGGATTGTGCCCCCAAACTTCGAGCTCAAACAACAGCTTTCTCCCTTACATTGCTTTCATCTGTGTTTCTTTCCAGCACAACACAAAGTAATAAAGCGGTAAGATAGTAAGTAATCAAAGCTTTGGAACAGAAGCCACTGCTCCTTTGTCATTTACAATGTTCTAGGTTTGATCCCTAGCCCTGAAAGAGAGAAGTAGAGAGGGGGGATTTTAAAGAAACTACAATCACACACACACACACACACACACACACCCCTTTAATTTTTACTCTACAAAAACTTGCTTTTTAAAAAAGCTGAGAAGACAAATTACAGAGTAAAAGATAAATGATGAATATCTACAGTATACTTTTATGATTCTCAAAATGGCACAATCCAAAATAAAACAGACAAATAGAAAGTGGACAGAAACCATGAAGAGACATTTTACCAAGGAAGACACACAGATGCTCACTGAGACCTGAGCAGACGGCAGCACCATTAGTACAGGAATACAATGAGAACTCATGGCACTACTGTGCCCCTAACACAGTGGCTAAAGAAAAACATGATGTCAGCACCCAGCAGCTTCCAGGGGAAGAGAGACTGAATCACTCTCTGGCATAGCTAGTGAAACAACCACTGGAAAAAGAGTTTAAAAGAGTGTGTGTGTGTGTGTGTGTGTGTGTGTGCGCGTGCGCATGTGTGTGTGTGTACATTCAGTCAACTAGTTTTCCAGACGTTATCTCAGAGAGATGCTTAGGTCCATATGCAGAACGTGTATATAACTTTTACAGCAGATTATTCATAATAAATACCCCCAAGTGGAAACAGCTCAGATGTCTTCCAGTGGGTAAATAATTAAACTGGAGTACTTCATACCATACGATACTACTCAGTATATCACCTAATGTGCACAACCTCTTGACTCCCAGGGAATCAAGCTGAGTAAGAAAAGCCAATACAAAGTGACACACTGTTGGATTCCACGTGTGTAAAATTCTTGAAAAAATGAAATTATAAAAACAGACACAAGGTTAGGATTTTCCAGATGGTAAAGGCGGGGTGTGTGCAGGAAGTGGAACAGTTACCCAAAGCTGTCTCAGGAGCCGTGCACTGGTAAACATGTGCTGTGTCTTGACTGTGTTGGTGTTGACATTCTGTTTGCAATGCTGTAGTACCATAGCAAGGTGACACTGGGTGGGAATAGAGAGTCCTGAATCATTTTTTTACAGTAGTATGTAAATCTACATTTATTTCATAATAAGCAAAAAGCCACACATATGGCAATCTCTCTTATATGATGTCCCAGTTGTGGGGTTTTTTTTTTCACTATATTTCATAACTCTTTGTTAAGAAGGAACTTAAGTCATTACTTCTATATAAGCAGTGACAAAGATCAAGGCATCATGTAGATAGTAGGTGACATTATCTTTTATATAATCAATGTATAACATTTAAGGAAAGTTTAATCCTTATTAAGCGAACATTTTTGCATACACTGCCTCCTCCTTATCTTTCTGTGTCTTTAACATTTGTTTGAATTTAAGCAATTCTTCCTGGGTAGCTTTAGTTCCTGAGGCTATCTCCTGCACCTTTTTAGTCAGCCAATTCCTGATCATATTTTTTTAATCCATGCCAACCTTGTGCTTTGTAGCATAGTGCTCTGATATTTGATGGTATGTATATCCATTTCAAGAGCCTCCAAAAAATGGTCAGTCACTCGTTCCCAATTTCTCATCTTCAATTTACAAGCACCATTATGCAGCACACAACTTAAAGCTATAGGTTGCAGTCTGAGTGTATCTACTTTCTCAATAGCAGCCTTTGAACTATCTATATACCTTAAAACCTTCTCATATTTTTTAATAGATATCTCCCAGTCCTGAGACTTGAAAAAAAGTGTTTCCACTGTTTTTGAGTCTTCAGCTATTAAAAAAAAAACTTTGTCTACATCTTTTAAATCTGTATCTGCATCCTCAGGTAAGTCTGGATGACTATCAGCACAGCACCTCTAGGGACTATTCCTCAGTCATCACCTTCTTTCAATTCCCTGTGTCCTGCAATAACCGTTTGTCATGTTTTTCATGATTCATGTCTGCATTTTCAAGCATTGTTACCATTCCTAGTCCTTTAATTCTTGACTAAGTATCATGTTTCCCATCTTAATGAGGAGTTGGAACTGTTATGATAAAGAACTGAGAAACTGTCTTGGTTAGGGTTTTACTGCTGTGAACACATGCTATGCCCAAGGCAACTCTTATAAAGGATATTTCATTGGAGCTGGCTTACAGGTTCAGAGGTTCAATCCATTGTCATCAAGGTGGGAGCATGACAGCATCTAGGCAGGCATGGGGCTGGAGGAGCTGAGGGTCCCACATCTTGTTCTGAAGATAACTAGGATGATGTGGGACTACATAAGGGTATCCTGGTTCGTGGCTGGGCATGGGCCTTGAGCCTTGAGACTCTTAGTGAGAAACAGCAGGAGTTTGGCCACGCCCTCAGAACCCTGGGTCCTGAAAAGCAGTCTAGTCTCCGTAGAACTACATTGTTCAGTCACGTAGGCCATTACAGCCCCTCCCAAAGTGCACAAGTAGAGGGTGTGACTAGAGGCCTCAGGCCCTAGGGATTTACATACTAATGAAAGCCAGAGGGCAGAGCAAATTAAGGATTCCTCCCCAGAACCTCCCCCTTTCTCCCTCCCTATTTAACTCAGGACTGCCCTGAGATGGGGGGGGGGCTTACTTCCAGATCCATCCACCATCCGCCATGACACCACTTTGGAACCAAAGACTTCCTCGTGTCATTGGGGCCTGCCGTTGTCAGAGCCCAGGCCACTGGAACCTTAGACCTCCTCCTGCATGTGGGCCCTGCAGCGTGGAAAGCCTCCGGGACTCCACCAGCACAGCGGTCTATATTTTTCCCACAGGATGAGGGTCTTAATGCTCACACCCACAGTGACACACTTCCTCTAACAAGGTCATATCTACTCCAACAAAGCCACACCTCCTACTAGTGCTATTTCCTGGGCCAAGCATATTCAAACCACCACAGAACCATTTATTCTATGGCCTGCATTCGCCATGCTCAGCAAATCCTCCCAATCATGCTTATAATGAAAGTTTTCATCTTCAATTTTTCACCATAAATGCTTTCTCCATTTGTCTCATTCTAGTTTGAGAAGTCTCCACCCTGAATCATAAATTTCTTAGTAATTTTGTGGAAGGGTCATCCTTCAAAACAGAGGGGCTTGGATCCAATGCCCTGTTCTCTGGTGTGCAACACACAAAACTTTTCTGTAGTTTTGGGAACAATATCTGCAAACGATTCACACAACTCACTCCACACCTATGTCCATGTCAAAGTAGACCCACAGGCCCTTGGGATTGGAGAGCTTGGCTGCTGGGAGAGGGTGTCACATCTTCACAACCAGAGTTGGGAAGCAGGATGTGGATATCTCATGTAGAAGAGGGGCCCAGTCATGTTTAATTGTCACAGCCTGAAATTGTTTGAGAGGAAAGCGTGAGGAATTTACTAGTTCAGTCTGGTTTCTGGGCATGGCATGTCTGTGACAGATTTGGTTGTTAACTGATGTAAGAGAGCCCAGTGCACTGGGAGCCCCACCATTCCTCAGACAGATGGTTAAAAAACCTAGTTACATATAAAACAACCTAGTTAGGCATGAACCTGAAAGCCTCCAGCTCCTGCCTTGAGGCCCTGCCCTGACTTCCATCAGTGATGGATTGTTAATGAGAACTTGTGAGATGAAATTGCTCATTGCCAATTTCTCATCTTCAATTTATCAGCACCAATATGCAGCACACAACTTAAGGCTATAGGTTGCTGTCTCCACTTTGCTTCTGGTCAGAATATTAGAAATGAACATAGAACACATTGGACATGCTGTAAAAGGCCAAACCTTAGGGACAATCAAATCTGCCTTCTATTTGCCTGAGGTAGAGGGGAGATATGGAGCATTCCCAGATCTACAGTCAGCAGCTCCAATAAAGCAGCCTCAAGGATGTGGGCATCTTCAGCTTCACCAAAGCAGACCTTCAACAGACAGAAACCAGGACTCAGAGAAGGTGCAGAAGCTGACAAGCTGAACAGAGCTGAGATAAGGTTTTGTTCTTATCCTGAAGCTTTAATTCAACTCTTCCCATTTATTAAGTTTTACACCAATGAAGTTGAAATCTACAAATCCTGTTCTTCTTGTTAAGTCCTGAGGAAAGCCATGACAAGGCATGGAGCTGGTGTCCATCCTATTTAGCGGATGTTAAAAAGAAAAAATAAGTAATTTTAATAAGAAATACAATAAAGGCTTTTGGCTTTTTTTTTAATGGCTAATGTTTGGTGGCGTAGATAGTATGCTTACTCACATACCAATTACAAGCAATTTGCCAATATCCCAGTGTACCTGTTCTTCAGTGCAAAACTCTCACTTTTGGAAATGCATGCCACAGAAATTCCCAGACAAGTTTATTAAGACATACGCATAGGATTATTTTTTCCTGAAATAACTCACAGAAACTTAACTACCAACCATATGTATAGGGAACCTAGGACTCATATGTAGCAGATAAGCAGCTTGGTCTTCATATGGGTCCCCTAACAATAGAAGTGGGGGCTTCTCCAACTTGAACTCTGTCATCTGCCTTTGGATCCCTTTTCCCTAGCTAAGCTGCCTTGTCTGGCCTCAGTGGGAGAGAATGGGCTTAGTCCTGATGCAACTTGATATATTAGGGTAGGTTGGTACTGGGTGTGTGGGGGGGTGTTCCCTTCTCTGATAAGAAGGGAAAGAGAGCATGAGGGACTGGGATGGGTGGGAGGAGAGGAGGGAGGAGGCTGTGATCAGGATGTAAAGTGAATAGATAGATAGATAGATAGATAGATAGATAGATAGATAGATAGAGGAAAAGGAAAGATAACCCCAAAGTAATCAAAAAGTCAGTCAACAAATGTTGGGAAGAGGAGTGGCTTGTAGGCTGATGTTGGCAAATGACCAAACAAATGGAAGAAGAGTTCTTTCTCTTGTGTGTGTATTCTTCGTTTGTTCAGGTCAAATGGCAGCACTGTACGATAATACATACTGAGACATAACTTTAACAGACCACTTCTACAATTGTCTTGGAAGGATTTGTGATCAGCTTACATGTCCCGGGCAATTCATTTGTGTGTATTCAAAATATCTTGAAGACAGAGTCACAGTTGTAATCAGAAATAAGAATATGCATATGATTGATCATGACAAGACCCACTGGCCTCCCACGGAGGCAGTAACACAAGGCTACGGAGACAAGGTTTTCCTTCTTAAATGGGATGACAACATTTTTGATAGGAGTTTTTGTCAACATAAGCAAATTCCTGGGTTCATCTACATTACAAGAATAATATAGTAATAGTAACAATCAAGCCTCTGTAATTCTGACATCAATTAAGTAATTCATTTTTTATACATTTTTTATCATTTCATAAATGTATATAATTATTTTTGTTTATATTCAAGAACACTTCCCAATTCCTTCCAAATCCTGCCATATTCCCTCCCACTTTTGTGACTTTTATTTTTTATATACATGACCAAGTCATTCATTTTAATACGATGAAATCACATTGTTGAAAATGGGAGATTCTGTCCCTTGAGGAGTTGTCAGGGACACAACAAAGGTATGCTCATGCAGCAGCCTGATTTTTAGTTCTCGTTCAAGCTTCTCTCCTCTCAGGCCTGGTCTGCCCCCTACACTGGATGACCCAGTTGACCTGCAAAGGGATGAAGATAAACTTGATGTTCAAATCACCACTTAGGGCACAAGGATGACTGGGATTTCGTAAAAACAGCCCCCAAAGAATAAGGTACAATGTTTCTGAGATTCCCCTGTGGACGTGCCAGCCAAGAGCAAATGTGTACAGGAAGTTCTAAAGCCCCTCTGGCCCTTTACTTCCTCTATGGCCATGTGAGAGAAGCAAGGTTACAGGAAGAGAGTCTGAAGGGAACACAGTCAGAGGTCTGAAATAGTGTGCTATGATCCAACACCACCTACTGGCCTTCCTCTCTGAAGCCTCCAGAAAACTGATAAAGTGAATCACTCACACCCATCTCGTACAGGAAGTGGCTTCTGGAGGACCACAACAGTCAAGCAGATGTTTGAGAACAGCAACTCTCCAAACTCCTGAGGGCAAATAACATGACATCCCAGAACTACAAGGCAAGTGCTGCCAGTTGTTATCCAATTCTGTCTGATGGGCAGCCCAGAGAGCAGAACAGGCAGAAAGGAGGCTGGAGGATTGAGCATCAGGGGTGGAGAAGCAGTCAGATAGAGCCACAATGAAGAGCCCTGACTATAGACAGAATTTCAATGACTCCAAAGAAGAGCTCTGTGCTGTAGGTCAACATGAACTATCTAACACCATATACTATAGGAAATAAGGGACCATTGTAAACAATAACAAGGCCCAAGCAGGAAGCCAATTTACAGTACCCACAGCCCTCCCTAGCCTCAAGAGCTCTACCCTTGTAGGGTTCAGCCCAGCCCTGTTATTTCACCAACTGGAGTTTTCTTTTAGACCTTAAAGGAGAAATTAGTGGAAACCTCAATGTTGAAAGAATCCAGGACTCTATTACATGGAGGTGAACCTTTCTTAACATTGAACTCAGCCAGAACGTGACAAGCTAGCTGCAATGCTGCAGTCTTTCATCAGTGTGACACAAGCTAGAGTCATCTGAGAAGAGAGAACCTCAACTGAGAAAAATACCTCCATCAGATTGTCCTATAGGCAAGTCTGTTGGTGTATTTTCTTAATTAATGACTGATATGGGAAGGCCCAGCCCACCTTGGGTCCTGGGTTGTATAAGAAAGCAAACTGAGCAAGCCTTGGATGGCAAGTCAGCAAATAGTGAACATTCTTTGATGCTTTTTGCTTTGGTTTTACCTCCAGGCTCTTCCTTGGGTTCTTGTCCTGATTTCCCACTATGATAGACTGTAAGCTATAAGAGAAAATAAGCATTTCTGCCCAAGTAGTCAATCTGGTTACTGTTTACAATGGCCCTTTCTTTCCTAAAGTATATGGTGTTAGATAGTTCATGAGAGTTGGTTCTGTCACAGTGGTAGCCCACTCTCAGGTACTAAGTTCTATTTGTGTCTCTGTTGCTCTATGGTAAACCACCAACCAATGTCCACTAGGAGTAGAAATGTTTACTTTATCTTATAGCTTACAGTCCATCACAGCAGGAAATCAGGACAGGAACTCAAGGTAGGGCCTGGAGGTAAGAACTGAAGCAGATACCATCAAACAATGTTAACTATTTTTTTTTTAAGGGAGGATTATGGAAGTATCTGGAATTTAGTTGCTGAATCTGGAATTTGGGGCTGGAAAAGCCATTGCATTCTCAGAGATTAATCTGCTGTTATGGAATCCTGGAAGACAGGAATGTTGAAAGAGGGGCAGAAGATGAAGCCCTGGCTTGTGAAGTCTTCGAAAAAAGATTCTATCAGGGTCATTCATGTGATATATTTGAAAAAACAATGTCTGGGGGCAGGATTTTGAACCCAAGTTAATACAACCCCTACTCAGGGCCATGTGGCCCCAAGGCAGGAGTGAGTCTGTGACAAGACAACCCCAGATTGGGGCTGTGAAGTGCAGCCTGGCCTGGGACAAGCCCAAGACAAGACTACCCTTGCCTGAGGCTGCAGCCTGGGTGGGAGCAAGCCTGAGAGATGACTAGTCTGGTGTCATGGGGCCCAGACAGGAAGCCAGCCTGACCACCAGTCTGGCACTGCTCAGGCCCAAATAGACCATGCCCAAGATGACCCCTGCCTGGTGCCACACTGTACAAGTAGAGCATAGCACACTTGAGATGACCTCTGACACCAAGAGACCCCAGGTGCCACTAAAAGGAGTAAGTGCTACAGAAATGGAAGAGAATGAGAAACAGAATGACATGGACAGAATGAAGTGAGGCAGAACTGGAGACTCAGGGACAGTGAGAAATAGCCTGATGCAAGAAGCTGATGATGCCATCTAAGAGCATGATGAGGTCCTATGCTGCCACTGAGGGTCATGTCTGGGTCTATAGCCCTGCAGCAGCAGGGATCTGCTGCCACCAAAGGCTTGGTGAATCTCCCTGGTCTGGGGTGTCACCTGGGGCCATGTTGATGTCTGAGGGCTGTGCAGAACCGGCCCCACCCCTTGAATGAGTGTTCTGGAAGAGCTACCCCTGAGGGCAGGAGAGCAGGACAGCTGACCATATCCCTTGCCAGTGGCGTTACTAGAGAGAGGGGGGCCAGGAAGGACAGTAGAGCTGGCCCTGGTTGTAGGCGTTTCAGGTTATTTACTTTTAGAGTGTTAGCATAGGAGAGCTATTCCCACCACTTGTCTGCTGAAAGGTGAAGAAAAGATGTGCCCCCCCTTGCCCCTTTTCACCTGTGGCAGGCAGGAGAGCTGGCCCCAAGGTCATCAGACTGGGAGAGCTGGCCCTGCCCCTCACCTGCTGTAGCACTCAAGAAAGCAGGCTCTGCACCTAGTTTGGGCAGCTCAGTAGAGTTGGCCCTGATGACACGGGATTGAATAGCTAGCCCCAAGGACATGAGAGCAGGAGAGCTGACTCTGCCCATTGCTGGTTGCAAAATTGGATGACTAAGCTGGAGCAGGGTTGGAGATTTACCCTGGTGGTGTGGGTATGGGAATGCTGGCAGACTGACCAGCTCAGATACCTCTCACGCACACATCCAGGGCTATGAGTTGGTCACCCCAACATCTACCCCATCAATTAACTGCTGAACTGAGTGAAGAGGCCAGTCCTACAAATCTAAAACTACAGGATCTCCATGGCACAGGGCAACAACAGGATATCAGAGAGAAGTATCCGTGAGGATCCAGTATTAATAGTGTAGCAGAGGCCAGAGGCCTCAAACTAGAACAATGACTTATTGCAGTGAAAATTTACAAGCAAAAATGTGTGGGCAAAATGATATACTTTTGGACATCCTCTGACACACTAGAGCTCCCACAGTGAATATTTTTTTCTTTTGAGAGGAGGCTACAAGGGTGGAGGACAGGTACAAGGATACAGGGAGATGAGTAGGATTGGCATGAATGGTGCAAAATTCACACACACAAAAAAAATAAAAAGTTAAAAAAAAACCAAAAAGTCTGTTGTTTCCAGGCAGCTGAGTCTGGGAAATCAGCTGTGATAAGGAGAGACATGATCCACTAAAGTAAAACCTTGTTTTAATATATCAATTGATGATGGTTAGTTGGGGCTGAGACACCAGTGCAATTATGAAGAAACCAGCATCAAACATAAAATTAACTCAAACAAATCAGTGGCCTTCCTCTACTCAAAGGATAAATAGGCTGAGAAAGAAATTAGGGAAATGACACCCTTTACAATAGTCACAAATAATATAAAATACCTTGGTGTGAATCTAACCAAGAAAGTGAAAGATCTGTATGACAGGAACTTCAATTTCCTGAAGAAAGAAATCGAAGCAGATCTCAGAATACAGAAAGATCTTCCATGCTCCTGGATTGGAAGGATTAATATAGTAAAAATGGCCATCTTGCTGAGAGCAATCTACAGATTTAATACAATCCCCATCAAAATTCCAACTCAATTCTTCAGAGTTAGAAAGAGCAATTCTCGAATTCATTTGAAATAACAAAAAACCCAGGATATAGAGAAAAATTCTCAACAATAAAAGAACTTCTGGAGGAATCACCATCCCTGACCTCAAGCTGTATTACAGAGCAATAGTGATAAAAACTGCACGGTATTGGTACAGAGACAGGCAGGAAGGTCAATGGGATAGAATTGAAGACCCAGAAATGAACCCACATATCTATGGCCACTTGAACTTTGACAAAGGAGCTAAAACCATCCAGCGGAAAAAAGACAGCATTTTCAACAAGTGGTGCTGGTTGAACTGGAGGTCAGTACGTAGAAGAATGCAAATTGATCCATTCTTATTTCCTTGTACAAAGCTCAAGTCCAAGTGGATCAAGGACCTCCACATAAAACCAGATACACTGAAACTAATAGAAGAGAAACTGGGAAAAGTCTCAAACACATGGGTACAGGGGAAAAGTTCCTGAACAGAACACCAATGGCTTATGCTCTAAGATCAAGAATTGACAAATGGGGACTTCCAGTCTGGGACCGAGCATAGAGCAGATCTCAGGTGGCAGCTCTGTACCCAACCTCACAAAACCCAGAGGAAGAGGGCCTCCCAGGAGCTTTAACTCGGGCAGTATCTCAGGTAAAAATGAATCACCCGTGATGTCTGCTGTTAGAAGTTCTAATCCAGATGCTGGCCTCAAACTTATACTACTGAGATGTTCAACGGGCCACTGACAAGAACATCAAACAGCTAGAGATTGACATCACTAATCTGAAGAAATCCCTCATTTCGCTGTCTGAAGAGGCCTCCAAAAATCGCAAAGATCCTTATTGGACTTGATTTACTCTATTACAATAGAAAAGGCTGTGCACAGCTCTTGACTGTGTACAGACCTTAAAGAAGAATATTGCCTTTGCATAGAAAAGACAGGAATGGTTAAAGAGAGCATGAAAAAGGTCAGAGAAGACCCTGAGAAAAGTCAGAGAGAGAAAGAGAAAGATGAGAGCTGGTACAAGAATTGGTTTTCAGCCTCTCCAAGGTTGTCAACCCTACTTCCTCCCATCTTGGGACCATTAATTGGGTTATTTTTGCTTATTTCTTCTGGTCCCTGGGCCTCAAATAGGCAGACTAACTCTGTGAAACAACAGATAAATAATTTGGTAGCAAAACCTATTCAGATACATTATCATAAATTAGCTACAGAGGACCACAAGACTCAAGATGAGGTTGTTACTTTATCCAGGGTGTTCCCAAAACCCATTTCCACCCAACTTAAAAGAGGAGACTTCCGTCCCTAGACCAGGCAGAGAGGGGCCACCCAGAACCCCCTCTGACTGGTGATCTGAATTCTTGCTTAGGCTGTGAGGCTAAGCACTGCAAGGGAATATCAATAAAAGTTAAAAATATCTCTCTGTGTTCCCTGAGGGACAAGCCTGACTGCATAGAGGTTAATGCCAAAAGTATCCCCTCTCCAGGAAAAAGACATCGGGATGGGTATGGCCCTCATGCCTCACTGAACAATGACAGGGGGACCGGAGCCATTACAAGGTCCCCTTCAATTACTGAAGGTCAGGCCTCTATCCCTGCCTTTGCAAGATTAGATTCGCCACAGCCCTTCTATACTTAGAGAAGGGAGGAGATGTCAGGGGCATACCTGCTTACACACTGAAGGCCTAAAATCAGCCATAGGCCTAAAATCAGCAATAGGGCTGTCATACATGTATACTAACACCAAGTCTTGGGTCTCAGTGGAAAAACATTGAAACATATGGCTATAAGCTATTTTAAACAGGCAGCTTTTGTGGAAATTTTCCAGCATGAGTAGTCATAGACCTTGTAAATAGGTAGCCTTGGCAGACAATACCAACTTAGATAAGGACAAGTGAATCATAGGCAGAGTCATAGTGACCTGTCCCTGAACCTTCACTCAGCCGATACCATGTTCTGAAAGATATCTGTATTCCCTCTGAACACCCATGTCTAGTGTCATTCCCTTCCCCACATCCTGCCTTTTTGTGTTTATAACCCCTGTGTGAATGAGTAAAAATTACGATTTGAAAAAAATAAAAATTAAAAAAGCTAAAAAAAAAAAAAGAATTGACAAATGGGACCTCACAAAACTGAAAAGCTTCTGTAAAGCAAAGGACACTGTCAATAGGACAAAATGGCAACCAACAGATTGGGAAAAGACCTTTACCAATCCTACATCTGATAGAGGGCTAATATCCAATGTATACAAAGAACTGAAGAAATTAGACTCTAGACAGTTAAATAACTTGATTTAAAACTGGGGTACAAAGCTAAACAAAGAATTCTCAACTGAGGAAACTCAAATGGTAGAAAAACACCTAAAGAAGTGCCAGAAGCCAGGACCCTCGCCCTTACCCTCACCCCCTAGCTTTCCCCACCTGCACAATGTCCCCTGCAGCCTGGTAACCACAAGATCCTGCTTAGCAAGCAGTGTATAGCAGGAAGACCATAACTTAAGCAGTGTACCATATCTTTTGAAGAATAGCAGGTAGATCATAATTCAAGGCAGTGTACCGTATAGACCATGACATATTCAAGGCACAGGCCAAGAAGATTCTGTACTTTCCCACCACCTGGCTCCTCTTACCCCCTCCCCTTGTAAAGCATGCTATAAAAAAGCATTTCATGTTCAAATACATGACTCTTGACAAGCAACTGTTTGCTTGAGTCCATTCCCCCTCTCGCCCGTTCTTCTTTCAGGTTGCGGTCCTCCTCGCCCCCACGAATAACTAGGACCCGCCGGTCGGGTCAAAGAAGTGTTCAACATACTTAGTCATCAGGGAAATGCAAATCAAAACAGCCCTGAGATTCCATCTCACACCAGTCAGAATGGCTAAGATCAAAAACTCAGGTGATAGCAGATGCTGGCAAAGATGTGGAGAAAGAAGAACACTCCTCCATTGTTGGTGGGATTGTAAACTGGTACAACCAATATGGAAAGCAGTCTGGTGGTTCCTCAGAAAATTAAACATTGTATTACCTGAGGACCCAGTTATACCACTCCTGGGTATATACCCAAAAGATGCTCCAACATATAACAGGGACACATGCTCCACTATGTTCATAGCAGCCTTATTTATAATAGCCAGAAGCTGGAAAGAACCCAGATGTCCTTCAACAGAGGAATGGATACAGAAAATGTGTTACATTTACACAATGGAGTACTACTTGGCTATTAAAAACAATGAGTTCATGAAATTCTTAGGCAAATGGATGGAACTGGAAAATATCATCCTGAGTGAGGTAACCCAATCACAAAAGAACACACATGGTATGCACTTGGTGATAAGTGGATATTAGCCCAAAAGCTCACAATATCTAAGGTACAACTCATGAACCACATGAAGCTCAAGAAGAAGGAAGACCAAAGTGGTCCTTCTTAGAAGAAATAACAAAATATTCACGGGTGCACATGCATATGTGTGTGTTTCTATCTGTTTATGCTTATGTGGGAGTGTATATGTGTGCTTGTATGTGTCTGTGTGACAGATTATGTGTGTATATGTATGTGCATATGCATACATGCATGTATGCATGCATGCTTGTATGTGAGTATGCACGAGTCTTTGTGAGGTTATCTAAATGGAGGTAGACAAGTGGGGCCGGGAACCTCTGTGTGCTTCAGCGATTAGATCAGTTAACACAAGAAGCACAGCCTGGTAGAGAAGACCAGGAAAAGCCAGTTATGAAGCTAGCATGTTTTCTAACCCGAAGACAAGGGCTCATGACTGCTGTAGGATGAAGACACAAAAGTCCAGACCTGAGAGCCTTGGTTCCTAGTCTGCCAAATTGGAAGGTTGTGAAAACTTTAAAAGTGTGGACATGGTAGGACATCTTCAGATCTCTGGGGATGTGTCCGTGAAAGGGACTGTTAGACTCTAGTTGTCTACTCTCTCTTTTATTCTCTGGCTGTGCTCTACCTCAAGCTCCCACCTGGATAAGCTGCCCCACACAGACATAAAAGCAACGGAAATCTTGTAGTTGCAGATGAATCCAACAAAATCAAAAGCCAACGTAAAGCTTCCCCTTTACATGTTGATTCCCTTAAATATTTGTTGTGGTGACACTATAGTGGCTGAGTGTATCCCTCAAACCACTCATCTGTGCAATAGGGTGAACATGTGTGTGGATTCTACCTCAATATAAGAAGCAGCAAAGGCCTACACTAAGGTGATTGAGAACAGTAAAAAGAAGGAAAGAGACATCAGGAGCATTTTAAATTCCACAATAGTCTTTCAAAATACACACTCACAGAGGTAGGGATGCTCTAAGAACTGCCAATCAACTCCAGGCTCTTGTCTGTTTTTCATACCCACAATCTGGAAGCGTTATGTTCTTAGCGTCTGTATAATAGGCAGACTTCAGGGACTCTTCATCGAGCCTGACACTTACTCTCTCATGCTTCATGCTAGTTAATGAGTTTTTTCCTTCCTCTTGAAAACCAATCCTGTTGGCTACAGGGATGATGATCTGAGTAATATGTTAGTTGTTTATTAAACATCAGGAACTACACACACTTATTTATTTTGAGGTTTTTGAGAAAGGGTTTCACACTGTTGCCCAGGCTAACCTGGAACCAACCTGAAGTGAGAGAGAAAAGGAAGGTGTTGGGTGAATACCGCTTCCTTCTGTGGCCACCACCACATGGTCAGGAATTCACCCCCAGGCCATGAGGTGAAATGGCCAGCATCAGTGGATCAGAGGAGAGAACACGTTCTCACGTTGATGGCAGGGCTTCACTGAGCAGTGACTTGAGTCTTCTCAGAACTTTCAGTAGCAGAGTGGACATGTTGGGGAAAACCCTCCCTGCTGATTCAGTTCCACTGTGTGGTTCCCCTCTGTGCTCTCTCTGACGTCAGCAGAACTGGTGCTTTGATCACATTTTACAGAAATAGTAACAGTGAGTATTTCAAGTCCAAAACCACAATTGAGACCCATGCTTTGTATCCCTGTCCTGTGACTGTAGGGCAAGCGCTGCTCTGAGCCCCTCTTCATCAACCCTGGCCTCCGCTAGGCTGTCTCTCCTGTTTTTTAACCTGAAAGCGTGACCCTTTAGCTCTAGAAATCCTCTTCTGAGCCTCTGTCTCCAATATAAAGCACACATCCTATCTACCTTCTTAAGTACGTCAAGTGTTTAGTTTTGTGACTTGAATTACCTTATGGGGCTGCACCACTGCACACACCACCTTAATTATTTAGTGAATTTAAGTTAAAAATCACATAGAATCTGGTCTTCTGAACCTGCCATTTCTCTTTTTCACATAACAAGTGGAAATAGCTGTTTTGTAATAGTCACAAGGCAAAACTGCCTGTGCCCATTTGTCTTCTCTGCTCCCCGAGCAGCCCTGTTGGCTGAGTGCCTACTTTGTCCCTTCTGGGTATTACTGTTGTCAGGTCTTTTGTGCTGTGAGAAGGGCCTGAAAAAAGAACTCTAAGAGGCAGAAATGTTTCTTTGTTAAGGTCTCCAATCCGTGATTAGTTGGCTCCATATCCGTGTACCTGACCCAGGGCTGAACCACACATGAGAAGGTGTGGTGGCAAACAGCTACTTAACTTCATGGTGGCCAGAAAGTGGAGAGAGGCAGGGGCTAGAAACTGAGTATACAGTAGGGCATGCTTTCCTGCCCTCCCCCCAGTAACCAACTTCCTTCCACAAGGTTCTGCCTCCTATTTTGTACCACCTCCCAACAATGTTGTGGCACTACAAGTCCATCAAGGAATGACACCTATTTGGGACATATGGAGCCAGGACCACAACCTTTGATGTTTCTCTACTTTCCACAGAAGAAAAGCTGTGTCTTATAGGTTAATGTGCTTCGAACTTTATCCAGTGATTCCAATGTATGACATGCCTCACTGACCCAACATATACTCCCAAGTCCCTTCTCTTTTCTTTCTTTATGAAGACTGGAAAATCTACACACTCACTTTCATAGTCTTTTTTGATACTATAAATAATTTCAAAAATGTTTCAACAATCTTTTTATAAAGAAAGAAGCATCTCTCTTTTTTTAGCGAAATATATGATGCCAGGAACCAAGCAGCCATCTTGTGTCTGTGAAGCAAAAATCATGAAAGCAGGTCACCATCATTAAGCCCCATAACCAGCCATGGACTGTTTGCTTCCAGTCTTATTGGAGAAAATATCTCCTCATTTAGTTAAGCTTTCTAGTTTTTTTTTTAAACCACTATAAGTTTCATATACTCCTACCCTAAAAGTAGGTAGAAAGAAAGGAAGAAAGAAAAAAAGTTATTATGTTGCAAAATTAGTCAGTGAATATTATTGATTGTGAAATAATTTTGCACAAATGTAAGTCTTTCTTTTCTATTGTTGAGATATGACACCATGACCAAGGCAACTTATTGAAGAAAGAGTTTATTTCAGGCTTATAGTTTCAAAAGGTTAGAGTCCATGACCATCATGAAGGGACCATTGTAGGAGGTAAGCAGGCATGGCACTGGAGTATTAGCTGGGAGCTCACATCTTGAGATAAGAATCATAAAACAGAATCAACGGGGGATGGTGTAGGCTTTTGAAACCTCCAAGTCTATCCCCAGTGGCATAATAACTTGAACAAGGCCACACCTCCTAATCCTTCCAAACAGTTCTACCAACTGGGGACCAAGTATTCAAACATATGAGCCTATGGTCCATTCTTGTTCAAACCACCACACTCAACATCAGAATTCCACAGCACAAGAGCAAGCTGATTATACATGCATGACCTAGTCAAATTTGACATAGAATACAACAATTATACAATTATGTATACCTGGTATGAGCAATTACAAAGTGCTTAACACTATGAAGCATGTTTGCTAAGAATTTAACTGGAATCCAATCAACCCCCTAGAGTTAATTATCAGATCACAAGAAATACTACAGAATCAGAAACAAGTTAAGCACTAATGTATGATGCCAAGAGGGAAATCCAGAGTTGGGAAATTCTACAGGACACAGAATGATTCTTCAACAAATAAAATACAAGGGAAAACAGACAGAACCAGCTGATTGAAAGAACCAAGAGACACCAATCAATGCAACACTGCCTATACAGCACCTGCTTAAAATAAATCTACAGTTTGATTGCCTTCCCAGCACTGATGGTGTATAGCTCAGTGATAGAACACATGCTTAGCTTAATTAAGTCCCCAAATTTGATCCTCTGTGATTCAAATAAAAAATAAAACAACACAACAAATACAAAACCAAATAAAGTAAATAAAAATAAAATTGTGTGACTACTGAAATAACTCAATGAGTGGGTAAATGCACTTGCACCAAGCAGCACAATCTGACTTTGATCCCCATGACCTGTGTGAAACCAGAGAACTGACTCCCTGAGTTGGCTCCTCTAACCATCACACCACATACGCACAATAATAAATAAATGCAAATTATATTTTTCAAAAGTCTTACCAGAGCAATCTGGAGAATTTGAACGTCTTATGCTGATGAAGGGTGTTATGTAGAAATTTCCTCTGAGATAAATACCTTCCATCTTGGAAAGAAACTTCTTAAGACAGAAGATGTAAAAAGGACGTGAAATAACAGGATATTTTAGGATAGAATGTTTACAAAGAGGTAATGCAATAGGACATCCTAAAGGGAGGTGAAGCAATCTGTTCTGTTGGGAAACTGGTTAAGACAGAAAGAAACATCTCAAAATAAATAGCTCCAGGAAGTCCCTAAAACTAACCATATTCATTAGATGCTTCCTTCCTCAAGAGGATAAAAAGCAGCAAAGACTACTGAGGGTCATTCTCAGATAAGATGAGGTACAAAAAAGACTCTCATACAAGCACAACCCCTTAGAAGAAATAAAGTCAAGCTGGGCTGCCTGAGAGAAGCTCAGACCAATTGCGCTGTTTGAAAAGGATGCTCTCTAATATGTTGAACTGCCTGCAGGTTGTGGTCCATGTTTCCAAGGTTTGCTTAGGTGGACCTTTGATGATGCAGCTGTCCTTGAATAATTTCTAGTCCTGTAAGAAACCTCACTTATATTACTGTAAGTAACCCCAACAAAATTCATCATTTCACCAAGTTGTGCTTTAGTACTACCTGTACTTTGCGCTGTGGTCAGTTTCGTAGCTAAGGCAAATAGACATTTGCTCACATCTCCCTAGGAATAGTGTCACACAACAAGGGTTGCTGTTTGTAGTGGTTTGAATAAGAATGGCCCCCATGAACTCATATATTTGCATGCTTGGTCTCCAGTAGAAAAAGTACTTGGACAGATTAGGAGGTGTGGCCTTGCTGGAGTAGAAATGCCTTTGTTGGAGGTGTGTCCCTGAGGGTGGACTTAGAGGTTTCACAGGCCTACTCCAAGCCCAGTGTCTCTCGACAAGCTTACCTACCTGTGGATCAGGATGTAAAGCTCTCAGCTGCTGCTCCAGAACCATGCCTCCCATGTGTCTTGCCATGCTTCCTACCATGATAATACTGGACTAATCCTCTGAAACTATAAATAAGCCCCCAATTAAGTGCTTTCTTTCGTAAGAGTTGCCATGGTCATGGTATGTCTTCATAACTCTAGAAAAATGACCAAGACACTATTAGTCTTTTAGAGACAATAAAGACATCATGATGATCTTTTAAAAACTTGGTCTCCAGGGGAATCCCTTCAGCTAACAAAGACATGAGTAATGGAAATGTGATTCACATGGCAGACTTCGTGATAACAATGACTATGGCTAACAATCATTAACAAATGTCCAGTTTGGTGAGTAAAATCGAGAAGAGAAATCTGAAATGTGTACAGCCTCGAAGTATCTTCCTAAACCAGCACCCAGGACACAGACCTTAGAAACATGTAGTTGCTGCTGAATTAAGGCACTGTTCTGCTGCAACTAGTTGTTGCAGAAATTTTGGTGGTACCAGTGCATGGGATGTGTTAGTTTGCAAATTTGGAGGTCCAAAGTGATGGACTAGAAGAGGAGGAGGAGCAGGTGGAGAAGGAAAGGGAGCAAAAGCAGGGGGAAGAGCAGGAACAGGAGGAAGAGAAGGAGGATTTCTTTTTTCTTTTTCTAGTTTACTCATTTTTTAAAATCCAAAAGATAATCACAAAACTAAGGGCATTTAGTAAGCTTGCCACAAAACAAGAAAAAAAAACCATTATTCTTATTCATTTACCAAACAATGTTTAAAATGCAAGTTTAAATACAATATTTATAACAGCATCAGAATAGTTTCCAGAGCCAGAAATAAACTTAATGTGACTGGTGAGTGAATAAAATGTTACAGAAACTGTCTAAACAGGCTGAGGAATATGTCACATTTGTGTGATTCTTAAGTATCACATCCTCAAGCACCACAAACCTCAGCATCCATCCGTAACCTAAAAATTGAAGGACCCAAAAGATTCTGTGCATTAAATCATCTGTTTACTATGCCAAGTTAAAATAGACATTTATATTTTAAAAAGATATTAACTCATTAAAAATAATAGTAAACTTATTTCATACTAGCCTGGATAATATTTATGTAATAGACGTATTTTTTTAAAAGTGACTTCATTGCATTTGACATAATACAGGCCACTGAGAAAGATGGATTCTTCTCAAACCAACCAACCCAGAGAAGCCTTTTTCCCCACCTTGGAACAGACCTGCTTCCTGCATGTTAGGCTCACTTCAGGTAGTTAGATACCTTTAAAAGAGTCAATCCATATCTGCATATAACTGGCTGATGCTGGATTAGGCCTCCTTGCCCAGGCCCAGTCCCATGGGTGTGTCTGATCTTCTTCCATTTGATCAGCTCACTTCCTGATGGGGAAGGGAAAACTTGTGATATTCTCCCACTTTGATTAGCAGAACTGGGGGGAAAAAAGAAGACCTCTAGCCTAGTCCAGATTACCTGAATGGTCAGCCAGCCCATTGCACACTCTTTGTCTCTGCAGTGCTGACGCTGGGAAAGGGACAGCCATAGAGTGAGGCTGCCCATCTCAGTTTTCCCCGCTATCCCACACCAGTTGTATCAAGCTGAGCCTATTGCCTCTCTGAGCCCTTACTCTGGAGCTATCAATCATTTCATAGGTCAAGAGATGCAGACATAGAGATATCTGACCCTTACCCAAGACTTCACACTGAGATGCATGGCAGAACATCTTGCTTGAAGCCTTTGGGGGCATATCTTGTAGCTGTATGTTCACCCTCTCAAGGGAATCCATCTCCAACTACAGTCTCATTCAAAGAAAAAAATAGTTTCTTAAAAATAATTTAAGGTCTGGGAGCTGTCTTAGTGGGTAGGTATGCTTGCTTTACAAACACAGGGGCCTGGGTTCGAATCTCTAGCCCTCACATAGAAAAGTCAAGAATGACTTCATATGTCTGTAACCTCAGCTTTCCAGGGGCAAAGCAAGATGGATTCTAGGACTTTATTGGCCACTCAGCCTAGCTGAAATGATGAGCTTCTACCTCACTGGGAGACCCTGTCTCAAGGCAATAATGTGGAGGAGGAAAAGAGGAAACACCAGCACACAGACACACACACACACACACACACACACACACACACACCCCATACATGTAGATGAAGATACTTAGGAATTTGTACTTATTATGAGTACAGATACATTGCCTGTGATTCAGCCATTCTATGCCTAGGATTGTGTCTCAGAGAAATGAGAGATACGTGCATATTTGCTCACACAGTACACACTGACACACTACTTACCTTAGTGAAAAGCACCTTCATGTTCAATGATACAGGGCAGATAAATTACAAATGCAGTTGTTATATACATATTCATTACACACATATACTGTGGAGTGTCTAGAGAGCTTACCCATGTTACCCTACAGTTTTCAAAGCTGTTCATCTCTCAACTGCTTTCTATGTGAAAGACTACAGTGTGGTCCTTGCAAAAGGCTGCACCATGCTTGAATAACTTGAGAGCAGGTGACCTATTGTGGAAAGAAAAATACATGTTCCAAAACTAACTGTAACTGAATGCAATTAAAACGTGGAATTACATGTTTGTGATCTGAAGAATTTTCCAAATATTTCACCATAACAATTATATGTTGCTTTTTTAAGAAACTTGTTTAAACATAATACATAGTCAGGGTGTCAGCTCATGTTTGCAAACTGTGTGAGGCTGCAACGTCAGGCCTCCTCAGGAGGAGGGGCCCCTCATAAACAAATAGGAGAGCGAGAAGAGCTGGTGCCATAGCCAGGGAGCCAATGACCCCTGGAGCTGACCAGGAGAGCCCTGGGCAAAGGGAAGAGATCAAAGCCCTACCCCCTGCTCAGAAGTTCTCCCACTGCTGTGGGTCAACACGGAAGGCTCCGGTCACTCCAGCCTGCATTGACAACAGTCACACAAGCTCACTAAGAAGAAAACCAAAGGTCTTATTTCAAAGGCTCTTATGGGCTTCTTGACTAGTTTCAGTGGTTCCACAGCCCTTCTCTGGAGAAAGGCCATTCACTAGTTTTCCCTTGCACGGATACATTTTTTCCTTCTGCTGAGTACATCATAGACTCTCCTTTCCCATCCTCTGCTCCCAAAATATCTGTTCATCTTCCAGAGCCAAAAGATGGTGGCAAGCAGGCTGATGAGGAGTTCGTGCACCTGCTCTGAGTTTAGTTAACAGCCAGGAAGAGCAGCCATAAGGCGTAACACTTATTTAGCAGTTTTGTGCTGTTTACATACGTTGCATCCTATTTAATCCTGATAGCTTGTTGTGGAAAGATGGCAGGGCCTCTCCTTGGAAGGAAGATAAAGACCCTAGACTTGATGACATTGAACAAGTCTTTCAATGTCAGTTAATGGCAGCAAGTTAGTTCAAAGGCAGACTGGGCTGTATCACTCACTGAGCACACTGTGACTTGCCCAACCAGGGAGGTAGGGCCTGGAGAGATGGGGTCACCTGTGTTCAACAGGTGAGGAGGCTGAGTCTGGTTTCTGAGAAATGGGGATAGTTGTTTGAGAACCCAGGTCTTCTGGGTTCTCCTAGATGTAGCTTATCATGGCCACCTGAGTCTGTGTTCAGACCAGCCCAGAGTCCTGGAGTCCTCTGTGCTCTTTCTGAACTTAGTGCCAAGGAGAGAGCCTGATGAAAGTCAGCCAGTTACTCGAGCTTCAGTCACCCAGTGGATGACATGTCAGACGTGTGTGGTCTTCATGGATTCAAAGCATTCTTGTGAAAGCAGCCACTAGATGTCAGGCCTAAACAGATGGGAAGGCTAATGTTAAGGAGAAATAGGCAATATTGTTCTTTTATAAAAGCACAAATAAGGAAAACCTACTCAGGTCCTGAGGAAGATGAATGGAAGTTTTCTTATTGCCTCTGTTACTTGGAACCAAAGCTGCTTGGAAAGGAGTCCTGCATTCTGTATGTGTGCAGGCAGTGAACAGGACCTGCAGAGGGGTCCCCCAGTGGCTCATCTCCCTCCCACCCACTGTCTCCTACCATCCCTTCGTCTATTTCTTCATTATGAGACACCCCTGAACTGTGCCTGTGTTGTGGACTCCAAAGGAAGACAGCCCTGGGCTTCATCTCCTGCCTCCACTCTGAACAAATGTGTTGGCTTCAGTGTTTACTCAGACTTGGTTGAGTTGCAGCTAATGTCTAGGGAAAGGCATAAAGTGAAATGTTTGTTGAGAAGAGCTGCAAGCCAGGTCATTTGCCTGATTCCATCTGTTCCTAGACTGAGGTTTCAGTTGCCATACAATTCTGTCCCTGAACTTAGCCAGATCCTGTGTCCTACTCAAGGCATGGCAGGAGGAAGATTCTCTTACCCAAAGCAGGGTTCCTGATGGAGGAGCTGCATTGAGAAGCTCATTATAGGTCTACTTTTACAAACACACTGTAGGTCTTCTTTTATATACACTTGATAGATGGGTTTCCTTTCACCTGTGACATCACCAAAGATGGCCTTTGGGAAATAATTATTGTTTTATTTTTATACATGGGGGAGTGTGACTGAATTAAAGAATTAACTTTTTTCATCAACGGAGGGTCTAGACAAAGAGTAAGAAAACTTGGTTCACACTTTTTGGAGAAATTCAAGCTTTAAATACATGGGAATTCAGCCATATTTTTTATTTGTCCATTAAGATTTTATTATTAACCGGGCAGTAGTGGTACACGCCTTTAATCCCAGCACTTGGGAGGCAGAGGCAGGTGGATTTCTGAGTTCGAGGACAGCCTGGTCTACAGAGTGAATCCAGGACAGTGAAAGCTATACAGAGAAACCCTGTCTAGAAAAACAAAAACAAAAAAGCAAAAAACAAACAAAAAAAGATTTTATTAAAAGAATCATACTGGCTCAGCTAGCACTACGAAGTTCCTGCTCTGGTCGCCTACCTCGAGTTTGTGCGGCAGTAGTGTCGAAGTCGGGTGGTCAGGATGATCACGGACGTGCAGCTCGCCATCTTCGCCAACATGCTGGGCGTGTCGCTTTTCTTGCTTGTGGTCCTCTATCACTACGTGGCAGTAAACAACCCCAAGAAGCAGGAATGAAAGTGGCGCTTTCTCCGCCCCAGGGTTCCAGGACATAGTCTGAGGCAAGATGGAGGGTGTGAGGGGCCTTCACACTTCACTTCATCTCTCCTACCCATCACAGCATACAAAGCAACTCCACCTGGATTTTTCCAAACAACTTTTATTTCCTCAAAATCTTCCTTAACCCTATGGAGCAAGAAGCTGCCACTGAATAGGGCCCAATAGGGGCTGCTTTCTTTTCTACTCCCTCCCCCCAATACAAAAAAAAAAAATATATATATATATATATATATAAAAAGAATCATACTGTAAATGAGATTACACTAAGAAGTCTACATGTGACTGTGAATATATTTACACATGTGCACACATGTATATGTGTGTATGTAGATGAAGGCCAGAACTGGACCTCCATCCCTTTCTTGATCACACTCTGCCATTTTTATTTTTATTTATTTATTTATTTATTTAGGAGAAAGGATCTCTCACTGAACCTCAGGCTTGCTGATTTAGCTAAATTGGCTGGCTAGCAAGTGCCAGGAATGCTCTTGTCCCCACAGTCCTAGTGCTGAATTACAGGCACACACCATGACACCAGCATTTTGATGTGGATTCTGACCTGTCATGTCATGACCCAGGCCCGCGGCTCTACAAGCACTGTCCAGGTGGCCAACCCCTCCACCTGTGTTAGAACTCTTTAAAAGTAATCATCACTAAATTTTTGTAACAACTTTACTGACCTACTCTCTTGTCATAACCCATTTAAAACATAGTAAGTCAATAGTTTTTGGTATATTCAGAGTTGTGTGACCATTTTGAACATTTTCTCTCTCCCTTTTCCTCCTTTTTGAGTTCTGGGACTCAAACCCACAGGCTCTTGCTCGTGTAAAACAAATGCTCTATTACTTAGCTACACCCTCAGTTCAATATTAGAACATTTTCAATACCTGTATCTTCCTCAAGTGGTCCTTTCATGTAGCTTAACGTTCATCGTGTGCAGCATGGGCCAGCACCTTATTCCTCCCTGTGACAAGCAGCATCCCGATGCATAGCTGTACTACATCTCAGCTGCCAGATTTTAGCATCTTTGCATCTCTTTGGCCATTTAGCATAAGGGTGATCTGAATCCTCACAAACACATTTGTTGTAGACATGTCTCCAGTTCCTTTGAGTACATCCCAAGCAATGTTGTTGTAGTGATTAATTAAAAGTTGGCCTCTGGCTCAAGCCTATCTAAGCTGCAGCAGCTCTGCCTAGCCCAGCCACCATGTTTCTCGGCCTGAGGCCACGTGCGTGCTGTAGCTAGAACCGGCCTGCCAGAAACACCAGCCCATCCACCCACTAGATGCCAGCGTGAGAGATGGCTCTGCCAATCTTCCATGCTGTCTCCGAAAAGCAGGGTATTGCCCAGACCATTCCGCCATCCATGCAGGCCCAGTAAGAGAATGAGACTCTAATTCTTATAGATTAATCAAAGGCTATATATGTTTGATAATGATTAATAACAAGATGCCCATACAAAGAGAGTTGTATCCCAATTAGCTAACCTAATTATAAGTTGTTCCCCACGCATGCTCTCCATACCTGTGTGGTTCTCCATCCTCCTACATCTCTGCCCTCTCTAGCTCCTCCTCTTCCTTTTTTCTCTTCCTCTCCCAACTCCTCCTCTTCCTCTCCTTACTCCTCCCACCTTACCTCCTCCTACACAATGTGATTAAAATAACTGAGTTGGCTCAGTTAAGAGAGAAGGCCCACCAATTAAGATAGTCTTTCAGAGGACTGGAGTTCAGATCTCAGGACCCATGTCAGTGGCTCAGAATCACCTGTAACTCCAGTTCCAGTGGATCTAATACCCTCTTCTCACCTCCATGGACACCTCCCCTCAGGAGAACATGCCCACAGAATTTACCAGTTTGCAATTTCCAACTAACCCCTAAGTAGTAAGTTTTTACCTCAGCAGTCAATTACTTTCTGTCTCACGTCTATTAACACTGGATGAAAGCCTCTCCTCTGCTTACCTGCAGTCTGATAGTAGTGACTCATTAATCATCCTTGGTGAAAATTGGTTGGTTTATAATGTGAGAACCAATGTCTGGATTCCTAGTTCTGTTCTGTTAATGTGTCCATAGGCTTGTACCACAGTGTCTTGATCTGCAAATTTGCTGGTCTTACTTGGTCCTTCCTTTTCAGTATTGTTTTAGCTATTTTGGTATCATAGTTAGCTTTGGGCATCACTGTGCAACATCCAGGGATAGGGAACTTCAGTGGAAGAATTACCTCCTTTGGATCGGCCTGGGTGGCATTTTCTTGATGGCTAATTGATATAAGAGGTTCCAGCCATCTGTGGGTGGTATAATCCTGGGCATGTAGGCCTGGGAAATATAAGAAACATAACTGAATATGAGCCTTGAAGCAAGGCAACAGGTTGCAGCATTGTTTAATGGTTTCTACTTCCCTTGTGTTCTTACCCTGGCTGCTCTCAGTGGTGGATTATATCCTATAAGTCAAGTAAACCCTTTCCTTCCTGGTGTTTGGTCAGAGCAATAAGACTATAGCAGCAGAAAAAAAAAAACCTGACAGAGAATCAATGTAGGAAATGTGGGTTCCTTGAGTTTTGTTAGCATGAAGAACAACTTTGTCAAGAAGTCAGCTAGGGGTTCCCCCAAAATTCTATAAAATCTACAGATAGATCTGGGAAGTGTTTCTACTTTAACACTATTTAGTCTTTTGATGTATGCACAGGATGTCCCTGTCCAGTTTCTTAATTCTTGTAGCATTTGTCAACAGTTTTTTGAAAGCTTACATAGTAAATATATTTCTTTGTATTAAATGTATTTGGTTTATGTTTATTTTGTTTGTTTTGTTGTTTTTATGTTCTTTTGTTTTAGTTTGATTTTTAAGAGAAGATTTCTCTGTGTAACAGTCCTGGCTGTCATGAAACTCTCTTTTTATACCAGGCTGGCCTTGAACTCACAAAGATCCACTTGCCTCTGCCTCCCAAGCACTGGGATTAAAGATCTGTTCCACCACACCAGAGGGAGCATTAGATCCCCTGGAGCTGGAGTTACAAGCAGTTGTGATCCTTCTGACCCGGTTGCTGGGAACTGAATGCTGGTCCTCTATAAGGGTAGCAAGTACCCTTAACCACTGAGCCATCTCTCCTGCTCCAAGAAATCTGTTTTTCAGGAAATAATTTAAACCATCTTCGTATGGAGCAAGGGCTATTAATATGTTAGCTGATTTCCTTGTACATTTTTATTCTAAATGTATGCATGGTTGCTTTAAAGTGTAACTGGACTCATGTACTGTGGGTAATTTGCAATCCTGTTCTTCAATGTTTACACATAGCCATGTCTTTTTGGGGGGCTTTAGGCAGGCAGGCTTGTCATTGTCATTGTTATTTTTATCATCATAGCTGAAGAAACCTGGTGACACATGCCTGTAATCTCAGTACCCAAGAGACTGACACAGGAGAATCTAGAGTTTCAGCCAGCTGAGTTACATAGAGAGACCTTCTCTCAAAACATAATACCAGTACTAGCAATATTATACTAGCACTAGTAATATAAAGCATAGTACTAGTAATAATAACAATTCCTAGGCTTCTTTCTGCTTCTGCTCTGTTCACCTTCTAATCCATTTGTAGCCTGAGCAAAGGCAACTGTCTCAGTTACTGTTCTACTGCTGCAAAGAGACACCATGACCAAGGCAACTTATAAAAGAAAGTGTTATTTGGAGCTTACAGTTCCAGATGGTCCATGACCATCATGTCGGGGAGTGTAGTAGTTAGCAGGCAGGCATGGTGCTGGAACAGTGGCTTAGAGTTTACATCCTGATCTATAGGGCAGAGAGAGCTAATGGTGTGGACTTTTGAAATAGTAAGGCCTGCCTCCAGGGACACACCTCCTAATTGTTTCAAATAGCTCCACCTATCAGGAACCAAGTGTTCAAATGTACAAGCCTATAGGGACCATTTTCATTCAAAACACAGCACCCTACTATTTAAATAAATGAGATCGTGTTCACTCTTTTCCATGTTAAGAGAATTCTTTCAAAACAGGATTGTCACTGGTTAAAATACATTTTAGGATTATTTTCTAACTGGCTTACTTCTCTCAAAAGGAGTCTTTGGGACAACACAGCACTATGGGCTTAATATAACCTTGTGGCTAAGCCTGCATCACCAGCATCGATGGCCAGAACCAGAGCTATATCCCATTCTTTCAACAAGGACAATCCAGACAGGCCTCCTGCTCAAGGATCCCCATCTAGAACTGGCCAGGACTGATGGGGTGTGGCTTAGCCCTCAGCTCTGGTTCTCTAAAACTCACAATACCAGATAAGGTTTGGGCTGCAGATAGAATTCCCCTGTGGCAAGTGTAGGATTCAATGCTCCAAGGAGAACAACTGATTTCCCTTTTATGTCAACCCTGAGAAACCAGTGAGCAAATCCTGTCAAACAGAGACTTGCTGTGCTTAAAGGACTGTGAATATCCACCCAGATGCTTGGGCTCATGAAACAAAGCTACAGACACACAAGTACGGAAAGATCTCTAGACTCAACAACTTCCCGGTGTCTGTAATACTGGAAACCCTTGGAGGTTACTGCCCATCATTTCTGACTGGAGATACCTCTGGGGACATCTGCAGAGACCTCCCCTAGCTAATCATCTTAGGACCCATTGCCCACTGCCTAGACCCAGCTGGTGCCTTCCCACCCTAACCTTGCTTCTTTATTTAGGGATTCACATTTGTCCCTGGGCCCGTATCCTTTTTGAAATAGTTGAGATCTCTCTTCAGTGCAGGAGATGGGTACAAGGTGTAATCTTATGTAGCCCAGGCTGCCCTTTAACTCTCCATCTTCCTGCCTCTCAAGTACTGAGATTTCAGGCATGCACCATCATTCCTGGCTTTATAAGCATTCTTCAGTATTGCAAGTATCACTGTCAATGCAGACAATATTGTACATGCATATGTATAGATTCCTGAATTTAAGAACAGCATCCAGCTTGGGTCCAGCTTTCCTTGTCTCTGGCTACCAGATGTGAGAGCTTTTTTGGCACTTCTTATACCTACCAGTTTGATATCAAGAAAATCTAAATCACCAAAAGAAAAGCACATAAACAGTTTTCTCTGGGACTAGCCTGCTGGGTCCTAAGTCCTTGAAAACACTTTATGGGCTGTCTGTGAATTTCACTTGAGGGCTCCTCAAGGCAAGGGCAAGGCCAACCAGTTCCCTCTGCTCTATTCTCAACTGCTTTGGGCTGCCAGTCGCTGAAACTACAAGACACTGAAACAAGAGTATTTGAGGATTCCTCCATTTTTATCCCAAGAGTCCCTGCATGGGAATTAGGACCCTGAAGGGGTTTTCTGGGTGTCCTAAGATCTGGAGTTCTTAGGACGGAGCAGCTCCTCCTTCATGCAGATGGTAGCACATCACCACCTGCCAGGGCCTGCCAATAAGGGGGCTCCAGTGTAACTCTGCAGTCTGCCAAGGGGCCTTCACAAGGCCCTCTATACAGATCCCCACAACACTACACCTCATATCCCTCCATACCCTTATTCTGCAGCCATCTTTCTCCCAGCAGCGGTTTTTCCTCCAAGAGCTCCAGGGCTTACTCCTCCCCATCTCTGAGAGATAGACAGGTTTGGAGGTTTCCATCCTCCAAATCGCAGCACTCTACTCAGAAACATCAGAAACAGCTAAGTCTAGTTTTCTTTTGGTAAGGAAGGATACCTTTCATACATTCCTTCTTAGTGAGTCATACCTACCTACCCCACAGGCATGAATGGGACTTATAATAAATGATAAAAATACATTTTTAATAAAGAATATAAGAGCTGGGCAGTGGTGGTGCATGCCTTTAATCCCAGCAAAGGCCAGAAGATTCAAGGTCAGCCTGGTCTACAAAGTGAGTTCCAGGACAGAGGAACCCTGTCCTGAAACATACAAACAAACAAAACAAAGAAAATAAGTAACTCGCTTTGGGGTCACCAAGAGGCAGAACTGGTTTGCCCCTGATGATGATTGACATCTGTGTGGATATGCTGAGTTAAGTCGACTTTTAACCTCTTACTTTCTAAAAAAAAAAAAAAAAAAAAAAAAAAAGCATTAAATTTGCAAACCCTTCTGGTGAGATTGAAGAATGATGCTGTGTTCATTCAAACTTGGTCTCACTGGATTAGTCCAACATTTTCTGAGTCCTGTTCTCCTCTTCCTGATATCCACCGCCCCCCACACACACACCTGCCCACACAAAAGTTGCCAAATTCATCTTCCCAGAAACCTCCTTCCCTTTCAAGAAATTGTATCTTTTAGCTATAAAAAGGTTTTAGCAAATAGAACCTGGAACTGGACAGCCAGCAGTGAGTAACTGTGGCCTGCCTTCACACTCCCACAAGAGAGCATCCTGGGCTCCCCACTTGGCTAGGTTTGACTTTAACTGAATGGACTCGTGTTTGTTCTGAGGTTGGACTAATCTGTTATTCTGTAGCTCATCCAAAGCCCTTGGCTGGGTTAGCTGGCTGAAGTAGGGCACACCACACAGGTACTGTACATGTCACCTAAGTAGACAGGTTTCCTTTGGTCCCAAAAGATGGTCTCTGCAAACCACACTGCAGCTAGCATGTTTCTCCTCTGCAGCAGCAGCAGCCAGGCCAACACAACACATATGGGGACAGTGTCTGATATCAGTCGCTGGTTTTTACACAAGTGCTTCTGTTTGGCAGATAGAAAAACAGACAAGAAGAGGAGAAAAACTTGTCTCTTAGAGAGACGGAAGGCATAGCCAGGGCAGGGTTTTCCATGAATCAAGTTCATGCTTCTCAGAAAGGACTTTTACATCTTAGCTTCTGGAAACATTAATTTAGTTGCACATCCTCACTGTCCTGGCAGGGACTAAAGCCAGATAGTTCTGGAATACTGGTGCTGAGGCAGCCCTGCCCTCTAGTGGCTGCTGGCAGCTATGCTCCAGCTCTCCCCCACCATCTTCTCAGGCCAGACACTAGCTGCACTAGCAGCTTCACACACATACACACACACACGCACACACACACACACACAGAGAGGGAGGGAGAGAGGGAGAGAGAGGGGGGAGGGGGAGAGGGGAAGAGGGAGAGGGAGGAGAGGGAGATCTGCCAGTCAATGTCAATATTCACTTGAAACCAAGAGTATGACAGTGAGGGCCCAGAGTGTGCGTTCACCATTCCAGGATACAAATCCTCCATGCATAGGGTAAGATCACTGGGAATTTTTTCCCCCAACATAAAGTTTTATTGACTTTTTTGGAGTTTTGCATAATGCACTCAGACAACATTTACTTCCCATGTCCACACCCTAAACTTTGTGACCTCCACCAAATGGGAGGAGGAGCAAGAGGAGGAGGAATACAAGAAGGAAGAGGAAGAGGAGAAGGAAGAAGTAGAGGGAGAGGAGGAAAATAGATAAGATAGATAGATAGATAGATAGACTGACTATACAAAGTCTAATCTGTCTGGCCCATAGACTCACTAGAGCAACCCTCCTAAATCCATCATTTTTGAAGAACTACACTTCAGGATCCCTTATCATAAATATTAAGAGTTCTCTTCAATGGCTTCCTGCCTAGGCTGTTACTTTTTGGGAGATGGATGTGGGGGAGAGAGGCTGTCACAGAGGTCATCTATGTCTCTTATTCTCAACTGTGAATCTGCAGTCATCATTCCTCTGCACAAGAAGCTACCTTACCTTTTAGAGTCAGTATGGACCACGGACATCCACATGACCTCTGGCATCAGGATCACAGACCTCAGCATGGTCTCTGGTGGCAGTATAGACCACAGACATCAATATGGTCCCCAGCATCAGTACAGACTACAGACATCAACATGGCTGTCAGCATCAACACCAACCATAGACATCAACAAGGCCCTCAGTAGCAGCACAGGCTATGGATATCAACATTGCCTTTGGAGGTAACATGGACCATGGACAAACACCATGGCATCCTATAGTGACACCAGCCACATGTGAGACAGTGGACTATGACAAGAAACTTGGTAGATTGAGCGAGTTCACAGTCCCCAGCACACCCAAGATGGTAGGTGGCTCCCTGCTCCCTGCCAGATTCCTAGCCTGGAACACATGTCACACTACGTGCCATACTTCCCTCATAAGGAAACCTGACTTGTGGTCACACAGCCCCAGGACAGAGTTCTCCACGCTAATGAGGGTTTAGCTAATAAATTTCCCTTCCTGGACATTCCTCTCTGCAAGAGGTATTTATTCTCTGGTCCACCATGAGGAGTTAGTATACATCCATTTCTAAGATGAACAGTCAATAAACGGTATGGACTGTCTCTTCTATCAAAACTGCCTTGGGGAACATGGAGGCCTTTGCCTACAGAGTCACAGCCTAAGTCTCCTGTAAAAAGCTCCATGGCTTCAGCTGTATATGTAAGAGCAGAGGGCCCTGCTGGGCATAGGTGGGAGAAGAGATCCTCGGTCTCATGAAAGCTAGACGCCTCAGGGGATGGGAATTTGAGGGTGGGGAGGTGGGAGTGGGGGGGGTAGGTAGGGGTATATCCGCAGAGAAGCAGGAGGAGGGGTGAGGGGATAGGGGGTTCCTCAGTGGGTGGGAGATGGGGTAAGGGGACAACATATGAAATGTAAATAAAACATCCAATAAAAAAAAAAGCTTCTTTGTGCTTCCAGACAACCGCTGCCAAGCTAAGGACCATCACCAATGAGCTAAGTCAGAACTCCCAGGACTCTGTTCTCAACTCCTCAAGACTCAGTTGGACCTGGATGTTCTGGCCTTATAGTGAGCCCATGGGTTCCCGATCTCTTCATTCCCCACTCCTCTATGATACTAGATAGTCAACAGGAGTCAGGAAACCCAAGTTTTGGCATCCTGAAGCCTGAGCAGTGTTTCAGCACTTCCCTAAAGCCCAACACCCAACAGTGGTAGCACAGGGTTAACACAGTCTATCACGTTCCCCAAGTTTTGCCTCTCCAGCGGCTGTGCCCAACACCCATCACCAGGGTGGAATTCAGACCTACAACCATGGACATCTAAACCAGCCACCAGTCGCAGCAGGATCAGACACCAACATGACCCTCAGTGGTAGCACAAGGCCATACATGCCAATGGCCCCCAGCAGCAACATGGATTATGGACATCAATGTGGCCTTCAATGGGAGCACAGACTACAAACATCCTCTTGGCCTCCAGTGGTAGCACAGGCCACAGATACCAGCATGGCCTCCAGGGCAGTACAGAACCTGGAGGTCTTTTGAGGAGTTCCAATCCAGAAAATGGACTATTCTCCATCCAGGATATTCTGTTGTAGCTCAGAGCCAGGGCAGTCATGCAACTGGGCAGCGTGGCTTGGGCAAGATCCTGCACAATCTCTAGGTATTAGACAACCCTGCCAGCCCTACTTACATGCTCTACCGAAGCCTTGTCTCACACCTGTCACCACCAGTCACATTTCTAGTTCCACCTCTCTCCATTGTCCGAGTGGCACTGCAGTATGTCACACAGTATTCTTCCCCCAGACAGCTTTAAATGCTCATTACAAGGAGTCATTGGTCTGGTTCAAGGTTTCTGAAGCACCATAAACACTGGACTATTACTTAGACTCCTCCCTGATATCCTGCTGTTGCCTAGAGTCAGGGTGATTGTTGTGCTAGGCATGGCAATCAAGGGAAGGGGTGACTGTTGGGGGGAGGGAGTGATCTACACAAGCTCCAGGCCACTACACACTTCCTTGCCCTTGGTGCCAGCCACCCCGAGACTTAGAGGGCACAAAGGTGGTGCTTGCAGCCTGTGGGCAGTACTATAGCCCTGCATTCCATTTTCTAGCAGCTGAGCAGCAGCAGCGACAGCTCTATGCTATGAGCAGGCCTTTGGAGAGGGCCAGCCCTATTCAGTAATGGCCAGTTTCTGCTGGATCTCCAGGCCACCACACAATTCCCTGTCTTCAGTTTCAGACACCCCAAGGCTCACAAGGCACAATCACTGTATCTACATCCTGCAGGCAGTACCAGAGCCCAGATACTTAGATATCTAGATAATCCCTCTCTCACTCTTTTGTTTTTCAAGACAAGAGTCTCTGTGTGTAGCCCTGGCTCTTCTGGAACTCACTTTGTAGACCAGGATAGCCTTGAGCTCAAAGAGGTAAGCCTGTATCTGCCTCCCAAGTTCTGAAATTAAAGGCAAGTGCCACTACTGCTTGGCCAGTATCTCAAGACTTGGAACCCTGGTGTTCCACTTCCAAATCCAGCCAGGTGATTCTCCACTGTGGGACATTACCCCCTTCAAAGTCACCAAGGCACTTGTGCCCCTTGTCTTTGGCTGTAGCTTTATATGGGACACACCTAGTAACCTATCTGCTGCCATTATGTCTAGCACCCCAATGTCTCTCTAGCCCAGTGTTCTCTCTCCCAGGCATCTCCACTAGGCCATCTAGCCCTTGCACCCCTCTGCAGGCTTAGATTTTTCTCTAAACCTACTTTATTTAGGGTTCTTGAATGCTTCAACCTCCCTTCTAGTTCACTGACTAGAAAAAGGTTTCCAGGGAAAGGGTGCTGTGGACCTGTTTAGAAGTCGTTCTTTGGGGTGATGCTACACGTTTTGTTAAGATACCAGCAGTCCAGTCAAATAGCAAACATCTTGATCAGAATGACAGTTTCCCTCCAGCTTCACACTCTCACAAAGCAAAGCCACGAAGGAGACTACAGCCTGTACTAGAGGTTGCTGTAGAGAGGAATAAAGTGGAAATTTCTAGTTTCTTTGGAAAGCTAGAATCAGTAGCAGTGGCTCAATCCAGCAGAAACTGCACGGCTCCATAGAATTAGCATGAGTCAGCAAAAGTGGCAAGAATTAGCCGAAATACCATGAATTATTTGGTGTATTTCTAAATAAAGACCAGCAAAGACCAGCTAAGAGTTGCACAGCAAGTGAAGACCAGTGAAGTGTTACAAGGCATAGCAATGCAAGAGTGTGCTTTCACTGTCTGTGGGGTTCTACTTATATTCTTTCCAAAACCATGCACCCTCTCAAGCATCTGCTCCAGCAAAACATCATATATACCCTCACTCTCATGTGTCTGCTTCAGCAAAATATCCTCACAGGATGTTTCCAGAAGAACATCATGTGACACAACTGTCAGCCTGATGAAGATGTTTGAGGCCAGTTTCTCCCCCCACCCCGTCTTTCTCTGTATCTGTCTCCTCTCTCTCTCTCTCTCTCTCTCTCTCTCTCTCTCTCTCTCTCTCTCTCTCTCTCTCACACACACACACACACACACACACACACACACACACACACAAACAGACAGACATGTGACTCATACACTATTTTTCTTTTTGTGTCTAACTTCTTTCACTTTTGGCACCACAGTTTCAAGATTCATCATGTTTTAACTTGAACAGACCTCAGTCTTTTTAAAGTCTGGGTCTATTCTTGACCTGTTTAGTCTTTAGGGGCATTTGTACTATATCATTCCAAAAGACATTCAAATTCAAAGCAATCCTTCATGTGGCAAAGGACTGAGTGTTCCTGACATTGGCTTGGCAGTGACATGTGGTCCTGCAGCTTAAGTCCCTTGCTGAGTAGAGCCTCAGTGGGCAACCTCACCCAGGCCCTAGCTAAAAGCAGCTAGCTAGTCCATTAGCCCCTGCCCTGCATGCACACTGGGATAGCAGCAGCAGCTCTGTTGCTAGGGTTGAAGGGCATCCATCTATCATTGCTGACACTGAGTACACACAATACTAGAATCTCTTTAAAGGGCTGAATGGCTATGCCGGAGTTCTCATGGGTTCTGAGAACATGTATGGATGTGGTATTTGACATGCAGAAGGCACTCCGCTCTTCTTGTTGTATTACTCTCTCTCCTCACATTTTAAAGCTCTTTTCCTTGCTAAATAGGTATTTTTCCAGTATTATCTAAAATGTTCACATTGGTGGGATGGGCCTGATAGGTTGATCCGACTTTGGTTTAGGGGACAGGGTTTCTCTGTGTAGTTCTGGCTGTCCTGGAACTCACTCAACTCACTCTGAGAACAGGCTGGCCTTGAACTCACAGAGATCCACCTGCCTCTGGCCTCCTAAGTGCTGGGATTAAAGGCATGTGTCATCACTGCCCAGTGGGTCTGTCAATTCTTATAGTACGGTTGAAAAAAAAAAGACCATGCCTTGTGCAGAACATGAACTAGATGATCAGGCCCAGCTTGCCAGAACACAGATCACAGAGAAAATTTCCAGCTGTCTTTGTACCATGTCCCAGGAACCTAACCATGTGGGGTGATCTAATGCAGCACTAACAATGTAAGGTGTACAGTGGGGAGATGCAGATTCTAATTCCTACCCAGCAAACCCAAAATTTAAAAAACAAAACAAACAAAATGACCTCCCTCACTTGGATGCTAAGAGTAAAATATCTTCCTGAGGCTACTGACTCATATAAGCTGACATTCCCTCCAAAAGCCACACTTATGTGAAGAGTCTACAGACTGATGAGGATTTCTGATTGTAGAGAGTTAAAATGTTAGAGACCAAGGCTATCTTTAATATCCTTAACGGCCATTTATCGACCCCCTCTCTGGCCTAATATCCTTTAACTAGTAGGTAAAACCTTGGAATGCGTTCTTAGAAAGATCAAAAGCTAAAATGACAGTGAAATCTGCCAAATCTGCCTGTCTGGTGTCCTTACCAATGTATTTGGCATATGCATTACTTAAAAAACAAAACAAAACAAAAAACAAAAAACAAGGCTGGAGAGATGGTTCAGTGGTTAAGAGCACTGACTGCTCTTCCAAAGGTCCTGAGTTCAACTCCCAGCGACAACATGGTGACTCACAACCATCTGCAATGTGATCTGATGCCCTCTTCTGAAAAAAACTACAGTGTACTCATATACATAAAACAAATAAATCTTTTTTAAAAACCCAAAAATCTCCCACTTATTACTTATGAGGGGGATGTACACATGTCACAGCATACATCTGGAAGTCAGAGGATCTTCAGGGAGTCAGTTCTTGCCTTGTGCCTTGTTGAAGCAAGGCCTCTGTTCTATTGCTACCCTGCCTTCTTTACCCTGGAGTAGCTAGCCCACGAGCATCTCTCATATCTGCCTTCCAGCTCACTGCGTAAGGGTATCCTGGGTCATGGTTGAGCAGGTGCCTAGAACCCCGAGATTCTGCGTGGAATTCTGCGCGAGAACTGGCAGGAGTTTGGTCCCCGCATCATCCAGGATCCTGAAAAGCAGTCAGGTCTCCATAGAGTCACATAGGCCAGGCTATAGGCCTCAGGCCCTAGGGATTTACATACTAATGAAGGCCAGAGGGCAGAGCAAATTAAACGTGCCTCCCCGAGATCCTCCCCCAATCTTCCCCCTTTCTCCCTCCCTATATAACTCGGGACTGCCCTGAGTTTTGGGGGGTACGCCTAGATCCATCTATTATCCGCCATGACAATAAACTTTTTTGGAACCAAGGACTTTCTCGGGGCCTGCTGCCGCCAAGGCCCTCAGGCCGCTGGAACCATAGGACTTCTTCCCAAATGTGGGACCCGCCGCGGCGGAAGCCCCTCCGGGGCTTGCGCCTCTGTGGGGGCCTTCTTAAATTTTCCCCACAACTATAGAAGTGCTAGAATGACAGATGCATACCACTACATCCAGCTCTTTGCGCGGACTCTAGTACTCAAATTCAAGTTAACAAGTTTGCATAGCTAGTGCACTACTTACTGAGCCATCTCCACAGCTCCTGCTCTAATGTATAACATTCTGTTCTATGGCTGTAAGTTCATGCAACCACTTCCAAGATAGGACATGTCAGTCAGAGCAACTGAGATCCACTTAACATGTGTCACAGTACTCTTGGAACAAGAGCTCAAGTTGACAGCACTGGTGCCCAGCACAGGGAGGGATCCCTGAAGGTCCTGGGAGTGACACGAGCATATCACTTTCTCACATGCCAACTGGTGAGTTTTGCTACAACATAGCAGTTTCTGCAGCATATCTGCAGGCACACTGAGCCGAAGCCCCCTGTACCACCATCCTGGCTTTGTGACAGTAACAAGAACATTTCCAACTTTGAATTTGACTGCTAAGTACATTTTTGTGTACAGGGCCTGGAATACATAGCCTTTTAGGGATGTCTGCCAATTCCCTAAGGCATGGCTTCGGCTGGAAGCTGCTCCTTCTTTGCTTCTCAGCTGGAGGGTTACCCTTTTAGAGCACTCTTATGGCACCACCCTTGGCTCCATGTTTCTTCTCCTCAGTGTCCAGCTTTTCAATATTTTTGCCTGCCATCTTATAAAATAGGAATACCTATGAGAAGCTCTAGGTATAAAGGGGGAAACTGTGAAAAACTGAAATCAGATTAATAAAATGCTTTTGGATAAAGAACTTTGGATGACGGTTTGTCCCACAAGTAAAGACTGTTGCAAAGCGTAAGTTTAAATGAGGATATATCAGAGGTGTGTGGCAAGGCGGCTTGTGAAACATGTCACTTAACTGAACATGTATGATTATGTTCACAATTACAGCTTATCACAACTGTCGTAGGCCAAAATATAACATGTTAGTACTAAACTGAAACATGATTCTCCATTGTAAGAAGTCTCTACAGTTTTAAAACCAGCCTTAAGAACAAGTATTTTGTTTTAGCCCTTCACAAAATGAGCTATTTGAATTGGATTTTTATTCAAATATCCCAAGATATATACATGTTATGCTAATTTGTAGCTTTACCATTGGGCTTAAGTCTCTCCCCTCAGAAGCCACCTGTGAGAAATAGTTCCTGAATGGGAGAGCTTTGCAATGACCACAGGACTCATTTGACAAGTAACAAAAATTATTTGTAAAACTGACATTGTGCCTTCGAGTTTTAATAACCTACATTGACTGAATAAACAAATGCTACTCTAAACCCAGCAGTTGGTAAGTCACCCAAGTTCCTGGCTTCTTTCATTCAACATTCTTCTAAATGTAATATCCACCCAGTTTGAAAAAGCAGTTAGCTTCTTATAAAATTGGACATCCTGTGAGAATGGAGAAAGGATGAATGAATACTATTGTAAGGGAATTTCAAAATAACTAAAAACTTAGAATCGGTTAGTCTTTCAGGAGCTCATGGGAGACAATGAACTAAATGAACAAAAGCTAAGACCAGGTGATCTCACTTACTGGGAAATGACACAGCAGACTCCAGTCAGCATTGAAGAAAAGGGCACCTTCAGGTATTTCTTAGCAGCATTGGGAGTGAATTGTGGACTTGCATTTCCTGCCTGCATGGTATTCTCAAGCAAGGGCATAGCCATGTAGAATAAATAGATGTCCCTCTTTACTCTCAACTGAGATCCCCCAAGTAATGAAACTCAAAACTGTCCCAAGAACATCCCTTCTCTCACTCTTAGGTCAAATATTTACATTTTATACTTTAGAGCTTTTAAAAACTGTTTTAAGGTGTAATTATTTTGATTTGTGTGTGTGTGTGTGTGTTTGTGTGTTAGTGTGTGTCTGTGTCTGTGATGTTATACAGGTCAAGAGCCAAAACTACCTTGGGCTGTATTTAGTCCCCTTCACAACCACTTACCATCCACCTCAGTATCAGACTTTTGACCAATAAAACCTTTAGAATGTATTCTTAGCAGACAATTCACTAGCTCCCACCAACACAAAACCTCTTGAGTGACCTCGAGGGAACTGAAAACCTGCCAGAGATGGCTAGTAAACCATTTAGTTTAGTAAACCGGAACAACACTTTCTGACTCCCATTCTTAACACCTTCCATCTCTGGAATAGTTACTTTATGTCTACATAATGGCCTATTGCCAAAAGAGTTCATTCATTAATTCCAAAAAGCTCTCTCCTGGGCTGGAAAGAGAGTTCAGCTGTTACAAGTGCTTGTTCATAGAGGACCAACTTTGGTTCTGTGTACCCAAATGGTTCCTAACTGCAAACTTCTGTCCTGCAAGGGTACCCAAATACATAGAGCATACACAGAGACAGACACATACACATAAAGCAAAACAAAATGTTAAAAAAGATACAGAAGGCTATCTCCTGTGTGCAAAGAAACAAGTATAGATACTTACAGCAGCACAGACAGTAAAAATGAACCATCTCCTGGAACTGAGGAGAAACAGTACTTTTTAGGACTGCTGGTGTCCATTCCAGGTGAGATTTGAAGCCATAGAGCACCAGTGACATCAGTTTGTGCTAATAACTAGAGACAACCAAGCCTGATGGGTAAGATCAAGTGATATCATGAAACTCATGCACACAGGTCCTGAATCAAACAAACAAAAGTATTCATTCACCCTTGTCAGAAACTACCTATTAGGTGAGTATAAACCTCCCAACCTATTTTTAGTTCTGCAAGCAATTCTGGTATCTATCAAAGATTAAACATAGTGCATGTAAACTGGACTTATTTTCTGGAACAGTTCATAACTGACGAGGAGAAGAAGCCTTGGCTCTATAAAGTGCAGGCAATCCAGTTATTTAGAGCAAAGCTTTTATTAATTTATTAGAGCGCCAATCTGAGTACCAAACAAGTTTTCACTTCAAAACAACCTAGACCACTGGCTCCTACGTAGCATACTGAATGCTAAACTTATATTTATATTGTGAACATTGGTTCACAACTTGGAAGCACATTTTAGAGCTTTATTTATGCATACTTAGAACTGCAGCTGTATACTCCAAAATATTTCACAAAGGAAGCAGATCAGGGCTAGAACTGGAGACCTAGGCAACTTTTTATATCAGCAGTGCTCTTGCAGCATAGATAGCAATGGTGAATTTTTCCTTTCTCCAACCTGACTTCGACTCCTAGCACAGTGCATAGGTGAGGTGACACAAAGACAACGTGCATGGGAGGCAGCCCTGCCCCTCTTCAGCTTTCATGATTGCAATCTGAGCTATACAGACATCACATGCCCAATCTAAAACTGTGAAACTAGTAACAATTGGTCCCATCCCCACTAGGTGGCAGTAGAATTCTACTAACAGGTGTTTAGGTACTTCAATATAATTGGAATTAGCACCTGCCTGGTCAACCCTACCTATGTGACAGCATAAAGAAAATCAACATACATAAGTCATACAGCAAAACAGCTGTCCTTGTGCTTAAAACTCAAGAGTTAATGATCAAAAGACGCAATAAAATTCCACAGACCCCTTAGGATGACTCAGGTAAAAGGCTGGGCATGGATGGATAAGACTTTGGAGTGTTTTCATTAAGGGTGATAAAATGAAGAGTTTTTATCCATATCTTTAAAACACACAGAGGATATGACAGCCATAAACAGAGGCAACAGTTCTTGGTTAGATAGGAAGCCTAAACATTTTTCATTTCCTACTCTTCCAACTTAAGTTCTTAAACAAATCAGCCCTTTCTGTACAGGGCTTTTATTAATCTCTCAACAGCACTAGGAAAAAAAAACAACCAAAAAAAAAAAAAAAAACAAAACCATCCTAACAAAAATCCTTGTCAGCTATTCTACTTTAGCACACATACTGCATTTTATAAATGCACTCACTTATTTTGGGCACACTGTCTCGCTATGTAGCCCAGGCTGGGCCACACAGCACTCACCTTGCCTCTGCTTCCTCAAAGCTGGGAATATGGTGTGCACTACCACAACCAGTATCACTATACTTTGATTTTCAAAAAGCTACATATAACATGTTAAGTTTTCCAAAAGTAGATATTTTAGTATTAAAAAAAGATACGTAGGTAATTTCAATTAACGATAGCCATCTGGGATAAATGTTTATTGGGTTTTCCTAAATAATGTTTGAAATAAATGACTTGTAAATTCTACTTTTAAAATAGCCATCTTTGGGTGAATTTTTAGATAATGATTCTGTAATATGAATAGTATTTCTAACTAATGTTTTAAAATCCAGAAGTATTTCTGAAAAGTAGTAAGCATCTTTCAAGCATCTGACTTATGTCTTTAAGTTCTCAATGAAAAACTATCAACTAATTAGAATCATCTTCTGCTTTGGTCACTAATTTAAAATTCTAAGCACAGTCAAGTACTTTGACTTTAGTATAAAAAAAAAATCAAGCCGACCAAACAACCAAACAAAAAAGCACTACACTCTTAAAAAATAAGATGCAATAGTTTGAGAAAGTTTCCAGGGCACACATAATCCAAATGAATGGGGAAACGTTCCTAGGAGTAACTTATTAATGAGCGCTAGTAAGAGCTGAGGGTGCTGGCACTCTGAGAACTGGCTCATGCACATACTTACCAAGACAGAGTGCAGCGGACCCTCAGAGGAAATTCAAGTTTCTCCCAACTTGTCGATCTACTACAGAATATACAAGACACTGCACTCTATTACGTCACAACATTGTTTATTATGTGATTTTTTTTTACAATACAAACAAAAAAATACAGGTATGCAATATATAGATACAGCTAAATGCAGAATGGTGACTTTTTTCTCTTCAAGAGGCCATGATTCCCATTTCTAGTAAAACAAGACTGAGTATAGGTAGAAACAGGCTGGTCGTTAGCTTCACAATTTGCCTAGAAATGATCTACGAATGCATTTTTCCTCCTGCTACTTACCATAAAGTGTAAAAAGGGAGTTAAAGGAAAGTTTCCTCGTTGGTTCCTACCATATGAAAGATGCTATATTCTATTTAGCAGGGCCAGTATATGGAAAATATCTAAATTAAATGTTATTACAAAAATGAAGCAGTAATGAGATTCTGGCTAAAGGGACACTAAATGAGAATAATATATTTATATATTTAAAGAATCCAAAACAAACAAACAACAAAAAAAAAGGCTGTTATAAAAAGCTCTAGGTGCACTGTAAGCATATAGGTTTTTTTCCATGTGTACTTTTAAACAATGGAAGTGTCAAAAAATAGGGTCCACTGTGTTAGACTAAATACATTATTGTATAGGCTGCATCGAATGGAACCTCTGTATTATAATTATCATAGAGAAGCATAGTTTGCATCATATTATGGCAATTTATCCTCAATGAAAACCTTCCAGAGTCCTTTTATTTTAGAATATTTTGTAAACAATCAAACCACCAGAACATGATTGTACAACAGTAAAATGTTTTCTTGCATTAAACTGAAGACATCTTTTTAATTTAAAAAAAAAAAAAAGAAAAATGTAGAAAGGTACTTAGAGCTGTTAATTTCTAAGTACACAATATCCTAGACAATTCAAGGCATCTTAATCTCCTTCGAGAACAACAACAAAAAAATAATTTTTGTCATGCTGTTAAATCCATCATTATGGATAAAATTGGTGCAAATTGGTCAAACGGATCCAACAAACACTGATGTCCAAGCTGGCATATTGGCAACTAATACATAACTGGTGGTCAATAGAGTTTAAAAGATCTTGCCTTTCTTCTTGTTCTTTTCCAAGGTTCTAAGGGATAAGAAAACAATGAGGTGAGGGACACTATAAATGCTAGACTTCAAATGGCGGCAGCAGCTGACACATATACAACTATACTGTCATTTTAAGCAATGTATTTTCACTGAAAAGAAAAAAACCTGAATTATTTAGAAGTAAACAGTAATCAATATTTATCTATAAAAGTATTTTCTTAGACAATCAAGTAGCTGACAAAATTCCAAAACAAGCAATAAATAACACAGTAAGGCTCCATTGTATTCATTTTAATTTACAAGAAACTTTTTCTCTAAAATTAAAATTGTAGAAACTTAGATTACTCTGGTGCCCTTTCTACTGCCAGCTGCATTCTTAGACATATCTGCTTTGACAAATGTAGTTTCTTCTTTGAGGAAACAATTCATAGGAAGGTGCTGGAGAAATGGCTAAGCTAAGTGCCTTGCTAGGAGAACATATTAGAGACTCCTCAAAGGGATATCATATTTTAATGTTAAATGACACTAATTATCAAAAGAAGAAAACCAATGAACAAATACTACTGAGTTTTGTATAAGTTAAGAGGAGGAAATGATTAGATGTATTACAAGTTATATATCTCTTATTTACCTTAGGGAATTCATCCCAAAGATATAATTAAAGCACCTCCTAAGGGCTGGGAAGTAGAGCTCCTACCTAGTATGTGCAAGGCCTCAGGTTCAATCCCAGCACCCCAAACAATCATTATATCCAACACCTGAGGTACGGAGGTAAGAAGTTAACTTCGATAAGCTAACTGTGGATACTGTTGTGATGCTTCTGAAGCATAATTTAAAAAAATTAAGCACAGAAAAACGTATGAGCTGAAGAAAACACTATTACAGCACACCAAAGGAACCTGAAAACATTTGCCGTGAAGTCATCTGGCTAGGGGATTGTGAGGATTATGAGAAAGCCCCTGGAGCTCTCACATTCTTATTTGAATACTGGGCACCCAGTTGGTGTCATGATTTGAGAAGGATTAGGTGATGTAGCCTTGATAAAAAGAGAGTAACACCGGGAGCGGGTTTTGAGGTTTCAAGAGCCCATGCCACTCCCAGTTTGTTCCCTCTATCTCTGGCTCTGGATCATGATGTAAGCTCTCCCCACTGCTCTAGTGCTGCGGGCATGCCGCCATCCATGCTCTTGCCACAAACATAAGCCCTAAATCAACTCTTTCTTCTAAACAGAAAACTAAGAATGAGATGTATGATATAATATAGGGTTTAACTTTTTTACAAAATAAATAGATAAAAAGTTCTTTAAAATATCTACTTCTTAGGTATCCTGATATTAGTTACCTTGAAGAGTTCTGTTGCTCTAAAATACGTTGTTGAGCTTCCCAGTTTGCTTTTTCTTCTTCAAACTGACGACGTTTTTCCTCTAATTCTTTGTGCTGTGCTTCTAAATTCTTTTTCATTTGCTCATGGCGCCGCTGGAGCTAAATCAGAATCATAGATGAGGTAAACTGCTTAAGACATGTAGGTAGATATTCTAGTGTAAAAACTGTGTGCCTGTGTCACAATGTCAGAGTGCCACCTGGAAGCACTGCTGAGATTCCTCCCACTGTGGAATCTGCCACCCAAAAAGTCAATGACTTCAAAGAGTTACCTTAGAAAACTTAAAATAACCATTTTTTTTCAAATGCAACAAACTTATATTTGTGTATATTTTATAATAGACAACTGTTATTTCATTTTTAGGTTCACAAGTATAATGGAGGTTGAACAGAAAAAGCATTATTCCTTCTTTACAAAGAAACAGCTGTGGACTACAGACTACAAGGTGACAATATAAAGAACTTATTCCCAAATTTCCTAATTCCAGGTTCAGAAATCTGAGCTAGCAGCTAGAGCAAGTAGTGAAAGATCTGTTTCCAAATAGATCCTGGTAGTGGATGTCTCCCAATTCCTGTAAAGGAGTGGTTCCCCAACATTATTCTTCATACAAATTTTACCTGAGGTGCTTGCTAAAAATATTGAATCCTGGGAGCTGGAGAGATGGCTCAGCGGTTAAGAGCACTGACTGCACTACCAGAGGTTCTGAGTTCAAATCCCAGCAACCACATGGTGGCTCACAACCATCCGTAATGAGATTGGATGCCCTCTTCTGGTGTGTCCGAAGACAGCTACAGTGTACTCATCAATAAAATAAATAAATAAATATTAAAAAAAAATATTGAATCCTAAACTTTAATCTAGATGCAGTGGATTAGAACTTTCAGGTGTTCTATGCAGAGATCAGAATTTCAACAGGTAGGTCCCAGTGATTCTAATGCTGGTGTCCTTCCAAGGCCGAGAACTAATGCTGTAAAGAACTGCTGGCTTACAGGCAGTGAACTACAGAACTAAAAAGCATACACCTAATGGATCACCAGAACACTAGACAATCTGTCTCTGAACAAAGCAATCAAAAATTAAAAAGGAAAAGAGAGAATAGATTAAGTCACACTATACTAAATCCTCTATGATTCAGTTGAGATTATTCCAGAATTATATGCATTAAAGATTTATTGATAAAAATACTTTGGGTTTAAATTTGAATATAATTTTGCATATAATTTGTTTTGTATACCCTCAAAAACAATTTTTTATTTATTCCTATTGCAAAAATTTTATTTAATTGCTATAAAAGAAATTTATTCCAAGGTGAGTCAACTCTGAGGTGAAACCTTCTTCATGACAACAATTAATAAGAAAAACAGAACAGAAAAGAATGCAAATTTTGTACCAAAGAGTTGGTATAAAATACAAAGCAATCACATACACACAATTCAGAACAGTAACATCCTCTGAGAAACAGAGAGGATACATAGAACTGAAATGAATTCATAGTTATATTTTTTCAAGCTGTGAAGTAGGCTTAAAGCTGTTTATTCTTTACAAATAAGTAACACTTAAAATTTACAAATAAATAATTTCCATAGATCACAAGCAGTTGTTTCCAAGCAATCTTTAGATCAAATGTATTAGGAAGCTGAAATTTTTTCAAGTACTAAGATAGATGCTCTTCAGTAAAGGTAGCTGTCCACCAGGCCTATCACCTGAGTTTAATCTCCAGGACCGTGGGAGAAGGAGAAAAGTGGCTCCCACAAGCTGTATTTTAACCTCCATTCCCATGCCATGATATACATTTACCCCAACACAGAAAATAATTAACTAAATCTTATAAAAGTATATGCTATGTTTAAAATAGACATTCTGAGTTATCTAGGGCAGCAACAACCAAAGCACATACAAACTACTGTCATTATGCTGGTTTATGCATCTGCAGTACTGATTAAGATATTTCATCTTTCCTCACATCTCTGCAAGTTATTCTTTTATGTCCATAGTGTGGACTAGATGACATAATGCATCAGAAACGTTGTACTGCTTATGACATAGTATGCTGCTTGCTAAGTATTAGCAGTTCTATACCAAGTATTCCCAGCAGAATGATTCAAGAACAAATATTAAGCAAGGCTAACTAGGTGTCTATAATGTATTTGCATATATTAAAATATTTTACATATGTAAGTAGAAAGCTTTACAAACTTTATCTCACAGATGTTGGTAAGCATAGTGGAGTGGGGTTCTATGAAATAGGAGGAAGGGACAAATAACAGACAAGCAGGCATTTGGGGAAAAGGAACTTGGTCCAGATTTCTTCACAAGTCTCTCAGGAGGGTACTGTTACTGGCATTTACTGGCAGGCGGTATAATGTAAGTTTGTTTAGGAGATGGGTTATATTTTTATTGCTCATTATAACTAGTAATTTACTGTCAGTATTTAAACTATTTTGTATTCTGTCTTCCCACTTAGTATACTGCTTAAGTCCTTACATAAATATATTCTTAAAATAAAAATAGTTACTTTTATTCTTCTATTTTATCATATTTGTATATTATTTCTGAAAGTGTATACAGATAAAATTTAAACTTCAATGAACATATTATGTAAAAGAAATACTGACAGATTGCTAATTAAACTGATTACCTCTGCTTCCGAGTCCTTTAGTTTTTGAACTTTTTCTTTGACCTTCATCTCAAACACCTGTTCCATCTCCATCTCCATCTTCTTCATCTTGGCTACATGTTCCCTTCTTTCTTCTTCCATCTGTGCCAGAGGGCTCCTGCCACCAGCATTTAGAAATAATCATTAAGGTCTGTAAGTCAGAACTGCAATACTAAATTATCAATGAGGTGATAGAACAATGAGATGCTACAGATACCATTATCATTTGGATGCATACAAGTATCTACATCATTTTAGACACAAATTCCAAGTCTTATATAATACATATGGGTGAAGAATCCTTCAGAAACTGTAACATGTATAAATATGCTCATAACCAACGAAGTTAACACCTTCTCCATTAGTATTTTATTTAAATCTCAATCTCTACAAATGATTACAATGAAGTAAAGCCTAAGAATAAAATTGCTAGGAAGGGCTGGATAGCTCAGTCGTTAAGAGCACTGACTGCTCTTCCAGAGGTCCTGAGTTCAATTCCCAGCAACCACATGGTGGCTCAAACCATCCGCAATGGGATCTGATGTGCTCTTCTGGTGTGTCTGAAAAGAGCAATGCTGAATACGTAAAATTAAAAAAATAAAAATAAAAAAAACTTAAAAAAAAAAACCTGTTGGGAAGCTGTTTCTTTAACTCTTATGTACCTTAGTTCTAAACATGACTGTTCTGGCTACTTTCTATGTAACTTGACACAGGCTAAAGCGAGCTGAGAGTACAAGACTTGAATTGAGAAAATGCCTCCATAAGATTAGACTGTAGGTAAGCATTTTCTTAACTAGTGATTGATGGGGAGCCCAGCCTAGTGTGGGTAGAGCCAGCCTGGACTGTTGGTCCTGGTTTATATAAGATGGCAAATTGAGAAAACCATAAGGAGTGAGCCAGTAAGCAGCACTCCTCCCTGGCCTCTGCATCAACTCTTGCCTTAAGGTTCCTGTCCTGTTTTTCCTGCTTGCTCTGATTTCCCTCAATGATGAACAGTATTATGGCAGTATAAGTAAAATAAACCCTTTCCTCCCCAAGTTGCTTTTGGTCATGGTGTTGTATCATAGCAACAGAAACCAGAACTAAGACAATGTTATCTTTGAAATAAACTGTACAAGGAAAACTAAAAAGGAATGGTCCCAAAATATATCCATAGAAAACTACAGAAAGTCACATGATTTATTTTCCTTAAAGAAAAAAAATTCAATGGGAGAAAAAATAACTTAGCTAATAAAGATAGTAAGTATGTAAGGAATTAGTTTTACTAAAATCTCAAGTATGATCATCTCCTCTAAGATAATTACTGATGTCACAACTATATTTATTATAATTTATGCAACTCAGTTGAAATGCTGAAGATAACTACTATCTAATATCTAAAACACCATTTAGTTTATGCAGACTTTTATGTTCTTTATAACTTTAATGCTGATGAAAATCCATTCACTTAAGTAGTTTAGTGTCTTAAGTTTTAAACAATTTCAGTAAATTAAACATAGAATGTTTCTGAAATACTAGAATAGACATTTTAAAATTAAATAAAAAACTAGTTCAGTCTATGGACATTAAAGTTCACAGAGATCTTTCAAAGAAGGTGAAATAAATATGATGTTATAAAGGGAGAAAGGAAGAATATCCCTACAGGAAAGAGAAATAGGGGTATGGTAGGGGAGCACAGGAAGAAAGTATGAGGAAATAACATTAAAAGCCTTTTGAAAAAGTCATACAAATATCTACTACTGTAGATACTTTCTAAAATACAAACATATAAGAGGATGTTAAATGAAGTTACCCTATAATTGAGGGCAATACTCCAAGTAGACACCACATGCTACCAAATAACCACCCCAGTATCAGGAGTGCATTACCCCCTTTGGAGTTGTTAGCATATGAGACCCCATACAAGCCCCCTAAACACACAAATTATAGTATACTGCCAATGTTATTTGCCCTCCAGATTTGATGGTAAGATCCTATTGCTGAAGACATCACAAACTTGAGTCAAAGAACATGGACAAATCTAGCTGGAACTCAAGTTTAATCTACATTAGGATGATATGTGTGCTACCAGGAGAAAAGTCATCAAGCAAACCCAACTATGAACCCTCAAGCTACAATAATAAAAACTCCATCACACAACAAAATGCACCCCCAGGTGTCCTTACCAGCTGAGCCATCTTGACAGCCCAAGAAATTGCTTATAACTTTCTCTTCAAAACTGTATTTATCTGTTTAGCGTGTGCTGTATGAATTATTAAAGATGACTGGCAAATGACAAGAACATATAGTTCTTAAAGAACAGAACAATAATCATTTCAACAATTAACAGTAAGACATAAAAAACCTACCAAGATAAATCTTAACAGCATAATTTTCTGCTGTTATAAATAAAGAATCATCGCCCAAATATTCTAATGTGCAACAAGAATTTTAAGAAAGGAAATAAAATGTTTAATTTTTTCCTGTAGAAAATTATATACGTACTTGGTAAGCTGCCCTTTGTTCTTGTTGTTATCCACTCCATTGTAAGTCACTGCTGCTAGTTTTCTGCTTCTGTAGTTCTCATAGTGTACGTTATTGGTAACATCTTTCAAGTCCTGCATGTGTGTTCTGTCACAAACAGCAAGAGTTTGCTTATGTTAAAGGCTTGATACAATTAAAGATTTCACCAAGACAAAATATTAAGAAAGATGTCATTCAAATGTCTTCATTGACAAAGTAGATAAAGACAAACAGAAATTTAGATTCCAGATGAGCTTTCAAGGACCATCAATCACTCAAAGAAGAAGCTTTCTACCAAAGAAATAGTTCAAGAGGGGAAAGTGGGTTGCTATTGAAGTTCGTATCAAACAGAAACTGCTTTCCTGAATGCAACTGTTACCATGGTAATATTAAGCTTCGCCAGGTTAGTTTATACATGGACCCTTAAAATAACACATCAAATTGTTTACCAACTAGGGAACCTTAATTTAGAATAACTCCCCGTTTATCAAAGCTGTCCAGTGAATATGCTTCTTTGGATAATGTTTCTATTGTATATAAAAAAAAATCAAAGTACAAGGAATAAAGTATATAATTTATAGAATATGATGACACGGTCATTTAGTGATTAGAGATAATAAAGACTGAGTAATATCCTCCCTTTTCTCATTCCCCACTACACCTGGAACTTCCAGTATATTCCATCTTTGCCATTTTATCACAATTTCAACAAAAATAAAGATGCAGTGTTGTTTGTCCTACCTCACATTCAAATCCTATTTATTATTAAGTACCTTACGTATCACATCATAAACACAAGGTAACCTAATTATCAGGTTCATCTTCTGACATTCCCAAGCAGTTTTCAAAGTTTACTTGTCTTAGTACTAAGTTTGATTTTCTTGTCTACCAATGCACTTGTTTTCTCTTCTAGCCACAACAGTGACACCTAAGCCTCTATTCCCTTGACATTGGTCAGGCTGGGCAGGTCCCAGTTCCTACAACATCTGGCAAGTAAAATGGAACAGCTAACACTAATTTGTTAAATCTTTTGGAACTGGTGTACCAAATTACATATTTAGGTATATTATAAGATTTTCTTTAACATAAAGATGCATTTCTTTTATACTCTTGCTACAGATAAATATTATTTAGTGGAAACTTTTAAAAAATATAGTAACTACACTTAGAAGATAAAAAGTATTTAAGAATATATCACTGTGTGAGTTTCTCCAGGTGTAGAATAAAGAGAATTTTATGATGCTAACATGAAGCAATATTTTTAGCAGAGTGTGGTGGTGCACATCTGTATTCCCAACATTTGGGAAGTGGAGGCTGCAGGATCAATTATACGAGGCCAGTGTTAGCTATATACAAAGTTCAAGGCCAGGCTGGGCTGCATGAAACATTAACTACAGTTTCACTAAAATTAAAAATGAAAGAAAAACATGATATTTTCTTAATTTAAATCTAATCACTACATCCCTTAAAAACTAATAAAATAAATTTATGAATAAATTAAGATATTATTAAACTCCTGCATTAGCGTCATTTAGGATTGGTGGTTATCTATGTCACTAAAATACTGTTCTGTGATTGTCAAGTATGACTTCTAACTTTAGCCTGTAAGATTTCAAATACTTGTAACAGATTTATAGAAACAGGCATTAGGCAACTGGCATTGAAATTTCCTTCCTTCAAATATTTATTAAACAACCAGTAGCTACATAAAACATTCATCCTTCTTAGGGTAAATGTACTAGAAATTTTATTTTTATGTTTATGTGTGTGGGTGTTTGGTTCACATATATGTCTGTGTACCACTTGTGTGCCTGTTACTACAGCAGCCAGAGTTTATTGGATTCCCTGGAGTTAGAGTTGTGAGCTACTATGTGGTGCTAGGAATCAGACCCAGGTCCTTTGGAAAAACAGCCAGTGATGTTAATTGATGAGCCATCTCTTCATGCTAATAGCAGAATTTATACTTTCATATGTGTATGTAGTATCTTGCTGATATGCTTATTAAATCTTCCTGCAAGCATGGTCAAATTCCTCTGCAATACTAGGGAGTCTTCCTTACCAGCTCTGAAGCTTTGCACATTCAAAGCAGCTAATAACTAAAATCTTGGATAAATAATGTAAATTACTGTCACACATTATTTACAAATCAGTAGGAGCAAAGATGCCACACACAGTAGCTCCACTAACAGAAGACAAAGTCAGTCTTCTGAACTTTAATTTTCTTTGGGTGCTAAAACCCTGTACTGCTTTCATTGCTGTTTATACTTACCTTATCAACATATTTCTTAGAATTGTAAAATCACAATGTTCACCATTTTCAACTGTAGAAAAAGAAGTAAAAGAAAATAGACCACACATGTTAATTTTAATAAAGTTTATCTTTTCAAAGGAATACGGAAATAAAACCAAGGAAAGAATATGTAAACTGCCTAGATCTGATGTTTATTAAGGTTTAATACTAACATAGAACTATACAATGGAACTAACAGGCACGACAGGCAAAGGTACCCTAAGACTACTAGTGGAGGATTTTAAAAACATCACTTTTCCATTCTTAAATTTTTCTTTGTGAAGTGTATTTGTGTCAGATGTATGCGTGTATGCATGTATGTGTATCTGTGAAGGAAAGCTTAACATCAACTGTTTCCTCCTAAGTTCCACTCTCAATTTTATTTACAGAGGCAGAGAGTCTTGATAAACCTGTAGCTCAGTAATTGCGTTACCTAGCCTTCTTAATGGATCCTGTCTCTCCCACTAGAGCACTGTGACTACAGGTGGAATGCCAAGCCTGGAAGGCTGTTTCATCAGAACTCTAGTCTTCAAGTTTTCAAGGCAAGCATTTTTATCCACTAAGACATCCATCCCCTTAGCCCTTCTTCGTGTAGCTTAACCCTCAGTGATAGAAATGTAATGAATGAGCTCTCTGGAAACAAACACTGATAATTTGAAAGAAAGATGCACTTTCTCCTTATTAGTACAGAATATGTTTATTATATGATTCATTAAAAAACCTTAAGAGTTGTAGCTGAGGGAGAATATATAAAAACCTCCTTGAGACAACCAAAATGAAAAGGCTAGTCAAGAGCTTTAAGATCCTTTTTTATTTCTTTTTTAAAAAATTATAATCAACAAGAACACTAAAAGAGGATATAGCAAGGGAATGTTAAAAAATAATAATTATGTAAATAAAGTAATTGTTTCAGAGTATACTTCTAAGGGACATAAAACTTGTAAAGCTTTAATTCAATAATTGCAAGTTACCTGGAAACAAAGTTGACGGTCCTTGGGCAAAATCACAAATAAGGACAGTAACTTGGCGTGATTTTATAAAAATTACACAACTATATAAAATATCAGCACATAACAGCAAACAGCAACTCCAACTTAGTACAAAATAGAAGACTGAGATTAGAGTAAGCTAATATAATACAAAAATTATGAAAATACTTCTGTTGCTAATAGGATTTCTGAGGTTTGATGTTATCACTAAGAGTTTACTGGCATTGAAAATTAATATGCTAGGAACCATACTGGAAACTAATGACCTTTTATTGAGGAAAGAAAGGGCATTAGTCACATGACTGTGACTGGCTCTCTCCAAATCGCTCCATTTCCAAAGATTTATTACATCCTAGGAAATGCTTTCAAACAAGATAGAGAAACTGGCATGAAGGGGTGCAGGCCCAGGAGAGTGGGACAATGACAAATGACTGTGAAGCATTACAAATTGAAGAAGTAACATATATTTCCCAGGCTGGGCGGTGGTGGCGCATGCCTTTAATCCCAGCACTTAGGAGGCAGAGACAGGCGGATTTCTGAGTTCGAGGCCAGCCTGGTCTACAGAGTGAGTTCCAGGACAGCCAGAACTCCACAGGGAAACCCTGTCTCGAAAAACAAAAACAAACAAACAAACAAAAAAAAAAACCAACAAAACAAAACATATACTTCCCTGGCTTAGGTAATGCATTTGAGAAAAGGAATTCTACTTAACAGAAAACTGAAGAGTAGGAAATGAAATATAAACTATCACTGAAAACCTAGAGTGTAATATACATTGTATATTTTATATTAGTTACTACAGTACACATTTTTAGCACCTTTGTAAGACTTGTACATTAAGTTATCCACTGAAAAGAACCTTACCTTCAGCCACACCCCAAGGATACTGCCTTCCTCTGACTCTTTTGCCATTAACTTCAATGATAGTATTACTACCTACCACAGCAAGAGGTAAACGGTCCTATAAAATAAAGTGATATTCTAAACACATCTTTACAGTACTCATGATTCAATAAATAATTTGTAATATTCAACATATTAACAAAAAAAAAAAAACCTATATTCACTCTTACCAGCCAAGCAATAATTAATTATCCAGAAAACTGTTACTCAAATAGTATTACTAAAGTATGTGATGAATACTGCTCTGCAGGTGAAGTTTTAAGAATAATGTACTATGTATTGGTCAAATTAGTTACAAAATTTACTCTAAAAACCATCCCATATTTGACACAGAATAAAAAAAATACATTGATATTAAGAAAGAATAGAGAGAGAGGATCACAAATCTATCTCATTATTATCCTTAACAATATGAGGTGCAGAAAATATCTATTTTCTAAACTAGTCAGAACCTCACATCTACTTTTTAAATCTGTATTCACTCATCTTTATGCAGAGTATAACTTTCCAATATTTTTGTATCTCTCAGAATTATAGAAAAGGCTATTTTGTAAAACTCCTGAAATTCTTCATTGGTCAGACATAAATAGTCTATCAATTACACAGTAATTATATTATGCATGTATCATAATAAGACCAGTATTCAGTAAACCACTTTGGCTCCAGGTACTCAAAAACAAGTATAAATTTAAACACACATAATTAAAAAGCCAGGTGTGGTAGTCCCACCATCTGGGAGACAGAGGCAGGTGATAGATCTAGGCCATCCTGACCTACAAAGCTAGTTCTAGGATGGTCAAGCTAGAAAAAACAAAACACCATAAAATTCAAATGATGTAGAGTTTTGTTGATTTTTATAAAAAGAGACAAGTTTTATCAGGCTCTTAAAAAATGAAAACACAAAAATTAATTCCCTGCCTACTCATACTTGTTTCTTAAAGTGAAAAAAAATTATATAAATATGAAAGCAATTAATTGAAAAACATTCAGAATGGTATTCATCCACCTACTCTGTGCAATGCTCTGCTCTATGTATTGCTAATCAAAAGTAACTATAAAGTTGATAAAATTAGGGGATATCCACATTTGTTTCTGTAAGCCAACTATTTTTTTTAAGACTTTTAGTCTTTCAAAATAAAGCACAATTGGAAGGCTCAAACATCTTACTGTGCAAAGAAATGAACCTACTTTTATCTTCTTAACCAGCTTATTCTCTTCTTCATCATCTGTTTCTGGAAATTCATATATTTTAATTTTATGTTCTTGGATTTCTTTCATTATCTAAAACAGAAGGAGGGAAAGGGTACCACACATAATTATAACATTAGCAGTATTTTTACTAAGTATTTCTTGAATTGTTTTTTTATATGAGACCTCTGATGCTTTGTTCATATTTAAATACTAAAACCTATTACAGGGGAACAGGGAAAATAAAGGTGCCTACCATACCAAGTAGAAGGAGAAAAAAAGCAGAAACAGAACTGATTCTAGAAAATGCTTCTCCAACCTCCACAAGTATGACAGAGCATGCACCTTCCTCCCTTCCTTAACCCATATACACACACAGACAAATAGTGACATGAAATTTAAGGTATTTTAAATTCAATTATTTCAGAAGTGTGAATCATATGGGTGTTGTCCCAAATGAATTCAAAATAATGACAGAAGAGTTTACAATGACAATGGCATTTACTCAGCTGGTCTCTACTATAATGTCTTTTGGTCATTTATTTAAGGTGAAGATTATCTCTCTTCATATAACTTAACTCTCTCTGAAAGCTCAAACAACAGAGCTTAAAGTCACCTAAAAATTGTAGCAAGGGTAAGTAAAAAACACGACAGTCACAGAGAAAGGTTTAACACTTTAACAGAAAAATTCATTACATGTACAAGTTGTTTAGGCATAAATCTAAAGCCAAGTAAGCAAGGAAGGAGAAAACACACAGTAGAAATAAAGAACCTCAAGACTTGGCAATATTAGAATTACCTGGTTCAAATCCAATTATCTTATCCAAGAGGATTTCAAGGTCAAGAGAATACACACATGCAAGTAACTGTCACCTACCCATACAATCTGAACTCCTACCACTCTCCTAGCAAGACCTTCCCTGGCTGTACTCTTATTACACTGCTATTCTCACAGCAAGAGTCTCCAACAGCAATAAAGGGGCTATAAACAAAATGAGTTACACGACTACAATACTGAACAGAAATAAACAGAAGTAAGCTCTGCATGCTGGTACATGCCTGTAATACTAGTGTGTGGGAAGCTGAAACAAGAGGACTAAGAGTTCCTTGCTAGCCTAGGCTGTTAAGTGAGAGCCTATCACAAAAAAGAACAAGCTAAATTACCAATGCCCATCAATAGGACCATATCTTCATCACTGGGCATATATATCTACTTTAAAGACAAAATAATGGCTGGGTGAGGTGGCACATGCCATTAGTCTCAGCAGTTAAGTGGATCTCTGATTTGAGGCCATTCTGGTCTAAATAGTGGGTTCCAAGAAAAACAGACCTACACAGTGAGACCTTGTCTCAAAGTACAAACAGTGAAAATAAGTGATGCCTGGCATGATAGCTCATGCTTTTAATCCCAACACTCAGGAGGCCGAGGCAGGCAAATCTCTGAAATCTTGAGGGCAGCTTGGCCTATAGACTAAGTTCCATAAATTCTGGTCTATAAAGTCAAGACTACATAGAGACCCTGTCTTTAATAAACGACTGTCGGGCAGTGGTGGTGCACGCCTTTAATCCCAGCACTTGGGAGGCAGAGGCAGGTGGATTTCTGAGTTCGAGGACAGCCTGGTCTACAGAGTGAGTTCCAGGACAGCCAGGGCTACACAGAGAAACCCTGTCTCAAAAAACCTAAACAAACAAACAAACAAACAAACAACAGATAAAATAGCTACTAGACTTGACAGCAGTGGTCCTTGGTCAAAAGTTACACAGTAAACTTATATAAGTAAGCATTTTCAAAATAAATGCTAAGACCTCAACTAATTGGTAAGGATAATGTCCAACAATGATTTTGAAAAATCTCCAAATGATTCTACGGGTAAGAAACATCGCTCTAAGCATACAGAAAAGAAACTTGAGACTAGAAGAACAACACAGAGGTAAAGTATATGCACTAAAGGACTTGGGTGCAGTGTTCAGTGAAAGAAAAAGGAAGGGAAACAAACAGTAGGCTTGTGACCAATCTAAAGTAGAACTCACTACTAAACAACCCATCCTTTCACCTCTAACTTGTCACAATAAATTCATACAGAGATATAGACTATCCAAGGTAGAAACTTAAGAGGTAGAGACACAAACAAGACTGCCATGATGCTGCGTCCAGTACAGTTTAGAAACCCTGTCTCAAATAACAATGAAGAAATAAGAAAAATAGAAAAGAGGAAAAAAAAAGGATAAAAAAAATGAGGAAAAGGAAGAAGATGAACAGGAAGGGGAGGAGGAAAAAGAATGGAAGAGGCTAAAGGAAGAGAGAAACACACCTGTGGTGAGAATATCAGTAGTAAACTCTGTTTAAGATGTCACAATTTGTAAGAATATAATACCACTTCAAAGCAAATTTTAACAGGTTCTTCTTACTGTAACAAGTTTTGAAGTATTCTAAAATTCATTTTAAAAAGGTTTTTTTTTTTTTACATAGAAGCCTATAAAGATGAGATAATAAAACTCTCAAGTCTATTTTGAATATAATTCAAAATTGCTGTTCTTTAAAATGCTGGCCTGAAATTTTAAAAAAGACTATTGAAATAGACTTTCAGAAATTTACTTTAGATTTCTTTTTTTTTTTTTTTTTTAATGGTTTTTTTGAGACAGGGTTTCTCTGTGTAGCCCTGGCTGTCCCAGAACTCACTCTGTAGACCAGGCTGGCCTCAAACTCAGAAATCCGCCTGCCTCTGCCTCCCAAGTTGCTGGGATTAAACGTGTGCACCTCCACTGCTCAGCAACTTTAGATTTCATACATGCCATATAGAACAAAACAAATATAACAAAATGAGAAAAAATATCATTAAGAATATTACTGAAATAACAGGACATAAATTTAGTCGAGAAAGCTAAGTGTGTGTGTGTGTGTGTACATATGCATTATCTTCTAAATGTTTATCCCATTAAGTAATACAAACAAAATTAAGATTCAAGAGAAAAATAGAAAAAGCATAAGCTTGTAAGAATAAGCAAAAGATAAATGGACTATTTGTACTAAAAAGCTATTAATTACAAGAACAGTTGGAAAACACATAAGTTAATTAATTCTTACTTACCTGCTTTTTAAACTGTTGGCATTCCTCTGGTGTAAGTGTGTCTGCTTTGGCAATTAATGGGATGATATTCACTTTTTCATGCAAACGTTTCATAAACTCAATATCCAATGGTTTAAGTCTGAAATATATAGTATTTAATATGACTGAATACATCTGTTTGAAAAAAAAGGATTCTTCATATCTCTGACAATTAATTTAATACAATAAGCTACTTTATTTACTTATCAGAAACACTCTGAAGATGTATTGGGTCAGCCAACAGGCAGAACAGGACTTTAAGAAGCAATGGAGTGGTTAAGGAGGCTTTTTGACTCTTGCTTTTGAAATACTCTGGTCACTGGGTTTTAGCCCTAAAGAGGAATTGGAAAAACCAGAAAGGCTCCTTCCTAATAGTATTTCCTAGAAGCAGCTTTATATTTATTAAGGACCATAACAAGATGGGTGAGTTTTTTATTCCATGAAAAATTTTAGTCCTCTTTTGATATATGTAATATTTGCTGTCAACTATCTTTCTCAGACAAAATATTAAAAGTCAGTCTTCAATATGCCTGTTTGTTATAATCTGGCTGCTGTGTTTTGGCACTTATACTTTCAAAACCAAATACTTCCACTGTGGTACTTACCATCTAATGTGGCCAGTATGCAGCACCTAAAATATATTCCCTCACCAGCTCATCTAGAATCAATCCCCAAGATCTTCTTTGTATGCCAGATTTTTTTTCTAAAGAATTATTTATTTTATGTATAGGAGCACACTGTAGCTGTCTTGAGACACACCAGAAGATGGCATCAGATCCCAGTATAGACGGCTGTAAGTCACCATGTGGTTACTGGGAATTGAACAAATCCTCTCAAAGAACAATCAGTACTCTTAACTGCTGAGCCATCTCTCCAGCCCTATAAGGCAGATCTTTAACTAGTGCATTTCCCAGACTTTTGTGCTAGGTCATCTTCATTTATTAACCCTACATTCTGCGTTACTAAAATCACTACAATAATTTATGGCCAATAATTCCCCAAACTGCCCATTCAAAGCTTAACTGAGATGTTCAAGTCACTGTCTAACTCAGTGGTTATGCTCCTGGAATATGCCATGTTCCTTAGAATCAAGAGCTCAACCTGAATCTCCATTTTTCTCTCCTCTTCTGTTTTCTATCTCAGTGCACAGTAGGTACTACACAATGTACCCAAATACTTAATCCCCAAACACCTAAGACTGCTTATCTTTTCTCCTTCCTTCATTCCCTGAGATTATCAAGGCCTGCATGACAAACATACAGGCACTAACACAGAGACAGATACCCTATCCATTTTCAACACTTCAGTTCAGACCATCAAGAACTCCACAGTAGAGAACTACATAAGCCTTTCTGGTTTGCTAGCATACTACCCACACAAGAGCTACTTCAATCTGACAGTCTTACTAAAAGCCATATTCTTTAGCTGCTGTGATTCACTAACATTGTGAAGACAAATATTTCTCTCCTTAATCTACGTGCATTGTGTCAGGATAGATTTAACTTCTCATAATTCTTTAAAAGTGCTATACTTGAAAAGTGTCATAGGCTACTACCATCCCTGCCTGGAGCACTCTTTAGTTTCACAATCTACCTATTTTGCTTTCCTAGTACTTACTTATTCATTCTTTCAGACATGACAGACATGTCTGACATGTCCAATCCCTCTGGAAAGCCTTCTCTAGATGAAGAGGGGCCTTAGCACTTTATGTGCTGTGTTAGGAAACATTTGCCCTGTGTTTGTTTTTTCCATTCTAACACTAAAAATTCCTTTTAGTTGAGTGCTTTTACCTCACTCATCTGTATTTTTTAGCACCCAGCAAAGGTGCTAAAGGTTCCCAAATATTTGATGACGAAGTAAAGTGCTATCATTTTCTCAAGTCATTTAGGAACCATAGTGAAGACTGAGTGTGTACACTTAAAATGTTCCAGGGACTATAATTAATGTTCCACAGTAATAAGTCAAGATAATGGAAATGTGATCCCAAAGGCTATTCCTTAACTGTATAAGGGACAATGAGAAAAATAAAAGGCTGAATTTTGTTATAATTCACTGTTATAAACAATGATAAGGGCAAAATTCAGCTTTTAACAGTATCTTAACAGTGAACAACAGTACAAAAGATCATAATAAAATTTTCAGTTTTTATACTTACAAAAGGATTTTATATACATAAATTCTGCTTTAGTTCTATTACTTAAATACTATGCATTTAGCATAAGTATCACAACATTTAAAAAGGAAGGTACGTATACTAGCTATGGCAGGGACTCAGGGAAGTCAACGTCTTAAGCATAAACTAAGAGCGAGCTCCAGCAGTCACAGGAGTGTGTACTGGTATCAGCAGCACTGGGGAGATGGAGCAAAGTGGGAGCTCAAAGCACATTCCAGGATACACTGGTTTATACAGTTGAAATACGATGATGATTATGACGATGATAATAATAAATGATAAAATAAATAATAAATAAAATCAGGACCAAAAAACCATTGAAATCAATTTAAAAATTAAATTGTAGGGAAAAGGGTAAAAAAACTCCATAAAACTTTTCCATACTTCTAAATTAGTATAAAAATATCAGCCGCTTACAAAGTGAGTTAACAGCAAAACCTAGTTTGTTCAACATGTTAATCATATGGTGGTTGAGATTTTTTCTGTACCCATTTAGTTTTCTAAGATTAAATTAATAGAAATTCAAAGTGGGGGGTAGGAGGTTAAGACAGGATCTTATAAAGCTCCAGGCTAAATTTGAACTCACTATATAGCCAACTCTGAAGGTGAGACTACATGTATGCTCTTAAACGTTCAGCTGAACAAATTAGTTGAACATGAAAAAGACCTTTATATACAATTTCTAGAAGATAAACCCACATTAAGAGAAAAAGATTATTTTACTTCAAAGCCTGTAACATGATTTCAAACCAAATAACAAACATTAATTAATTACATATATTTCAAAATAAAATTCATTGAGTGATCTTTGTTTAAAGTGGCAATAGATATTAAAAGAATAAATCAACATTTTAATATCTGAAATCTAGCTTTTAATAGCAGCTACTGAACAGTGAACAAGACAAATGAAACAATAAAAAATGAAATTTAAATTGCCTAATATCCAATAATGACACAAGTATCTGATTGAAGAAGGAACTGATGATACCATATTGTACAGAACTGAGAGACTCACAGAAGACCCATGTTTCATTTGCCAAATTGTATGTAATTTCAGCCCACAGAGAGCAGGCCATTTGTAATCTGATACCAAATTCACTGTCATAATCTTTAACTTAATCCTTAAGTATCACAAATCTATAGGAAAAATTTTACTCTATCTCTAAAAATTATTAAGCTGGTCAACTGTTTAGGAATAGACACAGGAAATAAAATTTTCCCCTGTGAAAATCAAGAAATGGGTAAAGGACATATATATCATTTGAACTGTAATTTCACTTCTTTTTAAAAAAAAAAAAAAACTCTTAATTCCCATGTAATTTTAAGAGATAAAAATTACTCTCAAAGGAAAATAGGAATGTAATTTCATAAGAATCCTAACACTTGGAAAGGGTCCAAAGATTTGTTATAAACTCACTGATTTCTATTAACTGTAGAAGATCCTACTAGGCTGACTTCTAGGAAGCTGTGCTAAGAAAAAGTTCCTAGGACTGGACAGTGGTGGCATATACTTTTAATCTTAGTACTCAGAAGGCAGAGGGAGGTAGAGCTCTAAGAGTTTGAGGCCAACCAGGGGCACCTAATTTAGATGGTTAAATTAGGCTGTGATTTATGCACCCACCAACAAAAATTAAATAGCTAATAGAATTAAATTAAATAGAAATATTAATAGCTAATCATAACATGTATCTACCCCAAACAGTAGAAGAGTATAGAGTTTTTGTTCTGTTTTTGAAGAACCGGTTAGTTACTATCAAGCAGATAGTATCAGACGAATGTGTTACTAGTTCAGTCTTAACTACCTAAAATAAGGAGTAATACTGACTTAAATTCACAGTTAAGGTCTAACAAACCACTTACTAAAAAAAACATAGCATAAGAAACTATTGGCACTTAAACTTATTTTTTATTATTACCTTTTTTATTAGGTTTATAAGAAGTTACTTTGTTTATAGGTTGTTACCTCGGGGTTTATTAGAATCTCTATAAACTCTCTATATAATTATAAACTTAATTTGGTAGTTCAACCTCCTATAAAAAGTGATACAAAAACCAAAACTTAAAAAAACCACTAGTTTTAAGATCTCAAAACTCAGAATGGAAACTGGAAATGCTTCTTTTTGTGAAGATGAAATGCAGTTATGTATGCAGAATTAAGGAGTAAAATGACTAACTAGGACTTAAACAGGTTATTCCAAGCCACTTTACATGGGATTAGGTTGCTTTATAAATGATCTAGTTTTGCGTACTCCACAAACATCATTATTCTAAAACATGCATACAAGATGAGTAATTAATTATACACAACGGTGTAGCAAAGTATCAAGGTACTGACCCATGTCCTGAAGGAGCAATGAAGTATAAACAACACTGCACCCTGTTATCAGGCATCTGACGTCTGTTCACTCGAGACTCTGCATTTAAGTAATCCTCAAATTTACTATCAATGTAGTCGATAACGGGCTGCCAGCTGTATAATGCAGATAAACAGAACAATTAAGCTGCAATCCTATAAAGAAATTAACTGCTTGACAATTAAAGGACAGTAGTTTTAATTTGATAAACTAATTAATTCACCAGTAGAAAACATCTCGGACCCATGGCTCCAGCTATATATGCAAGGGAGAATAGTCCTGTTAGGTATAGTTGGGAGAGGAGATCCTTGGTCCCATGAAGGCTGCAAGCCGTGTGTGGGGGAATTCGAGGGTGGGGAGGTGGGAGTGGGGGGGGTAGGTGGAGGCACATCCTCATAGAAGCAAGAGGAGGGGGGATGGGATAGAGGGTTCCTGGGTGGGTGGGTAGGTGGGTGGGAAGTGGGGTAAGGGGAGAACATCAGAAATGTAAATAAAATATCCAATAAAAATTAAAAAAAATCTCAAATTTTTCTACATACTGACTCAAAAGTAGGTAAAAATTAGGGTTGGGGAGATGTCTCAACCACTAAAGCATGGAGATTTGTATTCTAATCCTTAGAACCCATGTAAAAAGCCAGGCATAGTGTGGCAAGTGCCTGTTACCCCAAACTTGAAGGAAGGTGAGGCAAAGATGGACCCCTGGAGCTCACTGACCAGCCAGTCTAGCTAAACTGACAAGCTTTACCCTGTCTCAAAAATTAAAAGGGGAGAGTCATCAAAGAGACAATTGGGCCTCTACATTTGTATACATAATACATACATACATACAGATAGACAGACAGACAGACAACACCATGAAAACACCAATCCCCTACACACACACACACACACACACACACACACACACACACACACAGAAAAAAATAGATAAATGACATGAAGTATATCTTGATTCATTATTTTTTAACTCAAATTTAAAAAATGAATTGTTCTATTTGAACAAAACTTTAATAATTAGTAGTTACATTAGTAACTATGTCAATGTTAAATATTTTACAATCTGAAAAACTTATATCCACAGTTTTAAATTTCCAACAAAGATTCAACAATACAAACAACCTCATGATAAATTTACTGGATATTTTTAGAGTTAAGAAAATCTTAATTAATTAAACCTCAACTTCAATGTGAGCTGTAGTTCCATGAGTCTTTAACTCATCGATAACTTACTGAAAATCTAAAGTCTAAAAAATTACTAAGTTAGGATGTAATATAATTTATATAACAAAATTACAGTTAAAATGTTTAAATTTATAATTTATATAAGTATAAGAGGTAATAATATATTACAATAGTAATAGATGTGTATATATATTTATACATGTACATATATGTAATATATATGTGTAAGTGGTATTATTCCACTGTATATAGAGAAAATTCAGAGGCTGAAAAAGGATTTAAAGTTCTCAAACATCTTGGGACCCAAAGAGATCATGTCTCAAAACATCAAAAGAAAAAAAAAAAAAAAAAAAGACACAAAACAAGAACCCAGACCAGTCCAGAAAGCAGTATCTTCAAGTAAGAAATACAGCAAAGTTGGTATATGAACCCAAGCCCTAATCATTTAAAATTAATGATTCTCACTGTTACCTTTTTGTTATTTTTTTGTTATTCTGTCTTTGTTTGTAAAACAGGGTCTCACTGTATAGTTCTGACTAGCCTGGAACTTGACACACACACACACACACACACACACACACACACACACACACACACACACACACATATATGGAGTCCAGGCTTGCCTTGAACTCAAAAGATATGCCTGCCTCTGCCTCTGCCTCTGAACTGGTAGGATTACAGAGGTAAAGGTCTAACTATACTGGAAAACAATAGGGACAAAATAGTAATCTTACCAATTACTATTATCCACTGCATCTCCAAATCCTGGGGTATCAACTATCGTCAACAGCAACTGAACTCCACCTTCTTTGATTAAAACTTTGGATTGTTCCACCTGTAAGAGTCATTGTTGTACATATTAATTATATATTATGTGAATTGTTTTCTATAACAAGAGGCAAGAACACTCAACTTTCTCAAAACCAATTTTGGAAGCTGACTGCAAATTAAATCTAACCACCTACATGCACACTTTGTGCTTGTGTGTGCGCACGCAAGCGCGCGCGCACGCACGCACACGCACGCACACACACACACACACACACACACACGGGCATGGTATGTACGTGGCTGTGGAGGCCCAAGGTTGATGTGGGAGTCCTTATTGTTCTTTATCTCATGCACTGAGGCAGGGCCTCTTAATTGAACCCAGAGCTCATTAACATCCCTGGTCTGGGTAGTCACTTTGTCTCTGAAATATCCACAAGGTCGTTACAAGGGTTTTGGATCCAGATCACAACTCAAATTCTCTCAAAACCACTTTTAACCACTGAGGTATCTTTCCAGCCCCTAAACTTAAAAATAATTATGGCCGTTAGAGACCTAGTTACTTGAAAGAAAACCACATGTAAATAATATGGCAAACTCTTTGCAAACTCATCCTTGAAGTGTCTTAAGAAATTTTAAAGTGTTGTAGGAAAAAAGCCTTAAACTATAGCTCTAGTTCCTGGCAAAATTTATAGATTTTCTGCAGGCCTCATCTGTACTGCTGAAGGTATTTATCATTTATCCAAAGCATATTCTGTAGCATCTACCTTCCAGAAGTCTGAGAGAAAACAAACACTGCTTCAAAAGCAGAAATATTTCTCTTAAAGGCTAAAATAACTTAAAGAAACTAGACTTGTACTCAACCTTTCAGAGTCAAAAGCCTAAAATGACATTAAATTACCAGATTTAAGGAACAAATGTGATCATGGGCATGTAAAAAGTAGCTTCAGCAATCTGGGCTGAGTAATCACTGGAGGAAGTTTGGTACCTTTCAAGGATTATGAAAATGAGGATGCCTTTCCACTCCCTCTTAACAGGACGTCTTTTAACAGACGTCTGGTAACAGAGACTGTGAAGCTGAGGTTAAGGTGGTCAGGCAGGAGAACTTTTACACCAATGCCTATAGTACGCACTTCTGAGATGACAAAATTGGTCTTTACTTGTACTGTCCAATACAGCAATTCTTGATTACACAGTTACTTACCTCTTGGAATGTTGATGAGTGTGAGCAAGAAACTGAATATTTATTTGTATTTCATGTAGCTACCAAACTGAGTATTATATGTTTCAAGAGTTTTTTGATGAAAGTAGTTTATTATCAGGAAGATATTGAAATTAGGTGAAAGAATTAAAATTGGGGAAAAGAAAGTCAGCAATTTGGCCTATCTATGGAAGGCTTGTTTCCTATCTCCTAGATAAGTCTTGAACTTACCATGTTATTCAAACTGCTTTGACCTTGGGTTATATTATCAGTGAAATTGAATATCCCAAATACAATCATATTTATCTACTACCAATTAGAATATTTGAATACATCAATTAAATATTAGTAAGTATGAGGTCTATGTATATTAAATAAACTAAATATCAATAAAGAAGAGTTTCAACTATTCATAGTGTTCAATTATCAAACAAAAGTCTAAGAAGTTCAGACTTTAAATTTTTCTTTGGGATCTTCAATCAAAGGATAATCTGGTCAAATCTATACCTCAAATTATTTTTAATTCATTCTCAGCTTTTTCATAATAATTAATGATATATGTCACTAAACAGAAACAACCAGAGACTAGAGTAATGAACGGCTCAGCAATTAAGAGTGTATGTTGTCAACCAAATAACCCTATTAAAAAATGGGGTATAGAGCTAGACAAAGAATTCTCAACTGAGGAAACTCGAATGGCCGAGAAGCCCCTAAAGAAATGTTCAGCATCCTTAAGTCATCAGGGAAATGCAAATCAAAACAACCCTGAGATTCCATCTCACACCAGTCAGAATGGCTAAGATCAAAAACTCAGGCGATAGTAGATGCTGGCAAGGATGTGGAGAAAGAGGTACATTCCTCCATTGTTGGTGGGACTGCAAGATGGTGCAACCACTTTGGAAATCAGTCTGGCGGTTCCTCAGAAAATTGGACATGGCATTACCTGGGGACCCAGCTATACCACTCCTGGGCATATACAGAAGATGCTCTAACATATAACAAGGGCATATGCTCCACTATGTTCATAGCAGCTTTATTTATAATAGCCAGAAGCTGGAAAGAACCCAGATGTTCTTCAACAGAGGAATGGATACAAAAAAATGTGGTACATTTACACAATGAAATATTACTCAGCTACTAAAAACAATGAATTTGAGAAATTCTTAGGTAAATGTTCTTAGGAACTAGATAGAAAATATCATTCTGAGTGAGGTAACCCAATCACAAAAGAACACACATGGTATTCACTCACTGATTATTGGATTTTAGCCCAGAAGCTTGAAATACCCAAGATTCAACTCACAGACCACATAAAGCTCATGAAGAAGGAAGACCAAGTGTGGGTGCCTCAGTCCTTCTTAGAAGGAGTAACAAAATACTCAAGGGAGCAAATACAGAGACTAAGTGTAGGATAAAAACTGAAGGAGGGGCCGTCTGCAGACCATTCTACCTGGGCATTCATTCCATGTGCAGTCACCAAAGGTAGAAGCTCATGTGGATGTCAGGAAGTGTATGCTGACAGGAGCCTGACATAGCCGTGTCCTTAGAGGTCTGCAAGGGTTTGACATATTCAGAGACAGATGCTCACAGCTAACCATTGAATTGATCATGGGGTTCCCAATGGAGGAGTTAGAGTGAAGACTGAAGGAGTTGTAAGGGTTTGTGGTCCCATGAGGAGAGCAACAATACCAACCAACCAGAGCCCCCAGGGTCTAAACCACCAGCCTGCGAGCACTTAGGGAGGGACCCATGGCTCCAGCTATATATGCAAGGGAGGATGGTCCGGTCAGGTAGAGGTGGGAGAGGAGATCCTTGGTCCCATGAAGGCTGGACGCATTTGTGGGTGGGGGGGATGGGGGGGCACATCCTCATAGAAGCATGAGGAGGGGGGATGGGATAGGGGGTTCCTGGGCAGGAGGGGGGAAAATGGGGTATGGGGAGAACATCAGAAATGTAAATAAAATATCCAATTAAAAAAAAAAGAGTGTATGTTGTCGAGGAACCAGTTTTGGTTACTAGCAGGTTGACTTAACAAATAACTGTAACTCTGTTTCCAGGACACGTGACACCCTTTTCTAAACCTCTCAGCACGCACATGGTGTACATACCAAAACAAATATATCATAAAACAAATCTGCTTCAAATAGCGTCTGGTTTTATAACAAATTTTATTACTTCTTTAATGATAACAGTTTATATTTTAAGACATTTTTGTATTAAAAAAGATTAATCACAGGGGCTATAAGAAAAGTGGCAAAATGACTAGTTAGCATTTTCAAGACCCCAGGCTCAACCTCCATTTTTAAAAAGTTTAACTTATTTATTGACTTGATAAGAAAAGTTAAGTTTTTAGGTACTTTGATGAGTCTATTTATACAGATAGTTTCCATCTCTGACCTATGAAATTCTGAATATCCATGCATGATTAAATACAAACAAGTCAGCAACCAATGAAAAAGATCCAAAGACTATAACTGTAAACTACTGCCATTCACAGGATCCAATTTTATCATATCATCTGGTTTTCCAAGTATCCTCATGGGATCCATGGAAAACAAGTTAACTCAAGCCCAGGAATTTGAAAGTTTTCTTAACAATCTGTTCCAAACAGTCACTTTCCCATGCACTGTTCTTATGCAGGTCACATCAGCATATTTTAAAGTATCACCAAGGGTTCTCTAAGATTAAATGCATAACTTAATGCCAAAGGAATGAAGTGACACAAAGGAATGAAGCAAAACCATTTTCTACTGTTTTTCTCTAGAAACTAAATAAAACTAAATTTCATGTTGTTTCTGTGTGTTGTGGATTTACTGTGGCATTTTTGACTCCCTACATTACATCCAACAAGTCAAAGATACAGATACTTCTACTAATAATATAGCTTTTCTTTCTTTTTTTTTAAAGATTTATTTATTTTATGTATATGAGGACACTATTGTTCTCTTCAGACACAACAGAAGAGGGCATCAGATGCTGTTAACAGATGGTTGTGAGACACCATGTGGTTGCTGGGAAGTGAACTCAGGACCTCTGGAAGAGCAAGCAGTGCTCTTAACAGCTGAGCCATCTCTCCAGCCCATAGCTTTTCAATCTAAGAACAAGTCAAGCCTTCAATGTTTCTTATTCAGCTTTATAACCAAAGAACTATATACGAGATATTTATTAACATAAACAAAATATATTATTTAATTAAGTGCATAACATGTTGAAGGAAAGGTTAAAATTTCTGTCAAAGGTTTACACCTTTATTCATACTTCCTCAAGAGTGGCATTAAGGCCAAAACTCTGAAGAAAGCCTGATACATTTACTTGGCTCAAAGACAGAAACACTTCATTTAATACCTCAAACATTTATTTGGAAAACATAAAAAGTGAAAGAGACCTGGTATGGGTGCACAACCGTTGTACCTGAGCAAGCCCAGGTCTCTTGGACATAAATGCTTCCTTCATATTCACTTACAGGTATTCATTCTTGTCCTTTTGTGCACATCTATCACCAATCTTCAGCGCCAGATTTATACTCAACCTACTTACTGACTCTTGCCATCATACCACTTCACTAAATCCTAAAAACTATCTCAATAACACCATACGTATGACAGCATCTTTGGTATTTCATATTTTCAGTTGTTTCCACTAGAGATCCTTGAAAATGTGTCCATCATTACTGAAGACCCCAACCTATTGGGTAAAACACTCAAATATTTATGCAATCGAATGGTTCAAAAACCAAAAAGGAGTAGCATCTATAAGAACATTTAATTAGGTTCTATGAAAAGGCTTCAAGAATCTCTAAATATTTTATTCTAAGAACATAATCTATTGCTTTCAATTTTTCTTGTCTCTAGAAAAATCGTGTAGCTACCTAATCTGTATCACTATAAAATGATCATTAAAGTGATTTGCTAAACTTCACATATCAAGAAAACATTTTATAGTAAATCAAGATAAATTTGGCAGTCAAGAACTTAACATTTGAAATGAACTAAATCTCAATAGAAGACAATTTTCTCCAAGGAAAGATAGCTCACAATCTTATGACAAAAAACTTACAGTTTTTAAAAATCAATATAAAATGTAAAATAAGATGTAATTATTGCATACATATACTACTGTATACAGCATAGTTACTGTTTGTTAAAAACTTTTGTCAACCTTGGGGTCTATATTTGAAATAAGAACATGAAGAGTGCAATTGTCTACTTTCCCCATCACTTAACTTTAATAAATTATTGGTAAAAAATATATATATATATATAAACCAAGACAGACGTGACATGGCATCATTGCATTCACTTTGATATATCCTTCAAAGTGGTAAAAAGAAACACTTCCCCCTCATACTTCTTTCCGAGATAAGATTACACCAGTCCCACCTGTGGAACAGCACAGAGCAGGAATTCTGGAACACTAAACTCTGTGACTATAGCGTAAGTATGAAATGATCTGGGGCCTGCTCCCACTCATGTTGAGAACCACTAGTATAGGGAAATCCGTGCCTGGTAAGTGCTCACATCTAGAAATGCTCAATAATGATCCTCAGGCCAACAGAGGAAGTTAAAAATTCATCTTAGTCAAGTGAGACTTTCACTTGAATTAGAACCACTGAGGAACATCAAGTCATCTCAGAACCAGCTCTCTACTAAAATACTTAGTAATCTTCCAAGCCTATGAATGTCAGCAAATCTCTCCCCCAAAACACGAGTTTCCTATAAATGTAACACTCAGGGGAGAACTGATATTGTGGTATTATTTATTAAAGTTTCACTCTTTGGGTATAACACAGGAGAGGATTTTTCTTTTCTTTCATTTTCTGACAACTGGAAATGTTAAAAAACAAAACAAAAAAACCCTTCAGGTCACCAAAGTCACAGATGTTTTTCAAAACTCCAGAACTGGTCTATGTGTATGAAATGTGATATAATATTTAATCAGTTTATTACTTTAAGGACAGATCATCTGTTAGATTACTAGGGTGTTGGGAAGCCAAGAGGCTGCAAAAGATGATCACATTCTAGCTGTACTTTTGAATGATGCTCATCCACAATATGTCATTTTCTTCCCTGGGAGTGAATGAGCAAAAGATTTACCTTCCTAAATAAATGCTAGCTGGGAAGACACCTGTAAGATTTAAAATGTATAGGACTCATATTTAGACAAAGAATTGCTGAAAATGGGGAAGAAAAAGACAAGAAATATTAAAATGATCGAAGGAGTCTAACGACACCTCAACAGCCAGCTGGTAAATAAAGCAGACATACTCAACCTTACTGAACATGGAAGACAATACATGAAAGCAATGAAATAAATGCCTTTTGTCTTTACACATATGTATACATAGAATACTAATATGAGTAAAAAAAAAAAAAAAAACCAGAAACCCAAATGTTCATTCAAAAATAAAAAGCATATACTGTCATATATTTCTACAAAATACTCCCCAGCAATGAGACAGAACAAGTATAACCACCTGCAAATGTAGTACTCACTGACCCAGAAGCTGGTTACCTGGATACACCTGTGTGAAAATCCATAATACTTATCCTTAAGTTTGTGCCCTTTTTTCTCAAAAGGTGTTTTCATAATAAAAGTATTTTCAGAACAAAACTGAGTAAAAAGATCAAAGGAAAAATATAACATGTAATGTAGAAAGTAAGTGATGGCAATGCCTTATGAAACCTACTTATCAGATATTTCTGCAACTTGTAGAATAATAAACAATGACTATAATCTTTTACTGAATATTTTATCATATTCCATGTTAAACTAGATTCTTATGTGTTAAAAAATCTCAAAATTACATGTTACTATTTTCATCTGCTATACTGAGTGAATAGATAAAGAGAACTAAAAACAAGGGGTGGAGAGATAAGTCAGTAAAATACTTGGCACACAAGCAAAATCTATGTTAAAAAGCCAGCCAGGTGCAGCAGCAGTATGTATTTACAACCTCAATGCTGGACAGTGGAGACAGGAATATCTCTGAGGTTCACTGGCCAGCCAACATAGCCTAAGTAGCAATCTCCCAGCCAGTGGAAGACGTGTCTCAAAAAACAAGGTTGATAGCTCCTAAGGCATAATACCTGAGATTGTCATTTAGCAAAATAAACCAGAAAAAAGCTGTTAATTTATAAAATTGACAGTGTGTTATTATTTGTAAAATAATAATAAAAAAGTTAACCCATTTATGAAGAACTGATTAGTCTATACAACTAACAGCCATTGAACACCTATAGCAAATGTGTTTGTGTGCATGTGTGTATGAAGAGGCACTGGACACACTACAGCTCAGAGTTGAAACTTGTCTCTTCCATTTATTTATTATATTATCTCAGCACAACACAGTCTCTGTATCAACTGCTGCATTTGTAAAATGATATCTTACTACCATCTACCACATAAGACTAAGAACAAGTAAACTAATAAACACTCACAGCATTTACAGTAGTAGCTAGAAGATGACAACAATGACTCATTAAGTGTTAGATTTTATTATTGACGTAGATCTAGAATTACTTACCTCCAGGCTAGAACAATAATGAAAACTTAGAAAACTATCTAACCAAAAATGGATTTTATAGGTCCATAACAATACCTAGCAAATTATTTTATACCAAATACATGTGAACCTAGAAGTCTATTGAATATTACAACATATATTAAAAAATATGAGTTTTTGTTCTTTAGGATTAGAATCAATATTAATCACAAAATATGGCATGTAGATTCACATTCTTACAAACATCTTTCTGTGGGTAAATTTAAGGTTATATTCTCTTCCTTTCTAAACCAAACAAAGCTAGATGAAAAATAAAATACTTTCTTCACAAACCACCCCTTAATCAAATGACTAAACTGCATCTGGCAGTGTGTACATGTTTCTGTCCATCTTCTACACTGGCATGATCACTAGTACTTTCAAATCTGGCACTAAGCCTACAATGCCTCAACAATGGGCTATGTTTCTGGTTTTAATTTAGTGTTGTCATGCTTACTACTTTCCACTTAAGGTCAAATATGAATCTACTTCTAGATACCAAATAAAAGTTCTACCACTATTTGTTCTATGTCAACATAATTCTATTTTATTATTAGTTTAACCACAATAACATATATACCTGTACAGTCTTTTTGATTCTATGAGAAGGTCCTGGATACTCTGGAGAATACAAATCTGTGAGGAATAATGAGTTGATTAATGTCGACTTTCCCAGTCCAGATTCACCTAAAAGAAATAGAAGAAAAATCTGTCAAACTTAACTGTCTTATAAATCTGTCAAACTTAACGGTTTTATACTGTTTATATATTTTAACTGTTTATAAATTTATTAAATGATAGCACTTCACTAGTTAGTGACATTCAAAAACATACTACAAAGACTCCATATTGGAACCAAAGAGATGGTCCAGCCATCAAAGACTAGGTTCATGGTCAAAATCAAGACTCCCTATTAGAAAAAATAATTTTAATTTTGTTCCTTTTATTTATTCTCCTCTCATATAATATATCCCAACCACAGCTTCCCCCTTCCCTCCACTACTTCCAGTTTCCCCTGCCTCCATTAGTCCTCCATCTCTCTTCAGAAAAGATCAGGGCTCAGAAAAAAATATTTTTGTTCTCAGTTTCACACTTGATAGGATCTTGAATCACCCAGGAAACAAACTTCCAGCTTCTTTAGACTAGCCACTAGGCATGCATGTAAGGGATTATTTTGATTTGGGTAATGTAAATGGGAAAACCCATCTTTAAAGAATGGGGCTGAGGGGAGACAGCAATACCTGGGGATAAGGTCCTGAATTACATAAAAAGAAGCTAGCTGACAGCAAGCAATCAACTTTCTCTGGTTCTTGATTTCTGATTTTGCTTTTGTCAGGGTATTTTATCACAGCCACAGGAAAAGTAAAACACTGACCAAATAATATCCACACTATCAAAGGTTTTTAAATAGATGTTTAATAATTTACCACCCATCTCCCATCACCTTTAAAAGTAACATATCTAATACTGTAACTGACACATTTAATAGAAAAGTATTTTAGCAATCAAAGGCAGTCACTTTAAGAAACAAAAAAGATTAGTTACCTTATTTATCACTACTTCACAGTGAAACAACAAGTAAAAGTACTAATTTTTATTACAGACAATAATGAATAATGAAAGAAATCTGGGACTAGAAAGACAGCTTAGTAGTGGTTAGAAATACATACTGTTCTTGGGAAGGAATCAAATTAGGTTCCCTGAAACTATTTCAGGCAGCTCACAACTATCTAAAACTCCAGTTCCAAGTGATCCAATGCCTCTAGCCTCATTGAGGACACATGTACTTCCATGCACATGCTCAACAAAGAAGAAAAGAAGCTACAGCATGATTTCTACTGTGATCACATATTCTTCAATTTTTTTATGTCTAGTAGTATAGCAAGCATACAGTTCATTTTGCCAAAAAAAGGTTAAAATGTATTATAAAACAATGATTAATGTAATAGCTAATACATTTTTACCACTTATTATACAGTAACAGGCATGTTTTGAATAAATAACATTTACACATGCAGGCTTAGTTCTGTTTATACTATCTCAAAAAAGAATTAAGATCCTTAACAGTTATAAGATATCCAGAGAACAAATAGCAGAATGGTGTAAACTCTTCACTAACATTTACATGCGAATTTTTCTAGAGTCAAATGAATAAACAGCATTGTATAGTTGCATGGTATCTATAAAGAAGTCACTTTAGACTTAAGAATACAGACAAGTTAGAAAGACACTCCATGCCTAAAGAGGTACAACAGTTAATCTACTATCACACAAAATAGAAGTTTAAAAACTATCAAGACAGTCAAAAAAGAACTTTCTATGTTGATAAGAGTATCAGTTCACAAAGATGTAACATTTATAACATATACCAAATACCATAATGTCAAGGAATGTAAAGGAAACAATGATAGCAGTGGAGACATAAATAGTTCCATAACTATAGTTGGGCAAGGCAGTGGTGGCGCAGGCCTTTAATCCCAGCACTTGGGAGGCAGAGGCAGGTGGATTTCTGAGTTCGAGGCCAGCCTGGTCTACAGAGTGAGTTCCAGGACAGCCAGGGCTATACAGAGAAACCCTGTCTCAAAAAACAAAAACAAAGCAAAACAAAAAATGCTGTAACTATAGTTGGACACTGCAGTCATAGGCAGAACAACTAGATCAGCAGAAATCTAAGGAAACAATAAGATCTGAACTATATCATGAACAAAGTAGACCTAACAATACAGATAAAACATTGAACTCAGTAGAATAATACATATTTTTTACAGTAGTAAAGTAAAATATTTTTCAGGAATGACTAAAAGTCTCCGTACTGAAATAAGTTCTTTTTTGTGGTGCCACCAAGGTGTTCCGCCATGAGCTGTCAAAAACTCATTTAAGTGGATGATGTACAAGCTCCTTATGTTCTTTGGCTGCTGAGGCTCTGGGTCAAGAGTGGAAGGGTTATATTGGTCTGAATCAGTGGTGGGAATGAGAAACAAGGTTTTCCCATGTAAAAGGGAATCTTGACTGATGATAGAGTGCACTTCCTGTTGAGGAAGAGGTGTTCTTGTTATAGACTAAGGAGAACTGGAGAAAGAAAGCACCAATCTGTATGCAGACAAATTGTGGATTCCAATTTCAGTGTTCCCAACTTGGATATTGTTGGACAAAAGAAAAAAAAGGGGGGGGGGAGATAATGATATTGCAGACCTGACAAGATGCTACTGTCCCTCATCAGTTAGGAACTAAAAGAGCTAGCAGGATAGGAAAACTTGTCAATCTCTCTAAAAAGATGGTCACCAATATACTGTCAGAAAGACCTTAAATAAAGATGGTAAGAAGTCCAGGACCAAAGCACCCATGATCCAGCATCTTGTTACTCTGCAGGTCCTACAACATAAATAATGCCAACATACTGCTCTGAAGAAACAATGCACTAAGAAAAACAAGGAGGCTGCAGAATGTGCTAAACTTTTGGCCAAGAGAATGAAGGAAGTCAAAGAAAAGCACGAGAAACAGACTGCCAAGAGATGAAAGCTGTCCTTGCTGAAAGCTTCTATTTCTGAATCTAGTCAAAAATAAGTCTTTAAGGGTAACAGATCTTAAGCTGAAATAAAATATGTATTTTCTCATCATACTTAATAAAACTGGTGCTATGGAGACAGCTCAGTGAGTAAAGTGCTTTGCAATCAAAACCTGAAGACCAGAGTTGACCTCTAGTGTCCATGTAAAAGCAGGATGTGACTGCACTCACCTGTAATCCTAATACTAGGGAAGCAGAGACATGAGGATCCCTGGAGCTCACCAGTCAGTCAGCCTAGCCTAATCAGTGAGTTCTAGGTTCAATGAGATCCTGTCTGAAAAAAACCAAGGAGGCAAAACAATCGAAAAAGACAGCAATATCAACTTCTGGCCTCCACATGCATGTACACACGAACACATAAACAAACACAAAAATAAACTGAAAAATCCACACATATTTAGAAATGCATCAACATGCTCTCATGTAACCAAAGATCAAAAAGGAAACTGTAAGAGGAACTAAAACACATATAGAGAACAATGAAAATGACAATGCAGTGTGCCAGCCTTAGGGCAGTAAGAAAGGCAGTACCAGTGAACTGACAGTCGTAAATGCTTACATTAACATGATGATCTGATGTTAAAACTATCTTTTCAGGTTACTGATACCACAAAAAGAAATAATAACAGCCATGGTAGACCAAAAGTGAAAATAAAGGAAGAAAGGGAGGGAGGGTAAAAATTAGCAAAACTAAGTGAGTTGTCCAAAAGGGCTTTCAAAATTAATAGGTCATAAATAAATGAGAAAAAAAATAAAATTATTGAAATTATTAAAAAATGGATTATTCCTAATTTTACAGTAAAAAATAAAAAGCTAATTGAGTATAGTGAATATGCCCACAAACTGGAAAACACATGAAATAGATAAGATTATCTGAAACTTAAATGCCCTATAAAACCTGAGCAATGAAAAAGAAACTGTGCTAACAGATTTACATCTTAGAAGAAAATTGCAACTAACGAAACTTTCCACCAAAGAAAAGCTTTGGGCTGAACCGTCTCACTAATGAATTCTACCCAGCACTTAAAGAAAACCAATTCTCTTCAAATTCTTCCCAGAAATTAGAGGAACACTCATTCTATGAGGCTAGCATCATCATACTAAGTCCGAACAAACACAAGAAGAGATAATTAAGCTAGGTGTAAAAGTTCAGGCCTATAAACCCAAGGTAGGAGGCTCAAGAGTTTGAGGGTACCCTTGGTCAGTTACAGGAAAATATGGACTATATGAGATACTGCAAAAAGGTGTGGAGGATGGGATTAGAGACCAACAACACTGGAGACTAGGATGCAGAACTCCTAAACAAGCAATGATCAAAATGAATCATACGACAGCACATTAGAAGAATCATTTGCCATGACTGACGTGAATTTGCACCTTAAATGCAAAGATTCTTCCTCATACTCAAACAATAGCACTACTGAGGATAAGAAACATGAATCTCAATAGATACAAAAAAAGGACAAAATGACAAAATACAAAATCTTTTCATGAAAAACATTCAACAAGCTCAATGCTAATAAACTCAATTTGCAAAGTCGAAACAATTCCTTTAAGATCCCACGTGTAGAGATATTCATTCTTACCACATGTATAGAACATAATAGTACTGGAAGTCCAAGTCACAGCAATTAAGACAAGAAAGGGAAAGGATGATCTAAAATAGAAAAATTGCTTTTCCAGTGACATGGTTTTTATATTTAGAAGACTAAATGTGGTCTACTAAACTTCTGGGGTGGGGAGTGGTCTAACACACACACACACACACACACACACACACACACACACACACACGCACGCACGCACGCCAAAAAAAAAGTTTCTACATACTAATAATTAACTCTACAGAAAAGAAAAAAGAGGGAGAAAGGAAAAGAAAACTCATTAGCAATAGCCACCCCAAAATATGATGGAATAATCCCAGCACTCATTAGGCAGAAGCAGGTGGATCCCTGAGTTCAGTGTCAGCCTGGTCGACAGAGAGAGTTCCAGGACAGCCAGGGCTACACAGCAGCCCTATGTCAAAAAAGAAAAAGAAAAAAAAGAGAAAGAAAAAGAAATAGAAGGAGAAGGAGGAAGAGGAAGAGAAAGAGGAAGAGAAAGAGAAAGAAAGAAAAAAAGAATAAATTCACCCAGGAAGATAAAATAGCTCCACATAAACTATAAAGAGAAATGAAAGAACAGAAATAAAAACAAACCCTGTGTTTATAAAATAAAAAATCCACATAATAAATAACAGTATTGCTCAAGAGATCAGAATTCCAATGACATTTTTGATTGATGAGGAAGACTATTCAAATTCCTAGGGAGTCACCAAAAGACTCTTAAATATCAGGGTTGGAAAAATGGTTCAGTTGTTAAGTACACCTATTGCTTTTACAGAGGACCCAATACCCACATGGTGTCTCACAGCCATTCATAATTACACTTCCAAGGAATCCAACACCCTCTTCTAGCTTCGATGGACACCAGGCACTCACACAGTACACATACATACATGCTAGTACACCACCACACACACACATCTAAAAAGAAAAAAAATTATTCTGAGTATCAAAGCAACATAAAGTAAGGCATTAAACTGATTTCAGATTACATTATAGAACTATTATAATGAGAAAAATTGTTCTGATACAAAAGCAGATACACAAAAGAGAAAGCTCAGAAGTATGGTTATGAAATAATTAAATCTATGGCCAACTGGTTTTCAGCAAAGAACATATGTGAGAAGAACATTCAACAGGAAGAATAGTTCCTTCAATAAACAGTGCTAAAGAAACTGAATGCCCAAATGCAAAATTGAGATTACAAAATTCAATTCAAAATGAATTAGAGATTTAAACATAAGACCTGAAACTGTAAAATCACAAGGAAGAAACATAGGAAACTGGTAAGTGAAATATATCTCAGCAATTACTGGCTTCTCAGTTTAGGGTTTAAAAGCATGGACAACTGACTAGGGATGGAGAAATAAAATAGACTACAAGATTACATCAAACTAAAAAACTGCTACATAGCATGGCGGGGGTAGGGAGTGATCAAAATAGGACAAAATATCTGGAACACATGTACAACAGGGTTACTATGCAGAATAGGTGAGGGACTCTCACCACTCAACAACAAACTAATAACAAATTTAAAATTGGGCAAAGGTTAGAACAGACATTTCTGTTAGAAAAACATACAAGTCAAGAAGACACTTGCACTCCTAGCACTCAGAACCAGCAGGATGAATTTAAGTTCAAGGACAGCTTGAACTAAATAGAGTTCCAGGCCACCCTGGGTTACAAAGTCGAGCCCTGTCTTTAAACAACAGACTTACAAATGGCCACATACGTGAAAAGTGCTCAGTGTGATGATTAATATCTTAAGTTTTCAATTTGTCCTGGATTTGGAGTCAATGAAAAGATAAAGCACTCACTCTCACAGATATAAATGATCTTCTTGATTGGGCTATTTAAAGTTGGAAGCCACACAGACACACTATAAATATGGGTGGCACATTCCAGTGTAGCTAGATAAAAATGAGAGAGAGACAGAGAGAGGAGAGGGGAGGAGGGAGAGGAGGAGGAAGAGGAGGAGGAGGAAGAGAAGGAGGAGGAAGGAGGGGAAGGAAGAGTAGGAAAAGGAGGAGGAGGAGGAAAGAGGGGGAAGAAGAGTAGGAAGAGGAGGAGGAGGAAGGAAGAGGAGGGGGGAGGGGAAAGGAGGGAGGAAGAGGGGGGAGGAGGAGGAGAAGGAGGAGGAGGAGGAGAAGGAGGAAGAAGAGGAGGAGGAGGAGGAAGAGGAGGAGGAGGAGGAGGAGGAGGAGGAGGAGGAGATCTTTTGTTGTATGCCTCATATCTCATTGGTGAGTTCATTTACCCTGTTGGCAGGTTCATTTACTCTACTGTTGCTACAGCTGCTGATACTTCTACATTTCTTCCTAATAACAGAACCCAGCTTCTTGGGGGCTTCTAATACAGCCTGAGGACTACCTGTTCCCCAGTAATCCTCCAAGCCTGCACCAAACAGTTCAGACTCATAAACTGAGCGGATGGCAGGTTCTCAGCTTCTCTGCTGTGGAGAGAGGCACTGTTAGGCCACCCAGACAATAGTGTGTAAGCCAATCTATAAAATCAGATCTACTCCACTAGAGAAACCTAACACACTCAGTCTTAGTAACTAACAGGGAAACACAAATTAAAAGCACAATCAGACCAAACAGCACAATCAGACCATACTTGTTAGAATGCCTATTACTCAAAAGGAAAGAGAAAGGCCAGGAAATGGAAGGAAACCCTTCTGCACTGATGGAAATATAAAGTAGTAGAGGCATTATAAAAAACAGTAAAGAACTCCTTTAAAAAAAATAAAATAAAAACAAGGGGTTAGAGAAATTGTTCAGTGGATAAATTACATACCAAGCAACCATGAAGACTGGAATACTTAATAGACCAAAGAGAAAGACCAGGTGGAACTGGTGCACCTGAGGCAGAGGCAGAGACAGAAGTCCCTGGAGCAAGTTCAAGACTTTCAGGTTTAGCAAGATAACCTGTCTCAGTAAATGAAGTGGACAGTGATCAAAGACAGTCTTCTGGCCTTCACATGCACACTCATACACATGTAAGCATGAACTTACACATACAAGAACACCACCACAACATAAACAGATAGGAAAAAGAAAATTAAAATTAAAATGACTACATATTCAACAACCCAACCAATAGTTATGAAACCAAAGCAAAGGGAACTGGTACATCAGAAAAGATGTTTACTGCAACATGATTCACAATAGCCAATCAGTGGATATTTAAAGAAACTGGCACACACAAAATGAAATAATGGTCAGCCTTAAAAGAGAAGTAAATCTTGTCCTTTGTGACAACATGCACATACCTAGAGGACATGTGCATTCTATTTTAATCCTCCTAAAACTGCAAACGCTCAGGCAAATAGATGTAACTGGAAAATACCACATTGAATAAGGCAGATCAGAAACTTGGAATAAAAGAAAAAGCACCAAATGAAAAAACAAAACAGCAAATGAAACTTTTAGTGTTTTTTTTGTGGTTGTATGTTGTTTGTTTGTTTGTTTGTTTGAAGACAGGGTATCACTGAACCAAGTTCTGGTTGTCCTGAAACTCACTCTATAAATCAGACTGGTCTTGAACTCACAGAGATCTGCCTCTCAAATGCTGGTATCAAAGGTATGAGGTGTGCACCACGACGTTCAGCAACTTTTAGTTGTTTTTTTTTTTAACTTTCTTTTTCTTATTTTACTTATTTATTTAATGTCTGAGTGCTCTGCTTCATGTACACCCACAGGCCAGAATATTGCATCAGATTCCCTTATAGACAGTCGTGAGCCATCATGTGGTTGCTGGGAATTGAACTAAGAACTTCTGGAAGAGCAGCCAGTGCTCTTAATGGCTAAGCCAACTTTTAGTTTTCTTATCCTCATTTCTTTCTTATTTCTAATTGATCTAACATGATATTTTACTCAAAATAATAGAAACAATATATTCAATTATGTATTTTTGTATACACCCTATGTTCATGTCTATGTGTATATATGCTTATATCCATGTGAAACAGAGTAATACAGAACAGAAACTTAGAAAGACGAAGAGTCAGCCAATCTTACACAGAAATAAAGGTATATTCCAGGATACAAGTTATTCCCACAAGTGGTACTGAAACAATTACATGTGTTACACCTGACTCTTCATAATCCAGTAAAAAGTGAATCTCCACGATTTGCACCTTTCCCAAGACAAACAAATAAAACCAGATCATAGTCCTATTTGAAAATACAAAATTCATGGGAGATAACATAAGAGTAAACCGTCCCTGACATAGCAATGACTTCTAAGAACACTAAAGGGAGAGCTCATGAAAAGGAACCACTGATAAGCTAGACTTTGTTAAAATCAAACACTTCAGTTCTATGAAAGGTAATGTCTATAGAATGAAAAGACAGAACACATACACAAACATGCATATAGGAGCACACACACTCCCTACCTGATGAAGGACTGACATACTATTATCCAAAAAATGTATATATGGATGCTTTCTCCTCAGTTAAGACTTTATCATGAAGAGGGGCAGAAAACTGTATTATTATTATTATTATTATTACTATTATTATTATTATTATTAGGCCCAATTCTAACTCAAGGATTGAACAGGCATAAGCAGAAGGACCAAGTCAATATCATACTCTACTACTGCCCTTATCAGTTTTTGTCAACATGACACAAGCTAGGGTCATCAACAGGGAAAGGAGAAGGATTTCAATTGAGAAAATGTCTCCATCAGACTGTCCCACAGGCAAGTGCATGTAGCAGTTTCATTAATGACTGATATAGGAGAACACAGCCCACTGTGGGTAGTACCAAGCCTGGCAGATGGACCTCAACTGTATAAGAAAATAATCTAAACAAGCCATGAGGAACAAGCTAGTAAGCAGTACTCCTTCACGGCCTCTACTTCAGTTCCTGCCCTGACTTCCCGTCATCAGGGACTAAGCTGTAAGATAAAATAGACCCTTTTCTCCCCAAGTCTGTGGGGTTTTTGTTTTGTTTTTTGAGCATGGTGATTATTACAAGGAACAGAAAACAAACTAGAACTGCTACAGAGTGTATTCATGGCCAGCCTCAGATATTAGAAACACTATAGCAGGAACACCAAACAAGTTGCATTTTATTAAAAGGATTCGTCAGTAAAGCTCATAAATCAGATCCACTGAAAGACTGACTATTTCCTCTAAAAACATAATCAGTATCAGATGACTTTAGCCTAAACACTCACCAAGTCTCTTCTTCCCCATCCCCACAAACAAACATGGAAAATAACACAATATGGCCTTCATCCTCAGATACTATGCTGGTTAATTTGTGTGGGGGGTGGGAAGGTAATCTGAAAGTCAGGGACCTCAACTGAGAAAAGGCCTCTATCAAATCGGTGAGGCACTTTCTTGATTAATGACTGATGTAGGAGGCCCCAGCCCACTGTGGGCAGTGCCACCTCTTGGCAAGTAGACCTGGAACGGGTGGTTTTCCCCCCTTAAAACAGGCATGCTGGGGCTGAAGAGATAACTCAGTGGTTAAGAGCACCGATTGCTCTTACTCCCAGCATCCACATGGTGGCTCACAACCATCTGTAATGGGGGTCTGATGCCCTCTTCTGGTGTGCCTGAAGAGAGCAATAGTATACTCATATACATAAAATAAATAAGTCTTTCAAAAAAAAAAGATACCAAAAAAAAAAAAAAAAAAAGGGCAAGCTGTCTGGGCATAATGGTGCTTAATCTCAGCACTTGGGAGGCAGAAGAGGCCAGCCTGGTCTACAGAGTAAGTTCCAGGATAGCCAGGGCTACACAAAGTATATTACTTACTTTTCTGAAAGCAACTAAAGAGTTTATTTGGGTTTATGGTTCCAGAAGATTAGAGTCTCATGATAACAGGGAAATCATGGCAGCAGGCATACCTGGAACAGCAAGCTGAGCCCCCACACATGAAACAGTGAGCCAACTGGGAAAAGGGTAAGACCTTAAGCTCTCAAAGCCTGCTGCCAGTGATATACTTATTCCAGGAAAGCAACACCCTCCAGTTTGCCCCAAACAGCACCAGAGACTATGGAGGAAATCTTATTCAAACAACCAGATATTTTTCTACTAAAAACACATTCAAATGCTATTCTTTAAACTATATTCTAATGTGAAAACTTTTAAGAGTTTTCTTAGTTTCTAAGGGTTTTATTGATGTGAAGAGACTTCATGACCACAGCCAACTCTTATAAAGGAAAACATTTTAATGGGGGCTGGCTAATAATTTCAGAGGTTTAGTCCATTATCATCATGGCAGGAAACTTGGAAGGATCTAGGCAGCCATGGTGCTAAAAAGGAGCTCAGAATTCTACATCTTGATCCTTGACAGGCAGCAGAGGGGGACTCTGTTCTGCAGTGAGCAGAGCTTGAGTCTAGGAAACCTCAAAGCCTGTCCACACAGTGACATATTTTCTCCAACAAGGCTCCTCATAGTGCTACTTCCTATGGTCCAAGCATTCAAACATGAGTCTATGGGAACAACACCTACTCAAACCACCACACTTAGTGACTCACACTGTCTATAGTTTATCATTTAAAATTACTGACATCCCTCAAAAGTAAGACACAGTGTATCTTTATATATAATTATCAGGTTGTCAACTTATAGAAGAAAAGGTAAACTCGAATCTACTGACCTGTCTAGGCTCACCTCTGCTCCAAAGCTACATCTGTACTACTTTTACCCAACCAGAATCAATCAAGTTAACCAACTGTCTTAGTTACTGTTCTGTTGCTACGATAAAACCACGCAACCAAGGCAACTTTCAAAAGAAAGAATTTATTTAGGCTTACAAGTTCCAGAGGATAGGAATCCATCATGGCAGGAAGGCAAGGCAGCCGAGGTAGGAAAGTTAGAGCTTGCATTCTTAACCACAAGCATGAAGCTTACAGAGCAAGTTGGGAGTACTGAGAAGTGTAAACTCTCAAAGTCTGCCCCAGTGATGTCTACTTCCAGGAAGGCCATACCCCCTAAACCTCCCCAAACAGTGTCATACCAGCAACTGGAAAACAAATGCTCAGATATGAGGAACATTTTCACTCAAACCACTACACCAACACTATTAGGTATAAAATTGTAATGTTTTAATCACATGAACTATTATATTATAATAAATGCAACTTCCAAAATGCAAAAAAAAATTAACCAGTAGGGAAAAATATAATTGAGAAAAATATTGTTCCCTTCAGTAAAGAGAACTTCAGTTAAGTCTAGTAACTTAATATAAAAATAAATATGTGGTAAAACATGATTAGCAAAACAATATACACC
>NW_021604598.1:5989993-6005772 GCF_004785775.1 Grammomys surdaster | reverse complement strand
TTTTCTCTGTGTAGCCCTGGCTGTCCTGGAGCTCACTCTGTAGACCAGGCTGGTCTCAAACTCAGAAATCTGCCTGCCTCTGCCTCCCAAGTACTGAGATTAAAGGCGTGCGCTACCACTGCCAGGAGAAGATATTGATCTTACCCAGGGTAAAAATACAGGCTGTTTCTTTATATATAATGATGACATTAATCAACCTATATTCAAAATAACCTTTAACGATACTTCAAATGGATTATAGATTAAAGTATTCAGACTTATTTAGAAAACAATGAGAATAACATTTCTCTGCGACATCCACACAATGAGTGTAAATTGAAAGGTAATCATTTGAATTAGGACCTTTTAATATACCCTTCTTTCCAAAATTCAAAGCAAATACTTGTTGAACATAAGTGCTCATGTGATACAACTCCACTGAAGGTGATTAGCCAGAGGACAAACATCCTCCAGTAGTAAGCACCACTTGGTGGCTTTCCTTTTTATGAATCACTTGGAGAGACTACTCAACCGCTACCGCCTACCATTTCTCAGTTGTCAGCTTTTACCAAAGGAAGGAGAAAGAGGCAATACAAATCCTATTAGGCAATAGCTGTATTTTTAAATGTCTGCACATAAAATAAAATACAACATACAATAAAATACAACATACATTCAATGTAATTTGAGATATTATTTTTAAATTTAGCCAAAGATGATCAAAAGGAGAACTCCAAATTAGTAAGAAATCATCTCACCTACTACCATAAGAGTGAATTCAAATCCTCTTTTCACTGATTTTCTGTACACTTGATTTGGGAGGTTGGCAAATCCCACATAGCCCTCAAGGTTCTTCGGTTGCTGAGGAAGGTAAGAAGAACCATGTAACTGAGGTATCAATGCTATAACATTACAAATCCCCTCATTCACCTATTTTTTTTAAATTACACAAACTATTCTTCATAGCAAATCAAATAGCTTATATTATTATTATCATCAATAAAAACATTTATTGCAAAAAATACAGAATAAATTGAACATGACTTGAAAATAAAATGATATAACTATTAAAACCCAGGAATGAAGAATTAATGAAGCCTATTTTCAGAGCAAAGATTTCACTTGACAGTAAGTTAGTAACAAGAACTGACCAATCAACTAAAGCAACAAAATAAAGTTTTAAACACAGAAAAATTCAAATCCCCTTAAATATGTTCACTAAGAGCCTTTGCTCACACTAATTTCCACACTTATGTATTCCTTTAAATTATCTTGACTCATGCAATAGAATAAAAATTTGTGCTTAAAGCACCTCTTTTCCATAAATCCTGAAGATTTTCATGATCAATGTCAACAGGCATGTTTCTTTCAAGCTATAATCCCAGACCCACTTGTATCACTTTAAGATTACCCATGATCTTGCTACCTCCATCTTCATGAAATGAAATGTATGCTGGATTTAAAGTAAACTGTAATTATGGCAGCTATATAGAGTTTTGATTCTTTGATGACCTGAACAATCATTTCATGAGTAATTTTTAAAAATTTAATTTTAAATTGGTCAAGTAAGCCTGATTCTTAATTGAACAACTGGTGAAAACTACTGTTTATAGTTACACTATCGAGTGAGTAGAGACTCAACAGTTAACTTTACTTCAGAAATAGTCTTACTCATATTTAAATATAGCCGCAAATACTCTCAAGAGGTATAAACAACTTCTGAGTTTCTGACACATTTCAATTCTAATGGTAAAACAACTCATGATATCAAAGCATTACACCAACACATCTGGATTTAAATGGTCTACACTCTTCACCAGTACCACATTTATAGCTAAACCACAACGTCCACGCTTCCCAATATTATAAACTAATTTTTAATCCAAATATTGGAGACCAAAGATAGCCAATTAAATTAAAAGCTAATTTTGAATATAATTAGGACCCTGATCAGAATATAGCATTTTAAAGCCAAGTATTACAAGTACAGCTAAAACTGTATTTTAAATTTAAGTTTCCTTAAAGGTCATATTTCATTTAATTACAAGTTAAAATTAACTTAACTTAGACTATAAACAAGGTTTTGTATAAATTATATAGTATACTCACAGCTACTTTGTAATGGAAACATTTCCATCATTCCAGTGTTCCAGATTCCAACAGAACAAATTCACAGAAGACAGCAAGTGAAGAATTCCACAAATTGTAATGGCCCATTCAGTCCAAATAGGAGTAGCAGATCCATTGGAACATAGCAAAATACAGAAAAATGAAAGTTACTTACATGTAACCCAACAAGTTAAAAGTAAATTAACTAAAATAAATTGGAGACAAACTGCTATGCATGTACAAGTGATATTCCCACATTTTCAGTAGTTTTTATATTTCCTTTGGAAATATTAAAAGACCTCCTATCTTTTAATAAAGGCCAGTTACTATACTATGTACCTGAAATCTTACAAGAAATGCTGGGGAAAATGTAGACATAAAGTTTCAGGAAGGTGTAGTATGAATTTCATATTGTTGTCAGTCAATGGCCGAGTTTAGACAAAGACAAACATTTTAGTATCTTTTCATACAATGCTACACTTCAAAAATCTATGAATTTAGAGTTAAAAGACATGTTGATGGTAGCTAAAGATGATAAGCCATAACACATGGGAAAAATTAAGTAAACTATATATAGGCTGTGAAAACTGAAAGACAACTTAAGGAACACAGAAAAAATACATTAGGATAAATTCCCTGTGAAAGGCACAAGTTTACACTTATACAACCCACTTCAAACAATTTGAGGCAGTTAAGGTCTTCTCGTAGCTTATACTGAATTTAATAAGTAAAAGCAAAATTTCAAAACTGTCACACATACACATGGCACATGCAAAATATCTTGAGAGTTAAAAAAACTTCAGCAACTTATCCTTTTCGTTTGCCATATCAAGGAACCCACCAGACAAAGGCATAAAACATCTCAAGAGTATGTACCTGTGTCTCATTCATTGTCTTTTCTTCAACAGTCTTTGGTTCATAATCAGTACTGTTTTAGGGTTGAATAAAGAAAAGGCAAGAAGCATTCCAGACAACAGGAAGGACCCTAAACTAGCAATAAATCTGCACTTACAGTAACAAAAGAGAAGATATGTGATCTGTACCAGAGGAAAAAGACAGCAGGATAGGAAATGAGGTCAGAGAGGCAGGCAGGGGCCAGATCATGTGGGACTCAGCCAAAGTAAAAAGTTTGAATATTATTTTAGACATGAGGGAAAACCACTGGAGGGTTTTGCACAGGCAAGTGACCTGATTAGCATTTTAAAGATAGCTCTTACTGCTCAGTGAAGTTAAAAACAAGAACTAAGAAGACTACTGTAAAAATCCAAGAAAGAGTATATTAAATTAAGCTACTAGTGGAAAGCAATAAGAGATTAAAGATTCAAAATGTGTTTTTGAAAGTAGAGTTGGTGGAATATTGCTAATAAATTAGACAACACCAGTGGGGGGAGGGGGAAACAAATCAAGGGTAACTGGGGTAACTGTTGGCTTCTGACTTGAGCAACTTGATGGCTGGTGATAATTATAAAAACTCTGGGCAACGGAGGAAAATTGGGTAGGGAATGCCAAAATCAACAATAGCCTGAAACATGTTAAGTTTAAGATGTCTACTATATTCAAGAAGAGGTGTTCAGTAGACAACTTTAAGCTTATGACTAAAAAATTCCAAGGTTCCTTGGTGCTGAAAATAAGTTATCTGCACATGGATACTACTGAGAAAGGACTGGATTTCCAAAAGAAGAGGATCCAGGGCAAAATCCTGGAGCACTACAACACATTAGGCTAAAAAATTAAAGCTGAGAAAGCCCCACCCAGATGATGGGAGGAAAACCAAGATGACTGCAAAGATGGAGCAACCTTTCAACTGTGCTATACCTAACAAAGGAAAATAGGACCTGTAAAATTTGAAGTAAGTTGACTGCTGCTACCTTTTAACAAGACCAGTCTTAGTATTAGTAATACAGCAAAAAAGTGATTAGGCTGATTTAAGTACACCATTCTACACACATAATTGCTTTGTATTAGTTTTAAATTTAAATTATCTAAAACATTTAATTTATCAATTCCCACATGACTGGTTTTTGAGAGAGATTTTCTCTAAAATCCTAACAAAATATGAATACATAACTGATAATCTCCAGAAAAGTAAATGATCACACTTTCAAAACAAATTTCTTCTGAAGAAATTTTATCCAAAGATAAATGACAAAGCAGTTTAGCTACTGCTTCCAACAAACTTTCCCAGAATTTGCATGCAAGCATCCTAGAAAATACAAAACCTAAAGTCTGGAGCTAACCTGGCACCAAATACAGTATACAGGATCTACTAACAATATAACGCTGTTTGTTAACCAAGGGAGATAAGTTTTTATTTCTTAAGCATCTTTCCTTACCCTGAATTTTAAAAACAACCTAAGTCTTTAAATCTGAAAGTCTTAACCACCCACTAATTCTTTTCTTGCACATGTAAAATAGTTACAATGCCAGAATGAAGTTTAATCTCTGGGCAAGGAAATGTTATTTATATGTGTGAGTGATGTAATTATAACATTTATAATCATGAAAATATAAATAAATGTATAGTTTCACCTAGGCTCCCACCAAAATATTCTTAGGTCATGAAGGTACTCCCTGATCAAGGTAGTTACATAATAAGCAACACTGATCTCTTATAATAGTTTGTATTTATAAAATATTTTAGCTAATAGATATAATTTCTCTATCAAATCACAGAAATAAAATACATTGTATAGCTCTGTGTTAAATTTATTTAACTATTTCTAGAAATCAAAAACTACTTAAATAACAATATAAATAAGTTCTAACAGGTTATTGGAAAATTTGAAGAACTGGCGGTTTTTTGCCATGCATATAGATTCTATTTCTAGATTCTATTTCTCCCACTATCATTGCAACTTAAGAAAAAAACACCAGGTTACAAAGATACAAAGGATACATCAATAACTTTAAATATCAAGGATAAACATTTGGTCTCTCCTCTATGGTTTTAAATTCAATCTTTGGATTTTAGCATATATGTTCATTATGTATTGTTTTGCTCAATGACAAAAAAATTAAATTTGCCTCCAAATTTTTCAATTAATTCTAATGGGGGTTGTGGGCAGGTAATGGTGCACAGCTGCAGTTCCAACCCCAAATGGAAGTAGAGCAGCAGCAGAGTCAGTTGAGCTCAAGGTAACACAGTGAAGCCTCCATTGCAATACTAATTAAGTCATTATAATTACAAAAGCCATTCACAAGTTATAAAAGGAAAAGATATTACCACAGAAACTTATATGTCTACTACTTAATGCCCCTAGTATTATCAAATACATATAACTCTCAGGCATTTGCTTAGTCAAATTTCTAAGTTATACAGCCAAAGGGGAAATGCTGAAGTATTTCATTCACCATTAAAATGGTATGAATATTTCTAATATAAATGATCTTAAAAAATACCTGCATATTAAACTTAGTATAGCATGAACACTGAAATAGTCCAAGATTATATAGGTGTATCTCCTGCTCCTATTTTAAAGATTCATATGCTATTCTGCATTCCTCCAGCTAGCTTGTACTACAATGGGCTTTTTTTTTTTAATGTAAAGCTTATTTTGTGTATATAAGTACAGACATGTGGATAGAATGGCTCTAATGTCAGACAATTTTGGGAGTTAGTTCTTGATTTCTACAATGTTGAATGGGGTTCTCTCTCATTTTTGCTGCTTTGCTTTAAATTTTAAGTTAGTGATAGGATTATAGATAGAACTGATGAACTAACATTCATTTTTATTCTCATTCATGTGCATTATCTGTGTGTACATGTCACATGGAAATGAGTACCTACCTATACAAGCCAGAAGAGGGCAAATTCCCTGGAGTTGAAGTGGTGGTTGTGAACTACCCAGTACAGGTGCTGGGAAACAGAAGAATTCTCTCAAAAAGCAGCAAAAGGCTCTTAACCACTGAGCACTTCTTCAGCCTCATCTTGCATTAAATTTCTCTTAAATGGTATACTGGACTATATATACCACAGTACTAAGCTGATGGATAGCTATAATTAACCTGTAGGAGGGGTGCTAAGTCTTGGATTTCTGATTTCAGATTTGAACAACTAAGTGAACTGTTGTACAAACTGGTAAATATAAGAATCACTTCGATTTAATGAACCAACTGGACCTTAGTGAAGACAGATGGGTCACTGAACCAAGGAGGTTAAATAAGAAGACAGATGTTTATAGATGAAGGAAGAGATTTTCCCTAACACCTAAAACTACCTTCTAATCTTAAAAGGGGGGAATGACGAGAAAATTTGTAAGAGACAAGTATGTACAAACAACAAGAACAGGTAGAGAGAGTAAGGAGTCAGGCCTGGTGGCTACTCGGGAGTCTAAGGCAGGAAGGATACAGGTTAAAGGCCTGCCAAAGCTGCAGTGACTTTTAGAACAGCTTGAGCAACAGCAACAGCTTTGAGACCTTTGTCTCAGAATAAAAAGTTAACAAGGCTGAATAAGATATAAGTTGGTGTTAGAGAGCTTAGTATGAACAAGGCCCTGTTCCAATTCAGAATAATGTCAAAATAAAAATTAAATTAAATTTTTAAAAGAGTTAAAAAAAAAAAAAAGTTAAGGCTGTAGACCACAAAATCTTTGAAAGTAAACCTGAAGCCATGTGGTATTTTTTTTTTCCAAATAGCAGCTTATAACTTTAGAATAAAGTAACAAACTTAGGATTCATCTGAAACTGTTATTCTCTGGAAAAGACAGAAGGACAAGCCTCAAGAGAGTGGGCAAGTAGAGCTGAATTAAGGGACCACATGTGGAGAAGGCAGGGAGATAACTAAAAGAATGTGAAGTGTGAAAATTATAGAAGGGACTGTCTTTTTAAAATGTAACAAACAAAATATAAGTTCCAGGACGCATAAGGCCATTAAAATGATAGCTGAGGTTGAGGATGTAGCTCTCTGGTATATACTCAAAATATAGAATATCCTATATTCTGCTATTCATGTTGTATCACTGATTTTGTTCTCAGAAGGCAAAAGCAAGAGGATCACACATAGGAGTCAACATTATCTACAAAGCACATCCCAGAATTACATAAAGAGAACTTGCCTCAAATACAATAAAATAAAATGGATCACCTCTATAAATCTAATAAATGAGTACACAGAAAACCTTAACTCTCATAAATTCCTGGTAGGAATATAAATACTGCTACTAGTTGAAAAAGTTTTATAATAGCTTAAAAAACTAAACACGTATACATCTGTGTATCTGGGTCAGACTAAAGAAATGAAACCATACATCATCATTATTACAGCATTTTTTTAAGTCAATTTAACAGCCAACCAGCTGGACAGGTCTGTGGGTAAAGGTGCTTGCTGGAAAGCATAAAGACATTAATCGGCTCAATTCCCCCCAACCCACATGATAGAAGGAGAACCAACTCCTGCAAGTTGTCCTCAGATCTCCACAAATATGGCCACTCCCAGAATAAATAAATGTAAAAATGTAAATAAAAATAATAAAAACAATCTAAAAGAAGACAGTACCCCAATCTAACAACAGTGTTTTGCTAGCTGGGCTTGATGACAATTCTTCTTTCTACTATCTCCCAAGTTATTGCCAAGAAATTAGAAGCAATTCTATTTTTAAAATTCACAATAAGCCGGGCGGTGGTGGTGCACACCTTTAATCCCAGTACTTGGGAGGCAGAGGCAGGCGGATTTCTGAGTTCGAGGCCAGCCTGGTCTACATACTGAGTTCCAGGACAGCCAGGGCTACACAGAGAAACCCTGTCTTGAAGAAAGAAAAAAAATTCACAATAAAAGAAAATAAAGCCATGTACATCATAAAGCACTATGTGTTTACTTTTTAACAGATAAATCAGATATTTTATTTTGACAAATTCATAAGGCTACAAAGGAAGAAATCTTAAGATTAACAATGATGAGAATTTTAAAAAAACAGTAGAGAAATAGAAAGCTATATAGTATGAATAAAGTAAGAGAAAAACAGCTGCTTAGCTGTATATCAACTATACCAGAATTATACATCTCAAGAGTCTGGCAGTCTTATAAACCCAATTAAGTCACATTATTTCATAATTCGGTGAAAACACAGAAAGTATACATTGTGAAGTCTTCAAGTCACTAAAGCTAAAAGTTACTTTCTAGGACTCTTAAGACTTCAAAGTAAAATTTAATATGGAAATGTGTGGTGCCAAACCAAGCAAGTACCTTTTCCCTCATCCCAAACTGTAATCTGAAAGACAAAGTTTTAATGAAGGTCAAAACTAGAACAGAACTTCAGAAATAAGAGATGGGGGACATATCTGATATATCAGTAAGTTCTCCAAATTTAAGAAAAACATGAATAAGCAAAACTATAGCAGCCCAAGAAAAAAGAAAAATATCTTAGTTGGCAACATACATCAGTAAGGAAATAAAATTGTCCCAAAAGGTTATTTAAGATTCTTTAGCTTATCTCTCTAGAATGTAGCCCCAGTAAAAGCTATGTACAAAATAAAGTTCAGAGGGAAGTAGCAACAATGGTACAAAAGCTCTGATTCTCTGCCTCATAAATACTGTTAAAAGAAATGGAAAACAAACTACCAAACTTCAGAAAAGTCTCAGGATTGCCTCCAAATGGTTATATAACACTGAAGAAGAAATAACCTTCAGATCTCAAGAAACAAATGAGAACCTCTGAATACCAGCATTTAGCTATGTAATAGTGACAGCACAACTTTCTCAGAGAGTAGTGAGGTTCTAATACAGGACAGATGGACCACTTTGTCCACTAGAAATACATGCAAACAATATAAGTGATTTTAAATTTTCTTTGAGTTATATTAAAAAAGCAAAAGGAAACAAGTAAAATTAATTGTAACATTTCATCAATGCAAGATGTTCAAAACACTCTACAATCAAAATAAAATTGACAAGGTACTTTATATAAAAATATGTGTTTCTATATCATAATCCATACTTTAATTCACACCAACCTTATCTAAAGTGTTCAACCACCATATGTATGTTACTGCCATGTTGAACAGCACAGGGTTTAACAACAACCTAGTGAAGACTACAGAGTGAGCTACTTCTATAATGAGACTAAATTATCTTTCAAACCTGAGATCTCATGAAAGTATTACAAGATGGTGCAACCACTCTGCAAATCAGTCTGGGGGGAGGGTAGTAGGGGGGATTGGATATAGCATTACCTGAGGACCCAGCTATACTACTCCTGGGCATATACCAGGCTGCCTCGAACTCAGAAATCAGCCTGCCTCTGCCTCCCAAGAGCTGGGATTAAAGGCGTGTGCCACCACCGCCTGGCCTTCCCTCATATTATAAGGAAGACTCTCAGCCCTGGCTGTTGATCAAAGTCACCTAAAATAATTACATACAGATTTCTGGACCCTTTATCTCACCTAGAGAATTAATGAATTTTCAAATGGGTTATATACTGGAAATATTTCCAACATCAAACAAAATAGAGCATAATACCACTGATTACAGCAATTAAGAATGAACATGAATTAATCAGCAATTATTACTGTTTTCCCTGTTCATAGTTATGTAACATAATCATAAAAGTCTATTTACTAAAATTTTATACTTACTTTAAAATGGTTTAGAATGTCAGTATTGGAAATGCATTAGCTACTAGAGAAGTTTTCTTTGTAGAAAATCACTTCATATTTCAGAATGATATAACAAGTGTCATGGTATTCTAGTTAATTTTGTAACAGTAGTATAAATTAAAAGCATGAAGATAAAATTTAAAAACTTTTTTACTCTTATACAAATAATCTCCCTTAAAATATTCTCTAAAAATAGAAAAAACCCTTTAATAGAACTCTTAATTACAGACTTAATACAATTTGTATATACAAAAATACCAAATGTTGGACTAGAGAGATGGCTCAGCAATTAAGAGAATTAGATGTTCTTCTGGAGGACCTTATGTTCAATTCCCAGCACCCACGTGGCAGCTCACAACTGTCTGTAACTCCAGTTCCTGGGGATCTGATATCCTAACACCAATACACATAAAATAAAAAAATAAAGTCTAGAGAGATGGCTCAGCCATTAAGACACTGTCTGCTCTTTCAGAGGTCCTAAGTTCAATTCCCAGCAACCACATGGTAGCTCACAACCATCTTTACTGTGATATGATGCTTCTGGCATCCAGGTATACATACAAATAGAGCACTAACATACATTAAATAAATAAATAAATAAATAAATAAATAAATGTTTGTTTGTTTGTTTGTTTGTTTTTCAAGACAGGGTTTCTCTGTGTAGCCCTAGCTGTCCTGGAACTCACTCTGTAGACCAGGCTGGCCTCAAACTCAGAAATCGGCCTGCTTCTACCTCCCAAGTGCTGGGATTAAAGGCTTGCACCACCAATGCCCAGAAAAAAAAATTTTTTTTTAAAGTTTAAAAGATACAAAATGTCACTCCTTTAAAAAAAAAAAAATTAGGTTGTTTGTACCAGTTCAAATGCTAATAAAGAAACTTTTGTAATGTGTTCAGGAAACTAGGGGATTTGGCCTAAATCAGAACATGAAAATTTCACTAAATCATTTTTAGTTTTTTCTACTGTATAAATTAATCTGTTCACTTGCAAAATGTAAAAATTTAAGGCACAAGTAAATATAGTAACCTTAAAAACAGTTTTTTTTTTTTTTACCTTAGGTGATCCATTATGGATACCATAGAAAATACCACACACACACACTTAGATGTTTTCCAAATCTCTCCATCTCATGTTTTAAACTGTCCATTTCAGGAAATGGTACCTACTCATTGACCCATTCAGTCAAAAAGACAAATATTCTGCCTGCATCACCACCCTCCCTAATACCTACTAACCACCCCTGTCTCCTTATGGCTGCTCTAATTCTATCTTAGTCCTGGGAAAGTAAAATAACCTCTCCAACCAACTTGGCCCCACCTTTATACCTTATCTAATCTTCCAGTGACAACTATCAAGATGATTCTCATCATTGCCATTCTTTTAAAATTCTTTAATAAGGAGTTTATTTTTGATTATCTACTCCTCTAGCTTCATAGTCTATAACTTCTCAGCAAGTAACAAAATAACCATCCCTTTACCAAAGATTCCTCTTCTCCAGTCTGAACAGGGCAGTCTGGGATCAGTATATACTAGAGGCCTTTAAATCATATCACAAATTATCCACTAAGTACAACACAGATCTGCGAATACGAAAGTCAACAAACATGATTAGAAATTTACAGTGAAGGCAGCCTACTGTAATATAGTCTGAAACTTCATAAGGTAGTTATCTCAATGTTTCTTATTTAGCACGCATCATGTTAGATTTTCCACTCACTACTTTAAGAAGGGAAAAGCAAACTGCTACTTTACATGCCCAGCATTCAGTTAGGCATTCATCAAATCTGAACTGTGAATCCTGGTCAGACTTTGTAACCTAAGATCTTAATCATTATGGTTCTGTATCTGTCAAAGTACTATCTTCAATTTCCCAGAGTCAAACACACAAATACCAGATACAAGACATGTATTTGTTAAATGAATGAACTTGTAGTGTCAGTTATCATCAACATAATAGTGAACATCAACACATTACAGATATATTGTCATCAATTCTAATAGTATGGTACATCAAAAGCAACAAGTTACAGAGAACCTGGATTCTGTACCTAGCACGTACAACTTAGTTCACAATCATCAGTAATTCCAGTTAAAATATCTGACTTCTGTGGGTACCAGGCATTATATTGGTGTACATACATATATGCAAGCAAAAAAAAATCATGCATACAAATTAAAATTAAAATAAATTTTTAAATGGCTCAGAAATATCTCAAAAATGTTTACCATCTCTAACAATTAGGGAAACACAAATCAAAAAAACTTTGAGATTTCACCTTATTCCAGTCAGAATGACAAAGATGATCAACAACAAATCAAAAACAAATTCTGGAGGCGATGTGTGAAAAATGTAATCTTCATTCGGTGTCAGTAGGATTGCAAACTTGTTCAGCTACTCTGCAAATTACTCTGAAGGAACCCTCAAAAGCTAAAAACAAATCTACTATAGGACCCAGCTATATCACTCCCCAGCATATGCCCAAAGGATTCAACATCATATTGCACAGATATTTGTCTCAACCAACTTCTTTGCACTCTCTCTATTCACAATAGCTAGGAAATTGAAATAGCCTAATTGTCCTTCAACTAACAAATGATAATAAAAATGTAATATGTAATACCATTCATCTGTTAAAAAAATTAAATCATAAAATTTGCAGGTAAACATATGGAATTCATCATACTGAGTGAGGTAATCCAGACAGAAAGACAAATGACTATAGGTTTTCGCTCATCTGCAATTCTTTACATATGAGTATACAACTGCAGAAATCAAGAAAGTTATGGGGGCAGGAGATGGCAGTTAGCAGGATATAAGTGAATTCATGGGGGAAATGGGAGAAAGAGGGCTTTAATTAGGGAGAGGGGCATGAATATAAAAGGAGGAGGAAGGCAAACAGTAGTTATCTGAAAAGTCGTAAGGAATATTATCTAACTAAAATTAAACACAGCACATATAAGTCTGTGTGTATAAATACAGACACACAGACAGACAGACAGACAGACAGACTGACTGTTTAAATGAAAATTTCCCATCTGAACTCACAGTGCTCCTCCCAAGAGCCATGGACTATCTTAAAACAAAAAAAACAAAAACAAAAGCGAAGAAAAACACTCCACTGTGCATGAGAAGCCCTCTTTAAGTTGTTATCGAGGTTGCCTAAGAAACTTCCAAAATATTACATGCTATTGCTTCTGCCCTTTGAGGCATCCCAGAAGTGGAAGGTTAAATCCCTATTGCTGAAGACAGCATCCACGTCAGACACAGGACCTACAGAACCTGAGTGGAATCTGACCTGAAAGCTTTCTTCATGAGAACTAGCTTTCGTGGTACCAGAAGACACCAGGTGAGCCTCCAAAGGAGGAACACAATCAACAGTCCTACCCAGCTAGCTATGCCAACTATGAACCACAACAAGGACAAGCATGGGCATGGTAACTCTAAGGGTGCAGTAGTGGCAACCAACAGTGATTCTCTACTTGGACTTAAGATCCTCTTACCAAGGGAGAAACCATGCCGGGTACTAGAAACCTAGCCAAATATCCAGGACTAATGAAGTCATGAATCTTGGAGGACAACTGTCACCTTACAAAAATCAGCAAAATCCTAACTACATTCTAAATATTTACCCTTATACCTTCAAGTATTAGTTCTCACCTCTCATCAGAGAAACTTCTCTTTGCAACAAAGACCATTACAGAAAACTATAAATCAAAATGCAGAAAACAAGATTTGATTCCCAGTATCAACTGATCCACCTACAACACAATTCCTGAGCTCAGGGAATATTTTGGAAGAGAGAGTAAAAAGTTTCTTAAGAGCTAGAAGAACAGCAAGTTTGCTGTGAGGCTGTATCGCCTAGAAATGTCAGAGGTCATGATGAGACCCATGAAGTCTCATCCACGTGGCTCCCTAATAGTAACAACACCAATGAACATGCTAACATGGAATGGGCAAAGCTCAGATGCTCAACTCCAGTAAGGAACTACGGACAACTGAGGAATGCTGAGAGCAGGAGAAATGGTCTTCTTCCCCAAGGAAGAAATTTTCAATTGGTTACACAATACCAAGCCACCGGCCTGAAATCACATATATACAAATAACTTGTGTGTGTGTGTGTGTGTGTGTGTGTGTGTGTGTGTGTGTAACAACAATTAAAGAAAAAGAAGTCATCAATCAGAGAGAGGGAAAGGTTGGAGAGAAGAGGGACAATAATGTTACTTTTTTTATTCAAATAATAAAAATCTTATTAAAATATTTAGAGCAAAAAAAAAGAAGAAAAAGAAACAATAAGAGGTGCAAGAAAACTATTCTATGCGTCTTTCAACAAAATGACAGGGCACTTGTCTCCTCAGGAAGCCACTTCGAAGGTACCAACTTAAAAGCAGACTGGGCTACAACTAGCTAACCAGCTAATGAACCTGCTGGCATTCTGATCTTGACATTCTCAGCCTCCAAAACTGTAAGAATTGACTTTCTGTTCTTTATAATTGAGTCAATCTTAGATATACTGCTATCACAGCGCAAACAAACTAAAACACCATATGATGTTATAGGGCAGGAAACCTCTAAGATTTTTGATTCTGTACTTTAAAAAATTCTTCAGACTAACATACAAAAAGCTGTTAACATAGATGGCCTGAAGAGTAGAAAAGATGACTTTAAAGATAAGGGGTCATGGTGGTGCTCACTTTTAATCCCAGTGGGAGTCAGAGGCAGGTGGTCTACTGAGATTACTACTAGGCCAGCCTGGTCTACATAATGAATTCCAGGCCTGCCTGGACTACACAGTGAGACACTCCCATCAGAAAAAGAAAAAAAAAGTATGAGAAGGAACAAAAAACAATTCCAGAAGCAAAAATACAAACATAATAATATACACAAGGCTTTGGGTCCATAGGTATCTTATAAAGCATCTATAGGCAGTATTTGTTAAATAAAATTTAAAAGGGCTTACAAAACATCAAATTGTCATCACAAGACTATTTTACAAAGTTCAGACACTGTAAAACAATATTTATATTCCCAAAACAGTTAATCATATTTCCAGAGGCTCATCCCAAGCCTATTTATCCAACTCTAGAAAGCTACTAGAATTATGTTCCTTTAAATGTACCAAGGTAATCTTCTAACTTTTTTTTCTGTGCATTTGAAATCTTATAAAGAAAGGGGCTGCAGAAACCGCCTAGTCAGTAAAGTACTTTCCATGAAAGTATGAGAGCCTCAATTTGAATCTCCACTATCCCAGTGTAAGCCATAAAACCCTTATGTGACACCATGTATGTGCAACCCTGTGCTGACTGGTACAGACAGCATGATGCGACCTAGTCAATCAATGAGCTCCAGGTTCTAAATGAGACAAATAGGCTGGGGAGTTGATTCAGTAAATAAGAACACTTACTAGGTAAGCATGAGGACCTAAATTCAAATCTCTAGCACTCAACACACATGAAAAAGCTAGACATGGATGCACATGCCTCTAACCCCAGCACCAAGAGAGAGACAAATAGATCCCTAAACAGTGAACTTCAATTCAGTGAGAGACCCTGTTTCAATGTAACTATTGTTACAGATGAAGATGCCTAATATCCTCCACTGGCCTTTACACAGAGGCACATGCACCGACAGTCATATGCATACCAACCAGCACAAACTATATGTACCAAAGATAAAAAAATACAGTGGAGATCACAGAGGAAAGCATCCACCATTGATTTATTTCTGACTGCCATACATGAGTAGATGGACACATATAGGTGGACACACACATACACACATGTACACACATATATACCAAATACAAAAACACCAAGAAAAACTTCAAAACCTACCCAGGAAAACTGTATGACTATATATAGAGAGACTATATATAGTCATATATACAATCTAAAATCTAACCTAATCTAGTCGATGACTATCAGAGATCAGATCAGTGGTTATCTGGAGCAACAAGGTTAAAGTGCAGGGTTGAGAAAAGGCACAAGAAAATGTCAAGATGTTAAAAATGTTCCATGTCTTGGTTGGTATAAGGCTACAAGATGTATTTGTAATAACATATCAAGGTTCATTGACATAAGTGCTTAAACCTGTAAATGTTATAG
>NW_021604598.1:5939002-5989893 GCF_004785775.1 Grammomys surdaster | reverse complement strand
CAGGCTGGCCTCGAACTCAGAAATCTGCCTGCCTCTGCCTCCCAAGTGCTGGGATTAAAGGCGTGCGCCACCACCGCCTGGCATTGGTCTCTTCCTTTTTAATGATCACAGTTGTTATTATACTCTGGGATCTATTGACTGATCTAGCACAATGTCAAAGAATTACAATAGTAGTAGTAGAAGCAGTAGTAGTAATGAATCAGATATAATCTTACCAAAAAACAATAAAAGCAAAATAGCCACCTAGATAATCCTAATTCTCAAATTTGAGAAATACTAAGTATGTAATATGCACACATACACGTACCACATATGCACACATATGCTCCTAACAGGTTGTACTCACACAACAAAAATAAACTCAATTGTCATTAATACTGACAAGGTTGGGAAACTGACTGAAGGCTCATCTCAAGTAAAGCTACCAAAATTATTCATTTATGGCTCCAGAGTAAAGTGGAACAGATTTAGCATGCTCAGGGCACAAAGGCACTTGCCACTAAGCCTGACCTCCTGAGTTTGGTTCTGTGGCAAACACAGTGAAAGGAGAGAACTGACCCGAACAAACATTCCTCTCAACCCCACATGCACCCCATCATAAACACTCTTAACACATTTTTAAATTTTTAAAATAAAAAGGGATTGTTGTAACTTTCAATTACCAAGAAAGGGAGATATCCTCTTTATATTCTTTATAAAGCAAACATAGACTAAAACACAAATATATGAATATGCAATACTTAAGACCCTAATATAAATAGGAGCAGTCCCATGCTATTCCAACACAGGTATACTTTGCTCTTCTCGGTTTTCAAAGTACTTTTACAGTTATTGGCTGCAAGTACATAATCTTTAATATAGCTGATTAGACACCATCTTTAGCCACCTAGAAATTACTGTACAACACCCTAATCCAGTTATCTATTTTGAAAGCATGGTAGACCAGTGTATGAAGACACACAGGATTATATAAAGGACAGAAATTTTACGCATAATAAAATAGACTTCTTGTGGGAAGTGAGGCTGCTGGGAATCAAACCCAGAATCCCATAGATGCTAACCTAACCCTGCTCTGCCACTAAACTGCATCCCACCCCCCCTAAAAAAAAGTTTTGTTCTGCTAAAATACCAAGAACATTTTCTGTATACTGGACCTAATAATAAAAGGCTGGGACTTTTGCTATCTTTCTCATTTTGCTTTTATTTAAAAAGGAATTTGCAGAACTTTGGATTTGGGGCAGAGGGGAAAGAAAGTAAGGGATTTATGTAGTCAGGTGAAAAGGGAAAGAGAAAAAAATAAAAATCCTTCACCTTTTATGAAGCACTAACTTAAAATGACTGACACCTCAGTAGAAGGGACAAGTCAAGATCTGAATCCATGTCTGACATCAAAGTTCAAGTTCTTCGTCAAGCTAAGGTGCACTTTTTTTTTTTTTTGGTTTTTCGAGACAGGGTTTCTCTGTATAGCCCTGGCTGTCCTGGAACTCAGTCTGTAGACCAGGCTGGCCTCGAACTCAGAAATCCACCTGCCTCTGCCTCCCAAGTGCTGGGATTAAAGGCATACGCCACCACCACCCGGCTTAAGGTGTACTTTCATTAAGATTTTGAACCAGAAAATGTCCCTCCCCCTCTCCCCTGTACTCTCTAGAAATCTGATGACACAAATGATCAAAAGAAAACAAAACAAACCTATTTCTTTTTAAAGGGTAAAGCAGTCATTGGACTATTTTCTTTTTGGACCCGCCCTAGTTTGTATCTGGTTTTGAGGGTGACCTCTTCTGGAGATTACAAATAGGCCCTCTCTAGCCCTACTAGCCCCTGCTGTGCTGAATAACTGAATCCAAAATAAGAAAAATGCGACTTGAGCTTAACAGCCTTTATTTAAGTCTTCTTTTCTCATACCAAGTCCACAAACCCTTTTGACATTTAAAATCCTTACTTCTGACCAACAGCACTTTTTGACCACAGTACAGAGAATGGAATCTACTCATTTTTGTCTCAAAGCTCAGTAAAATGCACTAACAAATTTCAACTTTTAATAAAAATTTGAAGATAGCTTTTTAAGTCAAAATATGAAATTAGGCTTTCTGCCAGCAATTCAGTCAGACAACACTATTGTCCAGTCCCAGGCACATAGTCTATGATGAATATACAAATATACCATCAAATTACATGTCTGAAGCCAACCTGCTCTACAACTATCTTCATTCCAATCCGTCATAAAAATCACAGGTTAATTCTCCTCCTACTTCTCCTTAACACTTTTGTTGCTGTAGTCCTTTAAACTGTCCTAAGGCTGGCCTTGAGTCGGCTGCTAAACTAACCATGCCCTGCCACTAAACTGAATCCCCTCTTCTCATAAACAGGTTTGGTTTTGCTTTAATAGTAGGAGCATTTTCTGTATAATGAACTTAATAATAAAAGTCTGGTCTGAGAGTTCTTCAGATATCTCAAAAGATTACATCTTTACCATAACTTTTCATGTACCTACCTACAAACTGTCTTATCTCTAAACCAAAACCAGTACCTATAAGTTGTTACATCAGGAAACCATGCACCAAGTTCTCAAAAACACACAGAAACTTTGTTTTCAATTATGTAAGTCTGAGCGCTCGCTCTGTGGTATTTTTAATAACAGTATAAAGAGGTCCAGGCTCCATCACATTGCCCTATCACTGAATGACACACTGCTGTCATGTAAACATCGATGTAGCTTCCAGATTTCTTTCGTAGCGACATTCAAGCCCTATCTCCTCTAGTCTCATTCAGCTGTATGTAATGAAAGATTGTTTCTTGCCTCCACTCCCAGTCCCCACCATCATCCCCTACTCTTTCCCTTGCTGTTTGGAGAAATAAAGAATCCAGGAAGAAACTTGTCCATCCTTCAGTCTGTCAGGACTCTACAAGTTGTACTCCTGCTACATGGCTAAATCCTGGAGTTTCCCCAACTTCTCACTACCTGAATGCACCTAAATATGTTTTTAAAAAAAAGCTTGGCACTCTAGATTACCTGTTCCTCGGGATTATCAGAGGCAAATGGAAAGAGCTTTCCTTTTCATCAAAATTAGAGAATCAAGATAAGTAACTCTTAAAGCTAAACTACTGAGCAATAAGCTTGCCAAAATTTAAGTAATAAGTAATGATTTTAGTGACTTAGCAAACATCTGGTCATCACAGATTCTAACCCTTCAACTGAAAGAAAGCAGATATGCAACAGTGTACTATAAAAAGTAACTTAGCAAAAAAAGAAATGTGTAAGAAAAAAGTCTCAATTGCTTATTTCATACTACATAAAAAGTACAAAATGTAGAACTCTGGAGTGGAAAATATGAATGAGATGGCCTGTTCTTTTTCCAGTATGTGGGGGAGGAGAGGAAATGAAAAGGCTTAAGAGAAAAACAGACTACTGAAATTATTTTCAAAAATTAATTTCCTTAAACTTCTCCAGTCTGTCCAACCCCCGTCCCTTTTCCAGGCACCGTTCCCATCCTTTACACCTCCTCCGGGGGGCGCCCTCTGAGACCTTATCTTTCCCTATTTCCTAAAAAATTAAACCCAAACCAAGCTGAGGATCTGTCTCGAGACTCGCCCGCCATCCACCGGCCTTCACGGTTGAGCCGGGAGAAGGCTAAGGGAGCAAGCAGCATGTTTGCTGGTGCTGCTGAAGCCGCCACCGCCGCCGCCTCCATCGCAGCCCCAGCCCAGGGCATCTTCTTCCTCCCTCCCTCCAACCTCCCTCCCTGGCCGACCCACGGAGAACCCGCGCCCAACTCGCTCACACATCCCCACCCTGCTCGCCCGGCCTACACACCCACAAGGGGACCTCAGCCCAGGCTGCTCGGGCGGGAGACCGGGACAGGCAAGGCGGGGTCGGGGGCCGGGGCCGGAGGCCCGGAGGGGACGCAGGAAAGACGGTCTCGGAGGCGGGCGAGAGCTGGGCTGGGACGGGGAGGCTCCGGCGACTCGGGCCTCGGAGGCCACGGTTTGCCCGCCCGCCCGCTCGCCCGCTCCCCAGGCCTGCCCGCCAAGACGCAGGAAACGCCGCCGCCTCGGCTCCGCTCACGCTCAATTCAAACTGTCACCGCGGCCGCCTCCCCTCCCCCAGGCCGCCGCGCCCCGGGCCCGCCGCCTCCCTGCCGCGCCGCTCGCCCCTCTAACCCCAGGGCGTTCCCCGGCTTGTCCAGAGGTCGCCGAGTACCGGCGCGTCCCGAGCCGGGGCCGGAATCGCCGACGGCCGGGAGCTGAGGCTCACCCATGGTGCTGCAGTTGACGATCCTCTCCTCAGCAGCAGCGGATCTCGCACTGACCGACATCCCCTCCCCCTCCGCGACCAGCCCCGGCGCGGCGCAGCCGGCGGATTCTCCAAAACCACCTACGCCGATTCCGCAGCGTAGCCGCCCCGCGTCGCTGCCCCACTTACGCACACGGCAGCAGGCGGACCGCCCCACTGGCTCTCACCCGCCCTGAGGCTTCCGGGCCGAGCCGCGGCGAATACGCTCTCGCGAGATTACCCACCTCCGCGGCCAGCGGCCCTGCTTCGTTCGCTCTGAGCGTGTTCTCACTGGCGCCGCCGCGGATTTGCTGTGCTTCCTCAACCGCCATGTTTACATTGGCCGCGTCTGGGCACTTCCGTTGTCGTGGACAGTAGGGTCTTTTGTATGTTTTTTTTTTCCCCGACACTACCTCTACGGTTAACTGCGCTACTTTTGTCACTGAAAGTCCTAGGGACTCAGTGGGAGCGGTGACTGGGACGCGAGGGCGGGGTTTTGCCCGGATTAAAGATGGCCGCCGCCAGTGCGCCCCGCGCAATTTCACGTCAGGTTCTGGAGCAGCGGGAGCCGCGGGGTTGGCCCCCCGCTTCTCCTTACGGAATTGGCGTAAGGCTGGGAGGCGCTGGTTAAAGAGCCAGCCAGCTCTTGGAAAATTGCCCTCAGGGTGGGGACCCTTGCACTAGCCGTTCGGCTGTGTATCTGACGTCTTTGTGAAAGAGAAGAAACCAGGCAGGTGTCTGTTCTCCTAGTTCTCCTGTCCATCCCATTTCCTCACTTCCGTGACTTTCTGGGTGGAAAGTGAGGTTAGGCCCTGCTTGCCTGGACACTTCCTTCTTGTCAGCTCTGGTGGTCTGGCGCAGTCGGGAGCGGACTGCTGCAGTTTCATCACACTCCCTGTTGACTCACCTTGGTCCCTGCTCGCGCTCTGGTTGAGGAAATGAATGGACACATGAGAAAGAAACTCAGTAACAGTTGAGGGTATTGAAAGGTCTTTTCTACTGTCGTTGGAGCCTTCCCTCACATGTTTCCTAGTGAGAGTGTTCTCAATTTGCTGTGAATAATCCCTGTCCTTCCGTTTCTTGAAACTGATGGTTCCCTTCGCTGTTAAGTTCATGCACAAGTTAAGGCATTTTGTATACAAAGTTACTGTGAGCACTAAAGAAATGTTCCTAGCAGCACAGCTCTATCAGGGAAACAATATCTACTAATGGAATCGATAAGTTACTTAAAAAGTTGATACAAAGACTACTATGTAAACTCAGTGAATTGCAGCTATCAGCATTCATATGGACAACACAATACTGAGGGGGAAGCACGTTGCAAAAATTATCTAGTATAAGTAATGTTTTTAGGGAGGTTTTATTTTTTAAATGAGAAGCTGTGAAATCAAAGTGGAAAGGTCTCAGAAATGATACATATGAAGTTTCAAATAATGGCTACTTTTTCGGAGAAGGAGAGGGAGTCTAACAGGAAGCGTTCCATTGTATCTTTTTATTTTTCTGTCCAAGTAATCTGAAGAAAATGTGAAAGCCAAAAGTGAAGGTATGTTAAAATTAAGTAAAGGGCACATGAGTGTTCAATTTTCTGTGTGCTTGAAATACTTCCAAGTAGCTTTTTTAAGGGAAGAAATCTTATCTAAGAGAACCAATTATATTGTATCTTGATTTATGCTGTTAATACACCTACATTTTTACATTTAAAATGTATCCCACTTTAGCCACCAATCATTGTGTTAAAAGTTCTGTCATTAAATTTCTGTCTCAAAAAGGCAACATAACCTGCCAGTAGTGGTTTATCCCAGCACTCAGATAGGCCTAGGCAGGCAGATCTCTGCGTTCGATGCCAGCCTGGTCTACAGATACAGAGTGAGTTCCAGGACAGCCAGAGCTCGGGGGGTGGGGGGTGGGGGGGCTGAAAGAAAAAGCCAGTGTAGAGAATACAGGATCTGTAAAGTTAAGAGTTTGCCAGCTCACATTATTAGACAAGTGGCCAAGAACAGATAAATTTCTTAACTTTCTGCAATCAAGTTTCTTCCTCTACAAGTGTCTGAGTTCAGTAGACTAATGCATGCCTGTGCACAGTAGAAGCTTACTGATATTTCTTACATGTAGTTAATTTATAGTGCAAAATTAAACAAAATACTATTATTGATATAACTTATAGTCTATAAAGAAAATATTTGTTAGTAAATTTCTTTGAGGACGAGCTTTTAGTAGGATCTGAATCTCTTAATGAAATATCTCCCCTTGCCTTAGCTCTGTGTAGCAGCCTTTCTGATTATTGCTCTGCGATTTACACCTCATTCTCCTATATCCATAGTGACCATTCTAAGCCTTAACTATGTCAATCTGTTTAGTCTTCAGATCTGAAAAAACGTACATGATATATTTCCTCATTTCTGGCTTGCTCACTTTGTCTCCTTCTCTCTAGACTGTAGCAAGATTTGCTGTCCCTCTGTCTGTAATACTCTGTCTCTAACATTCCATTTTCCTTTCCTTAAATTTATTTGATTTGTACTTTCAGTCTCATTTTAACCATTATTTCTATACAAGCCTTTTTTGATCTCCCATGATTGGGTGACATGCCCGCTAAACTCCCATAGTGCCTTGTATTTACTTTCATATTGTGCTAATAGTACAATTTTGTAAATGTTTGTCTCCCTTCCAATTTGTAGGAGTACAAACTTTGAGAGCAGGAATTCTTGGTAACATATATAGCCCCAACACAGGGTATGGTATTTATTACTTAATTCAGCAACCATTTCTTGAGGAATGATTGTGTAGTAAGCACTAATACAGTAGTTATGTGTTGAGTGAGGAATCCCAACAGTGAGGAGGGAATTGTGTCTCTGAAAATGTGGAAGCTGTAAGGTCAATATTTTAACATACTAATACTGACTTTTAAAGCCAATATTAAACTGAATATGAAGTTTTATTCTCTATTAAATCTGTTTCTCATGAAAATATACTAGTATTTTTCAGTATAGTTGTAACAGGTTGAATGCAAATAAATAAGTAAATACGTCAGTTGTTTCTTATTAAACTAGACATTTTTAAATGCCAAAATATAAAGCAACGACTTGTCTCAAACTAATTTTTATTTCTTTAAAAAATACAGATATGTTCATAAGATGTGTTTTGTGTTGACATAGATTATTATTTTAATGTATTTTAGATATTTGTGAATTGAACTAGAAAATAATCTACAACTTTCTCAGTTTTCATTTCAAATAAATTTCAATTAAAGGAGCTCATATATTCCACATAGGCAGCATATTTCAGGATCCTCAGTGACTTGAGTAATGGCGTGGTGCCCTGCAAGGAAACATTTGAGCCCTGCTGCAGAGGCACCAGTGATGCAAGCCAGGTGTCTGTTGTTCACCAGTGACTTCCACTCTACCAGCACTCCAAGACGACTGCTTAGGACACTTTCAAATGCTGCAGTTCTCTGTGTAGTCTAGGCTGGACTTCAACTAACAGTCCTCCTGCCTCATTCTTGCTAGTGCTGAGATTACAAGTGTGTATCCCCTCAACTGGTGCATAGGAATTCTCTCCCTCCCTCTCTCTCCCTTCTCCCTTCTTTCCCTTGTCCTCCCAAGACTCTATCCCTCTGGAACCAAGAGAAAAGAAAGGAAAAAAGAAAAAAAGGCTTCCTTAAGCTGATTTTGTCAGTCTATTTTATCACAGCAACAACAAAAGCTAATGTTTAAGTTTTTATGAAATCTGAGTGTGGATTAAATATTTGTGATTAAATAGCATAGTACCAGAAGAAAGTTCTGGTGAGATCAAACAAGCTTATTAAAATGAAAATTTGTGGTGTTTGACAAACAAAAGGGAATAGATACTAATATATCCCTATATGGATTAAGAATCTGTGAAGTACAAGAATGTGACATTTTTGAGGCTAATGAACAAAAAATAGAGAAAAATAAAACTCCATACTTTAAAGATGAAACATCATAGAAGAAAAGCCAAAACATACAGCAAGAGGAGAGAGGGAAGGAAAAGGAGGGAAATCTCAGCTTCATCCCAGAGAGTTAAACAAATGGAAAAAAATATCAGAACAACCCCCATTCTTAAATTCTTCACCTCTTTTTCCTACCAGCTAAGAAGGGAGTGGGTGAAGACATAGCACAGAAATAGGATGTCCCAGAAGTCCAAATTTATCTCAATTTATCTTACGAACTTATTTCTCATACATAGGAGAGCCCCTTTGTTCCTTGAGGGTTCCACATCCCTTACAATAGGCTGGCAGTGCAGTTGCCTCTGGGACAGAAATGAGAAGAAAGCACTTACCTCGTTTTTCATTTTGTTTTGTTTTGTTTGACATTAGTACCTTGTTTTATAGCTATCAAGGAGAAAAATCCAAAGTTTATAAAATCTATTGCAAGCGGAAAAGGCCATCACTGCCAACTCCCTTTGGCATTTCCTACCACTGAATCAGAAATTGACTGAAATAGGAAATAGGGACACATGGTTCTATCTATGGGAAACCAACTGCCTGCAGCAACTAGGCTTAATATATTGACTTTGGCAATGACTGAACACTTCCTGTTATAGAAAAGTGAATTGAACTTACCTAAGTTTATAGAGATGCAATAGGTTAGCAGATGACCATCATTTTATAAGCAATAGGCACTGGCCCTGTTCTTTTCTAGCTGACCTTGATTAGTGACCGATGAATTTTCTGAAGGTATACCTTAGAGAATAGGAGGAGGCAAATGTCCTGGCATTTGTGCTAGATGGATCTGTTTCCTTTAAGTGAGCAATTCCATTACAATACCATGGAGACTAACCAGGACTGTTCAAACTGTTAGTAACAGTTAAAATATTGTGTCATTGCTGCCCTTTTTGTGAAGCTCCTAACAACTCAGAGAGTGTGTGTTGTGTGTATGCATAAACACATACATATATGTGTGTTCATGTGAGGCCACATGAGTGTGTGTGTGTGTATATGTGTATGAAGACCAGAGGTCAACAGGTATCTTCCTCTGTCTTTTCTCCGTCTTATTTTGTTGAACCTGAATCAAATAGCTACACTGGCAATTAGAACAAGCCCCAAAGACCCTCCTGTCTCAGCATCTCCAGCACTGATATTGCAGGCACATGGACCATACCTAGTTGTTGTTTTTGTTTTTTGAGATAGGATTTCTCTGTGGAACCCTGACAGTCCTGGAGCTCACTCTGTAGACCATGCTGGCCTCAAACTCACAAAGATCTGTCTGCCTTTTGCTGGGATTAAAGGGATATGTCACCACCACCTGGCCCAAATCTAGTTTTTAGTGTGGGTTCTAGAGATCAAACTTGAGTCCTTGCCGGGCGGTGGTGGCACACGCCTTTAATCACAGCACTTGGGAGGCAGAGGCAGGCGGATCTCTGAGTTCGAGAGTTCGAGGCTAACCTGGTCTACAGAGTGAGTTCCAGGACAGCCAGGACTACACAGAGAAACCCTGTATCAAAAAACCAACCAAACAAACAAACAAAAAAAACTTGAGTCCTCACATTTTCATGACAAGTCCTTTACCTACTAAGCTGTCTCTCCAGCCCCAACTTATAGACTTAACTGCATTATTAACCATTTCCTGTTGATTGGACCCTACTTTAGGGAGGTACTTAAGCACCTGACAAAAAATAAGAGGCAAGTGATAGTTTTCGTTATTGCTACCCATAATGTGATTTCATTCCATTGAATCAAATGACATGTCTTATTTGCCTTAGTGCTTTTTTTGTTTCATTTGTTCCAGAAATTTTATAGTAAATAATAACATTATGCAGTTGAACACTGTAAAGATTGAAGAGACTTCATGAAATGAAAATAATGGCCATATTTTTCATCCAAAATGATAGTAATATCACCGTTGACAGTAGTTCTCACTTATCAGTATTTTCTATTCAAGTTCCTGACTCCAAAGACTATGTGTGTCCTTCTTCACTTAGACTCAGAGTTAGAAGGTTAGAGGAGGTCTAACCTCAATCAGCTACCTACCAAATGCAGAACTGCCTCAAATAGACTTTTCCATAGACCATATGCTGCCAACTATAGAAGTTATGAATGTGAGTGTTTAAGGGAAGCAGCTGTATTGCAGATGATGATATTACTGTAGCTCTGGAGTGCACATATGGCACAGGCGTAGCTCCCTTTCCCTTTCATGATTCATGACACACAAATGAACACTTCTGGAATTGGTTTCTGATAAAAGTATTCATTTAATTGCTATTGTCTCAAAATAATCCTGGGCTTTGAGCTAAATAAGTGATTTAGATTTTCTCCACTGGCCACTAGACAATTTTTTTTTTTTTGTAAAATCTAGGTGTCTGCAAATTGTTAAGCAAATCTCTAGATGCTGAGATAGATTAAACCTTAGCTATCTGATATAGGACTTAGTGTCTCATATAGGGCCTGGTATAGTTCCTTACACATGACAAGCACTGAAGTTTATTGGGAATAATTATATATATTTTGAGGTTCTTACATCACTTAGTAAACTAACTAAAGTAGGAAAGGCAATACCAAAAAATACAAAGAACTAAAAGGTAGAACAAGAATATTACAAATAAGGATATTATTATTATTGAATTTGTTTCTTAATTTGTCCCCAACTTTCTTTGCACAAATATGCAAATACATTAGGGAAAAAATAAATAAATACAAACAAGAAAAGTCCTTCTGTAAACATCTTCCTGTAAATTCTGCATGGCCTCTCTCTCTCTCTCTCTCTCTCTCTCTCTCTCTCTCTCTCTCTCTCTGCATTTCTGTGCCATTGAAGTGAAAGGCTCAGTTGATCACACTGGCAGTGTGCTACCCTGTCTTGCTTCAGCCAGGTCTTCTAGGCCATGCCTCTCCTGACCAGGATAGTTGAGGCAGGTCTGACTCAGCTCCCATGGTTTACTAATCTGTTAGTGAACAGTAAACACAGGTTTCCCAGGCCCTAGAACAGCCAAAATGAATTCTGAGAAGAAAAAAGACAAAAAAGATCAGAAAAGAAAAATCCTCTTTAGACCCCTGACAGATACTCTCCTCTGCTTTTATACCCAACATGCAAGCAATAATATCCAGCAAAGTAGTCTTTGATTTTACAAGTGAATTGTTAAAGGAGAAAAAAAAAAAAAAAAGAAGACCGTGAGACCAATTATTCCAGCTACTTTGGCTATGAGTTCTGAGTGAGTCACTTCTCTAGGAAATGAAAAGAATGTCAAGTATGTGAAGGTTGCTGATGAGGCTGTAGACCATAGCTCCTGGGTAATTTCAGGTTTCCTTCCTGCTTCTTGAGGAAGCACACACATCAGATTTACTGAGAGTTGGGAAGGCAGAGTGGTCAAGAGGGACTGGGTGAAAGGGTGGATGCCTTTAGCTACTGGGTTAGTCCAGGTTCATTTAATTATGTGAACCAGGAGTGTCAGCCTGGTGGCTCTGGCCTGTAATACCAGTTACATGAAAAGCGGTCATACGAGGATGTCTCAACAGCTTGGCAGGAACTTGTTTCCAAAAATAATAAAAATAAAAGTTTCAGAAGGGACAGAAACGTGGCTTAGTGGCAAAACAGCTTGCCTAGCATATGTGATCTCTAAGTGCAAGCCTCAGTATTACAAAACAACATATTTAATAAGCTTAAAATGATCTACCAAAGCGAGGCTTGTATTCCTATCAATCCAAGGAAGACATATTTGAGAAAATTTGAGGGGAAAAATTATTGCTTTTACTATTTTATAGTAAAAAGTAGAAAATGATTCAATGAATAAATATTTTAGTAATTTTGGCCTGTAATCTTTTGGCAAAATGTGGTATAACAAAACAGGAGGAAAAAAAAAAAAGATGTGGCCATAGAAATGTCTAAGCAGGTAAAAGCACAAGTCCAATATGATCTGTATAAATGGTGAGGTGGGAACCAACTCCACAAACTGTCTTATAATTTCCATTCATGTGCTGTGATATGTAATTAGCTATACATACTAACTACACATACGCCCCTAAAAATATAAATAGTTATTGTTCACAAACCTCCCAGAATCTTTGAGGTTTCCTCAAGGTTCAGAGTAAACAACCTGGTTAAATAAACTGCAACAAGCCAGGGCAATAGGAACAATGAGAGCTGGGTCAGCTTCCTAACACTGGGCTCACAAAGCAGGCAACACAAGCCTTTAGCGACTTTCATGTTGATCTGTCAGAGTTGCCACAATGAAGTACTGTGATGTGGATGTTGTCTGTGAAACTATTTTTTACTGTCGTAGAAGCTGAAAGGCCAAGATGGAGGTGTTAGTAAGCTAGATTTTCCTGAAGCTTCTCTCCTTGGCTTACAGATGCCTGACTTCTCCCTTTCTCTTTGCATGGCTTTTGCTCCATGTGTATACATTGTTGATGTCTTTGTACACCAGACTTCTTTGTCTTATTTGTAAGAGTGTGTTAGGGCCCCTTTAACAACATCATTTTTCTTGATAGCTTAATCTCCCTTTTAAAGGCTCTGTCTTGAAAAACATTCTCATCCTGAAGTACCAGGTAAATCAAAGGCTTATAGTTCTTGAGGGATATAACTCATCCTGTTACATTCTCCATGCAAGTTTAACAAAGGCCAGTCAATATGAGTACTCACCAATTTTTCTTCTAGGAATTTATCCTAGAAAAAAATACCTAGTACACATGCCAAAATATGATTACATACTTAAGAATGTTCACTACACCAGTGAGTGAAAAAGCAAACCAATAATAAGCAGCCCATTATTCATTAATAGCATATTTATATCAAATTAAAATCCAACTAAGGAAATAGAACACTGGATCCAAATACACTGCTAAGTCAAAATTTAAAATTGCAGAACACTGTATATAATCTACACTATGCTTTAAAATTAAATATTTAAACATACCTAGCAAAATGTCAACCTGCCAAGAGTATTACCTTCAAGGTATGAACTTTGGGATGGAGTCTTGCACTTTTTATTTATCCATTTGTGTAATTGGAATTCCTGCAATACACATGTTTGTTTTTAATTAAAAGTGAAGCTGATAATCCTTAAATTATCCTCTGCACACTTAGGTAGATGGGATTCCATCTCTAAAGTTTGACAATTTATTTTCAAAGCCTCATTTACTGAGCATCAAGTAGCTCTCCATCAAAAAATACCTTTGAGCACTTTCACAGATAGTAAAATTCAATTCTTGAAAGAACTTCTCAAGGTAAGTATTATTGTTGTTGTTGCTGTATTGTGGTACAGCTTGGAAAGCACAGCTTAGGAGAGTGATTAGGTGATTAGGTGATTTTCAAAACTTGCAGAGAATAAACCACAAAGTCAACTCTTATTGGCTTTGTATTGCTGACTTGCATAATTACTTGTTTTATATACAGGATATAGAAAATTATCAAAAAGTTTGACATTATCTAGGATACATTCACTGATCTCTACTATACCTCAGCAAACAAATCACAACTTCTAAATCTAAAATATGCAGATATGTAAATCTATGTGGCAGCCACAAGTCGGATGCATTTGTTAGAGCCAGAGGACCTCAACAGTAGTTGATGAGTAGAAAAAGTCCATTGTCTTCAGTTGCTGTGGCACTAAAGTAAAGAGTGGGTGCCAGGAGAGATGTGCTTGTGTACCCTTTATTGTAGGCAGGACAGACAAGCCTTTGGAATACTAACATACAGTGCTGAGGTCTGTAACCTCACTTATCAAAAGAAAGAGGCTTTGACAGATTATGACCACTAACAACCATCTTTGTGAAAATGTACACATACTTATTGTTCCTAGTAAAAAAAATGAGGACTTTGTATAGTGGTAGGAAAAGTACTTGAAGAGAATTTCTAAAGAAGAAGAACCCTTGATCCCTCTATCTCCTAAGATCTTATCTCTCTCCATCAGCACTTAGCCTCCAGTTTATCCCAAAGTGTGACTTCAGGAATTCAGTACATCTTTCAGACCCTTCTTACGCCCCTGTCCTGATAGAACTTTCACTCATTCGAGTTCCCAGTCTTTGTTCAAAATCAATAGTTCCCAAAGCACAGCCCATTTGAATCTGCCAACAGACATTATTGCTTGATGTGAAGGCAGTTGAAGATTATTAGGTAGCCCATCCAAACACACACCTTGAGTACTGGGAGAGAAACGGAACCGGATAGCCATGGCAGACATAAAGACAAACCTCCCACCATTGGCTGAAATATGATTCTAGAAATTATGAGAACCTTTGTAGTCATATGTTAATGAAAACTTATTTTATTCCCTCTTGAGTGTATGGACACTCTGAGCTGCCTGTTGTCTCCTGTAAGAGGAGCCCTGGGTGATACGAAATGGAATGTAATGGCTATTTCTGGTTGTCAACTTGACTATATCTGGAATGAACTACAATCCAGAATTGAAGGGCTCACCTGTGATCAAGATCTTAAAGCTTAAAGAACACAGTTTCTGACCTGGATCTTGACATGGAGATATTGAGGCACAGTGACCATGAAAAGTTTAGGCCCAGGCAAAGTAGTACACACCTTTAGTCCCAGGAGACTGAGGCAAGGAGATCTCTGAGTTCAAGGTCAGCCTGGAACAAAGCAAGTCCAAGATCCAGGCGTGGCTGGTACATACCTTTAATCTGAACCACACCTTCTGCTGGAGACCTACATAAGGATGTTGGAAGAAGGAAGATTGGCTCTTCTTCACCTGCTTGCATTTGCCTGCCAGCACATTTGTTAGAACCTACTTCTACAGAAGACTAGCTGAAACAACTAGCCTCATGGGACTGAGCAACTACTAGATTCCTGGACTTCCTGCTCACAGCTGACCATTGTTGGGTTGGTTGGAGTATAGACTATAAGTCATCACAATAAATTCCCTCAATGTAGAGAAACATTCTATAAGTTCTGTGACTCTGGGGAACCCTAATATAGGGAATGACTGAATAATTGGAAGAGAGGTTTAAATAGGAGAGAGGGATGATAGTGTAGAGAAGCTGGAGAGACAACTAACACTAAAGATGTTTGAAGAAGCTGGAATCCTCCTATTTCATAAGGTTCTTGAACACTACAACTTGATGTTAAGACTCCATTGATGAAAATGTCACAGGACGTGGGGATATCAAGTTGGTACTGACTTAGAAACCCCTCTCCCCCACCCCTCACCCCCACCAGTCCCTCCCTCTCCCACTGGCTAGCTTTCATCATACAGGAATGTGCCATACAGGCTACTGAAGGGGGAAAAGTCATAAATGTTTTATCCAGCTGTGAACCCTTTCAGCTACAGTAATAACCAACATTGCGAGATCTGCCATGGACAAAATAGTGGCACTTACTAAGGTTTGTTCCACAGAAGGAAATGCATACTTAATGCTGTAAATCTGGCCAAGAACCTATGTTAGTAGAGCCCCTAAGCCCCAGGACTGAATCTACTACCACTTTCTTGCTAAATGGGCATAGTATCAAACTGCCTCTAAATTCCCACAGATAGTGCTGCTCTCAGGCCACAGAGATTTTCGTGTAGTGGAAAGCAGCTCTTGCAGAAACTCACAACTGGTCAAAGCACAGGCAATAGATGTATACGGAGTGCACAGCTGCAGGTGGGCCGTCTGTATCCTAATTCCTCCCCTTGGAATCAGGGTCTATTAAGAAAAAAGGGGATAGGAAGACTGTAAAAGCCATAGGTTGGGGAGGACTGGAGCTAAGCAGTGTCCTGTGGCTATGACAAGATTGTTGCACACAAAACCTCACAGCAGCTGTAACTGGCTGCCCAAGATTGCACATCAAGCCAGTCAGCATTCCAGTGTGAAGAGGGAAGGGACTCACAAGCCCTCAGCTCTAGTTGAAGAGCTATGGACACTTGATGACTTTTAGGTCAGTTGGTTTTCTTTAAAGATGTGACCTTTGGAAGGTCAAACAGGTTCCAGCAGATGCCCCCACATGCATGAGTGTATAGGTAGCACACATTGGTCTTGACGGTCAAGGGGGAGGACCCAAAATTGACAGGGGAGAAGGAGTTGGGTGTGAATATGGACAAAATGCACTATGCATGTATGACATTCTCAAAGAATTAATAAAAATATGTTTTGAAAAAGAAGAATCCCTCATACTTGAATGTTTTCCCAGCTATCTATGTGGGAGTCTGACCAGCTTTTAATGGCAACATAAAGAGGAAAGAGAGAACAAGGCCTTCAACTGGTTAGAAGTTAGTCACTTCTTGGCCATCTGACTTTGAACACATCAGCTTCTCTCACAGAACTGTCATGGATATGGAATGAGATTACACGAGTAAAAAGCTTTACACAGTCTCTCTCTCTCTCTCTCTCTCTCTCTCTCTCTCTCTCTCACACACACACACACACACACACACACACACAAAATGGCAAAAAATACAAACCCACATTTAAATAGTCCTTAGTTAGGACTCTAACAGGACCCAAGCCAGCCTTGATCCATAGGCTTGTGAGATCCAGTTCTGACCCTTACCCAGATCCTGCTGATTTGTCTCTAGGCTTTGACCCTCTTTGCATATGCCTTCCAGCATCAGGATGGAATTCAAGCACATATCCTGCAAACTGCATTCCAACTGGAAAACAGTCCCAGCTATGGATGGGCTAGGGTTTGCCGGGCCCTGGAGGCTTGATGACTTAGAGCAGTAGTTTTCAAGGCTTCCTGGGTCCTCTTTCTGTTGGGTCTGGGAATTCAAATTTTTGTAAAACTCTCCACTCTTCACTTAGAGCTTCCACATTACTGTGTTTCACTTGTTCTTACTTCCTTGCAGAAATTCCCAGGATGCTGAATGACCAAGGCCTTGGTAGTCACTTTAAAGATAGATGTTTAATCTATTTTTTTAATGAGTGATTAAAGGCAGTCTATTGCATGCTGTTTTCCACTTTACATTTTGTGTACTGTTGAACATAATGTTAAATACTGATATATATTAGGTTCTTTTTTAAAAAAAAAAAGATTTATGTATATTAGTACACTGTGTCACTGTCTTCAGACACACCAGAAGAGGACATCAGATCTCATTACAGATGGTTGTGAGCCACCATGTGGCTGCTGGGAATTGAACTCAGGACCTCTAGAAGAGCAGTCAGTGCTCTTAACTGCTGAGCCATCACTCCAACGCCATATATAAGGTTCTTTTTTTTTTTTTTTTTTTTGGTTTTTCGAGACAGGGTTACTCTGTGTAGTCCTGACTGTCCTGGAACTCACTCTGTAGACCAGGCTGGCCTCGAACTCAAAAATCCACTTGCCTCTGCCTCCCAAGTGCTGGGATTAAAGGCGTGCGCCACCACTGCCCGCGATATATTAGGTTCTTAAGATTCATTGGTGAGTAATTAAAACCTGTTTCATTCAGCCTGAATCTTGGTAGGGCATCTATTTAGGGGAAAAGCTGTGAATGTATCAGGTGCATAGAAATCAATGAAGTAGCAGCTTATGAAGAGTTACGAGTTATGAGGGGATAATAGTAATATTATACAATCTAACTTCAGTTTAATTTTAGTGTCCATTTCATCTAATTGTCCTAGAAAAGCAGGAAGTGTGGTAAGCTACTCCTCAGACATTGCAGTGTATGTCAACAGGGAGGAGAAAAACAAAACAGTAACCTCACATCTACTAGCTATATTAGCAGGGTAAATAGATTTTCTAAACCAGGTTCAACATGTACCTGCAAAACCAGCACTTAGGAAGCTGAAACAGGAGGATGGCTGTGAGTGTGAAGGTAGTCAGAGCTACAGAGTAAAAACAAAAAGGAATTCTCTCTCTCATTTATTTTAATTAAAGGAAATTTTAAGCACAGTTAAAAGAAAAGTACAATAAACTTTCTTATCTGCCATGCAACTTCTATAATTATCATTTTGTCTATATTCCACTTAAGTAATATAAAAATGGGGCTTCCCCTATCTTCTTTAAAGACTGTTTGACACTGTGTAAACAGATACTGTCATGTTTGGTCAAAGACTCAAAGATAGTGTGTACTCCCAGAGCCTGTTTACATATATTTTCCAACACTGAGCTAACAATTCCTCTTTCAGTTGGGTGATTACAACATCCTAAACTCTGCACAGTCTTCTGATGAGTGTGTATAATAGAGTCACTGTACTTGTCTCTAAAAAAAACAACTTATTTATTTTTCAAACTTTAGGAAATCGTGGCTCTGTACCCATCCAGGATACAAAGGGCCAGTGATTGCAGCTTATTGTGGTTTGTGTGTTCAGTGGCTCCAGATGTGCCACCTCCAAATGAGTCTTGTGACAACCCAGGGGATATATCGGTAAGCCTTTCTGGGTTCATCGACATGGAAAGAGTGTGAAAGCTTACATTCCAAGGCAAACTGTGGGAGAACTGATTGGCGATTTCATCATGATGAACAAAAGCAATTTCTCAAGAATCACTATTGTTCACTTGGTTCAACTATTTGTTTCACTGTAGGGTGGTGTTTCACAATAACTAGGTTTATCCTTTCTAGTTTATTTCTTCCCATTTTATTCAAGGTAACCGCTGTCTAATTTTTACTTTCAGTACAAAGTCACCCATCAGTACAGACAGTAGGAACTAATGTCTAAATGTTAATTAAGGCACCATTTATAAAAGAATGAATCTTTCGTATAGCATGCTTTCTTTTTTTTTGTTTTTGTTTTTGTTTTGTTTTGTTTTTCGAGACAGGGTTTCTCTGTGTAGCCCTGGCTGTCCTGGAACTCACTCTGTAGACCAAGCTAGCCTTGAACTCTCAAACTCTCGAACTCTCGAACTTAGAAATCCGCTTGCCTCTGCCTCCCAAGTGCTGGAATTAAAGGAATGCGCCACCACCGCCCAGCAAATATTATTTATTTAGTTTTATTTATACGAGTACACTGTAGCTGTCTTCAGACACACCAGAATCTCATTGGATCTCATTACAGATGGTTGTGAGCCACCATGTGGTTGCTGGGAATTGAACTCACGACCTTTGGAAGAGCAGTCAGTGCTCTTAACCACTGAGCCATCTCTCCAGCCCTAAAATATTCCATTTTTAATAGGGATTTTTATTTTTATTATTTATTTATTTATTGAGACAGGGTTTCTCTGTGTAGCCATGGCTGTCCTGAAACTCACTCTGTAGACTAGGCTGGCCTTGAACTCAGAAATCCGCCTGCCTCTGCCTCCCAAGTGCTGAGATTAAAGGCATGCGCCACCGTGCCAAGCCTATAGCATGCTTTCTTAAATATAGTTTCATGTAGGACACATTTTAATACTTGACACATATTTGTTGAATAGAAAAGGCTGAGTATCTTTCTAAATACTTTTTCTAGATATTCCTTTGTACCATATTAATATGGCTTTTGTCATATTGGGAAAAATCTATAATCAACATGTTCTTTGAGATTCAGAATTGATCTAGATCATCTTTCTAACTCTGACCTCCTTCACTTTCACATCATTCTGCCTCAAATCCTCTCTAGCAAGCCGATAGTACCTAGTATTCACTGTCACCCATAACCTCTCCATACTGGAGAGTCTTAGATGACTCATCTTCCTTTCTCTACTTAGTGCCTCACTCTTGACTCATCCCTTGATGCTTTCACCCTCTAGCAAGCTTCTGTAAGTTCCCCCTCCCAAGTACCAGGCACAGTTTATCCCACTGGTCTTTTGCACTCTGACAGTAACTTATTTTTTTAATAAAAATTTTATGTTTATTTATTTTTATTTTTTATTTAGTTATTTTATTTATTTATTTTGGTTTTTCGAGACAGGGTTTCTCTGTGTATCTCTGGCTGTCCTGGAACTCAATCTGTAGACCAGGCTGGCCTCGAACTCAGAAATCCACCTGCCTCTGCCTCTCAAGTGCTGGGATTAAAGGCATGCGCCACCACTGCCCAGCTATTATGTTTAATTTTTTAAGATTTATTATTTATTTTATGTGTATGAGCACACTGTAGCTGTCTTCAGACACACTAGAAGACAGCATCAGATCCCATTACAGATGGTTGTGAGTCACCATGTGGTTGCTAGGAGTTGAACTCAGGACGTCTGGAAGAGCAGTCGGTGCTCTTAACCGCTGAGCCATCTCTCCAGCCCTTATTTTTAGTTTTTAGTTCCGTACATGTGTATGTCTAGATAAACTTTTGTAGATTGAGTGCAATGGCTTTGGAAGCCAGAAGGTGTTGGATCATCTGGAGCTAGCGTTCTGAAAAGTTGTATGCCATCTGACTGCCATGATGGGAAGCAAACCTGGATTCTCTGCAAGCACACAAGCCGGGCTTCACCATGGAACCATCTCTCAGCCGTACTGACTCTGTTCTTACTTCAGCCAATTTTCAACCCTGGTTACAGCTCCACCTGCCTGTTCTGTTTCCTTTTCTAAGCACCTGGACATCTCTGGAATGTACAATATCATTGGGTTGTTTGGATAATGTAAAATGCCTCCCATTAAGTTAGCCTGGGGACTCAACAACACTGTGTACTTCTGTTCTCACCTCTCATTGATTTATTCTTTATAATAATAATAATGCCACCTGTTATTTCAATCTTGCATACTCTCATTAAGTTTCTATACTCATCATGCTAGAGATCATGTGATGTGGTTATTCATTTAACTGTATTAAGATTATTATCCATCCCCTTTATCTTCTCTCTAGTTTTACCATAGATAGGACCAGGGGCACAGTTTATTAAACTTTGAAAAATAAGTAAGTTTTTACTCTGGAGATAAGTACAGCGATTCTATCATGTACAGTAATCTGTACTTTCACAGCCTTCTTGACATGACTCCTTCTATATGTTCTGAGCCTTCCTTTCTTTCAATCCCTCCCTTGACATCTACCACCTTTGCTCTCCTACTCAAATAAGAAAGGCTCCTGAATAATAATTTCAACCATGGTATATTTATCTCCATCTACAGATTTCATGTACTTTTCTTTCTTCTCCCACTAGATCCTAAGTATCACTGGCCTATTGAACTTCCCAAAGCCAAAACCTTCTAGTTCGTCTGCTCAGTTTAACACAGTGCCCACTCTTTCCTACTAGAATTCTCATTTTGCCCTGGTGTCTATGTTACATTCTTCTGGTTCTCCTGTCTTGTTGACTGCCATTTAGATTTCAGTCAGGACTCTGTTTTTCTGTAAAAAAAACAAACAACAAAAACCAGCTCCTTTAACAAACAATCCCCACAGTCTCTAAATACAAACTATCTGAAGATTCATTGTTCAATCTTTGTTGTTTAACGGCCAGTAGCCCATTCCTAGTTTCATCTACCTTCTGACTTGAACTGTCTACCTGTCTCCTTTGTGAGAGTGACTCCCAGTATATAGTCTCGGTAGCCCTCATCTGTCTTCCTCTAACAAGCCCTCATTTCCTTTTTATTTTTGTATGCTTTTCTTATCAAATGTCGATCGCCTCATGCTGATGGATTCCAGACACTTTAAATTCTGACCTAAACTGAACACGCCTTATTTCTACTCCTATGTTGTTTTTTTATCTTGGCTAATGAATCCAATACAGTATTCTTTCTTGATTAACTCTCAAATCAATCTTCCCTGTTCTCTACCATCCCAGAAGCCTATTCTTTTTCAACCTTTTGTTTCATTTTGACAATTTCATGCATATATACACTAATATTGAGAATATGTTCAACCTCCAATATCCTGTTCTTATCCCCTCTCCACTGATGTGAACCGCCCTTTCTTCTCCACTTGTTCCCCTTTTACTTTAGTATCGTTTTTGCTCAGGTAACCATAGATACTGTGTTTTCATGTTCACACTGTCCACTTCATATCTAGACAATAGCAAGAAACTTATTAATCCTTGTGTGGGGCTTTGCAATAGACTTCCCCTATTTCTTTCAGTTTGGCTCTCCTCTATTTGGTGGAGCCACATGCTAATGGTTTTTGAAAGTGTTTTCCGACTCTTCAGCTTATTTCTTTATTGACCAGTATCTTAAATGCTGCTTTCTAAAATATCACTGCTAGAGTTATCTTCCTAAGAGTCAGACCCACCTGTGGCAGGTCAAAGGATTTCATTTGACACCCATTGTTTTTTATAGTCCAAACCCTGCTTAGTTTAGTCCATCTCCATCTCTCTAACCTTATGCCTTCTAGTGTTGGTCTGTAACAAGTCTCTAAACATAGTCTGTATTCAATCATGTTTTCTTAGACTATTGCTTTTGTCTTGTGGCTTCCTCTCAAATCATCTTTGCAAGGCGCAAGAAGACTAGACTTAGGCCCTCAAACATTCAGGCCATAGTGGTAGAGATTTTTGATACCAAATTTAAAATTATTCCCCAGAAAGCTTTCTCCTCATCATCAGAATAAAAAATAGCCCTCCCCCACAGTATTAAATTAAATTACTATCCAGAATACAAAAAATACTTAAATCTGTCTTTGCACAAAAATGACTGTTTATCTTCTCCACTAGAGCAAATATTTGAAAGAGAGGAGCTGGGTCACATTTATTTTGGTGTACTATTAGATGCCTGTGAGGCATGTCCACAGTAGGTACTTAATTGCTCACCAAACTCTTGAATGCTACATTAATGCTGGCTTCTTTTTAATCTCTAGAATTAAGGATCAGATTTCACTTATTTGGGGAACAATACTTTAAATTTGTTTTTGGCAGTAATTTGATCTTTATTACAGAATAATTTCCTACTCATCACAGACTCTTTATGGTAAGAATTATTCAGTGTATAAAAGTTCACATCATATCAAAACAAGTCATTAAGTGATATAACAAATAATAAAATGTTAAAAGAAGAGAGTGCAGGTGAGAATATGTGTGATGATCAGAGACTCTCTCATTACAGTTGTATGACATAAGGATTGCAGAGCACATACTCGTGGTTTGGTACAGAGTAATGCCAAGTGAACAGTACTCGGCGCTATTGTGCAGTACAGCACAAGGGACATTAACTCCCCTTTCCCCGTGGAGTTTGCGTAAGTTTGTGTGGTCACTGATACTAACTGCATTGGATTCAACTTGGAGTCAGAGTTGGTATGTCTTTTTCTGATAATGTCCAGGATAGGTAACAAAGAATAAAACGTGCATGGCGCTTGCTTGATGCGATTAATCACATGCTATTGCTGAGGACTTGGCTTCTCTCTCTCCCACTTCATATTCAGTGAAATAAATATGGCCATAATTGTCACATTCCCAACAAAGACATCTGCTAAGATGGGCAACTCGAGCAAAACTGCTTCCTACTGACAGTGTGCTTCAAATGTAGATGTTGCCATTAAGAAAAAATAGAATGTCTGTATTTATCTTATTACCTAATATATTGTGTTGGCATATTTCATCTGTGGACCAAAAGACTTCCTGATATTTTTTTCAGTATTCAAAATTCTGTATTTGCTTAAAGGATTACTATAAGAGCTTTAAATTTTTTGGTATATTAGTATAAATAAATAAATTTTGTTTTCATTGTATTTTTTAAAATCCAGGTCAGAATGGTGTCAGCTGATGAGTAAGCCTTCCTTTTCATTCTTTCTACCTCCAATTCTCCTCTTAGAGATCTTCTCTTAACTCATACACTATGTAAAAAAAAACACACAAAACAATAATAAACATGGTTATTTTAATTTAATTTTTAATGCATACATGAATCCAGATGTGAACGCAAAGACCAGAGGAGTGGATATCTTGGAGCTGGAGTTATAGATGACTGAATCACCTGATATGGGTGCAAATTATTGAACTCAGATCCTCTGAGAGAACAGTATGTGTTCTTAACTGCTGAGCTATCTCTTCATCCCGATTTTACATGTATATCTGCATATCAATATTTTAGTGAAAATCTCTCCTCATACTTACAATCCCAAGATTTGGAAGGTGGAGGCAGGGGGATAAGGAGTTCAAGGCCAGACTCTGTTCCATGTCAATCTTAGGACAAAATAAGAAAGGTCACTAACCCTGAGGACTGCAATTTTGAAGTCTTCACTCAGGCCTTGAACTCTCCATGGAGTAAAAGCTTGTATTGTTAGTGACTTGTGCCCACTCAAAGCCTTTGTGACTGTATTAGACACATTCAGGGTAGCCAGAATGGAGAAAGATGGATAGGTCACATGATCCTCAGCCTAAGGGACTAAGGATCATGTGTATGTATGTGCATGTGCATGTATCTCTGTGTGGCTTTATGCAAGTGCCCATGGAGGCCACAAGTGTCTGGTTCTATTGGGGGTGAAGTTACAGGCAATTGTGAACCAGGAGGCATGAGTACTGGGAACGAAGCTAGACATTTGCAAGAGCAGTATGAGAGAGCCATCTCTCTTGTCCCATAGTCTTGTTTACACAAGTAACTTTTACCTTTCCGTTCTGTCCCTCTTCTATATCTACCACTGAAATGTTCAATGAGGGAATACTGCCCTAAGATACAAGACAGCTTGGCTTCCAGATATATATATATATCCTTATAGCTCACTCTTCCTTTTAACAAATGTTTTATGGATCTGAATAGCTTTTTCACAACTACTACCCATTCCCCAACCTGAGTGCTGGGACATAGCCCAAAGCCTTATGCATGCTAGGTCAGTATTCTATGACCAACATCCTCATCCGCAACTGCTTTTTACACCTTTACTTACATTTTACTACACATAATAATATTGAAGCACTTTTCTCAAGCATCTCACATGACTATAGTTATGACAACATAGCAATGCTTCACATGGATGTTTTTTTAAAAATATATTTTTTTATTATTTTATCTATATGAGTGCTCTATCTACATGTACACCTCTATGCCAGAAAATAGCATCAGATCCCATTATAGTGGCTATGAGCCTCTCTATGTGATTCCTGGGAATTGAACTCTGGAGCTCTGGAAGAGCAGCCAGTGCTCTTAACCACTGAGCCATCCCTCCAGCCCCTCACATGGACTATTTTGAATTACACAGATAATAAAAGATAAATTCACTGAAGTGACACACTGTTGGTTAAAAAGGAAATTATTTGTAATTTGCACAGTTGCCAAATTCCCTTCCATAAAGATTGTGTTGAAGTATGCCTTCAGAGAGTACCTGTTTCTGGACAGACAGGACAATATAGTATACTGTAAAGACCTTCAGTCCTGTCTGTGTAACCAAGTGATTGAATATGGGATTTTCACGTCCTGATATTCTTTTTCTTAAAACGAGTCAGGATGAACATGTTATATTTATTACTTTTTCTTATCAGTAGTTTTCTTTACATTTTAAGCAGTTCTGTGTATATGAAGATTATTGGTTATTATGTACTAATCTGGCAGTATTTCAGCTCTGAGTCTTAGAGATGTTTGCCATAAGCTTCCATGTTAAGGCTTATATTCATAATGAACTCTATTTCTAAATCCAGTATGTGTTACCATGTTGGTTTTCATCAAGGCAGAATCATATACTCCCAAGAAATTGTTATTAGCTATTAGTCAAGTGAGGCTACATTTCTAGATTTCAGTAAGAGCTCTGTTCTCTGATATGCGCTCTCACCCATCCGGCACTCGCCTTAATCACTGCAGGAGCTGTGCCTCTGTACCTGTCCAGTGGAGAGCAGAGGCCATCAGCCAGGAATGGATAATAACCTAAATAGAAAGCCACAAACCTGCTACAGCCGTATCTACAGTGGACTCACCACTAAAATGTAAACACTACACCCACCAAAGGGAGAGCAAGACATCATAACTTCCCAAAGAAGGAAATGAATGCTGAAAGACTTTGAAGGATCATTGCCTAGTATTTCATCTCCACAGAGAATACTCATTAATCTTTAGGAATGATCTCAAGAAGAGAAAGTGGGGTGAAGGGAAATAACTTGGTTTCCTCTAGTTGTTCAGGTCTCATCTCAAAGCTCTCCTTCAGTATTCTATTGATAGCCCCCACCTATTCTGTCACCCACAACACCTCACCCTTGCAGACTTGAAGGGTTCTTCCTTTACCTGTTTCTTGACTGTCAACTCCTTCTTGAGTGCCATCACCCTATCTACCTTTCCCATTGCAAGATCTCTGCAAGTTCAACAGAATTTCATGTGCAGGAAACAATAAACAATAACTGTTTGCTGAATGAGTAAATTCATTTTTATTCTGAATAACCAGAGAAGTATTCCAAGACTTCTGTTTGTAAAGGAATATAAGTTAAAATCAAAGTCCCTTTATAATGTTTTCCACGTGTCTCAGATTTTTCTTATTATGAATTATATCACATGGTAAGGAATCTCATTAGAATTTTGATGACAGGTTTTGTATTGGTCCCCTATTCATTATTTTTAATACAGATTGGAAAATTGAACAATCTATGCTGATGTACTGTCATGGTGTCATGGTCCATTGCTGAACCATGTTGGTCTGTTTTCTCCTTTTTCTAAAACACTTATCTGGAAGTTTAGAACTATCAGTTTCTTCCTAAAACATAAGAGTAACCTCAAATGCATTCTGTTGTATTTTTATGTGCCCTGAGTTGAGCTATGAATAATTATTGATATTGTAAAATGCTCTTGAAACATAAAAGCCTTCGAAAGCTCACTTCTGACCTTTTGTAGACAATGGGGAGCGGTCGTTGTTGCTGCTGCTGTTCTTGTTGTTAGGCACGTCTTCTTGGCTAGCAGTGATTTCTGTAAGGGCTGACCCTGCCCTGCTGAGGCTGCCCTGAGATAACAGCTTTGCAATGCCTAACAAACTTAATGTATTTTTCTCTGGAAATGACTTCAAGTCTTTATTTTCTTCAAATGAAACTATTTTTTCAAAATTGAGTCTATGCCACACACTCTTGATGTCATAGCTTTATTCAAAAGTAATTTAAAAATCTTCCAAGATTTATAAGTTTGATCTTTCAGTAAAGATAAATATATATGCTTTCTTCCTTCTGACGAGGCCTAGCTTGCCAGCTAAGCAGCAAAGCATATGTCTTGCATTAGAGACTCTTATCAGGCTGAGAAGATGCACTCCCACTTCCTGCTCATGCTTACGTGCTGGGGAGCTAAATTATAATCATAGCTGCTTGTCTATTTTTAAAGTGCAGTTGCAATGTGAGTTCCTGGCTGCCTTTTAAAACTGCAGCCATACTGCCACTTTCTCCCCAGTGTGCTATTTGACAGTATTTCTGTGGCCAAATATGGCACATCTTTATTCCAATATCTTTCTGGAAATAAATTAACCTTGTTCCCTCACTGGGAAATTTATTTGGTAAATGAGGTATATAAGAAATTTCTCTGGAAGCTGACTAGAGTGAACCAGTAGTCTGTATGGCACTCATTTTTAAACAGAGAGACATAGAAGGGCAGAGTTGCTCTGACAAGCTAATATCATCATCATCATCATCTTGCTTTAGAGGGGATGATATTTTATTTTAAATCAAATAAAGCAGATTTGACATGGATCTGTTACCTACAGTGTTTTCTCAGGAAAAATAAACTTGCAAAGTGGACTTGGCTTATTAATTGCTGATGGGAGTTAGTCATAGTTTGCTTTGGCTGCATCCTCACAGTGTCTTGCTTGCAGGTATTAAATTAGCTAGGTAATTCTGGCACTAGTCGCCATAATCCATGGGGCATTTTTACATATAAGATTCTGACATCTCAGTGCAGTTGGGAGTTAGGGTGAGCAAGGAGAAGAGGGGAGACTGAGGTCAGACCTAGAGAGAAGATGTGGATCTGAGTTATTAATATTCCCATTTGACAGGAAGTTTATCGCATAGAATATAAATGAGCACCACAGGGAGGCAGGTCAGCAAGCCGCAGAATCAATCTCTTTGAACTGTTTGCCTAGAGAGTTCCTGAAGTTATTCTTCATATGTTACAACTCTAACATTCCTCTTCAGAGCCCTAATTTTGACTTCAAGAAGTTGAAGCATTTGGGTTCAAACATCTGTTGTTTCTGGATGGCTTTAAAATTCCATTGCAAGCTCAAAAATGCTCAAACTGCAAGGCATGTCCTTCTGCAAAGCTTCTCCGTGGTGTCTGCCCGTCTCTCTCACGAATTTTCCAAGAACACTTCATCTGGGCCTTTGACTTCTGTTTTGTTTCTCCCCACATAGCAGAAACAGAATGTATTTCTTCCACACAAATCCCAGTTTCAAAGACAAAATTTGGGGCATGGAATGCCTTTCTCTGCTGAGTTTATTCTTTATGTTCTTGGAATGCTTTGGAATGTATGTAAATGCTTCTCAAAGGCAAAATTCTTCTTCTTTTTTTTTTTTTTTTTCTTTTTAAACCCTTCTTGGACGTATAAATGCTTGGCTGTTCCATACTAATTTCTGCTAGTACGTTGCAAGTTCCCACAAGAATTTTTGGAAAAGGATAACTGTGGTCTGATAGCCATCAAAGGGTACTTTGGACACAAGTGAGCTTCTTTTTCTGTGATCTCTTTGCACTGTTGCTTTGGCCATTAGATGGGAATGCAATCAGCAAGGGGCAGAATGTATTCCTCAGTGTGAGAGAGCAATCTGACAGCTGCTGAAGACACAGACTCTTACCTATCTCTTACCAACCTACTGAACTCCATAGCTGCATCCCTCCAACATTCTTACTCCACTGAAAGGGAAAGATGCATAGGCACTTAAGAAAAGTAGTGTTTAAGAGGGGAAGATCATCTATTGCCTGAGTAGCTGGGGTGTTTGGTCCTTTAGAAACTTTTGGAGTTGGATGAGTGATATAATTCCAACTTTTCAGAAAAAAAAAAATGACTCTTGGCATTGACTTCCCTCACAAAGTCACAAATATAAAGAAAAAACATACAAGATTTTTTTTCCTTTTTCTTTTTTCTCTCAACCCTGTAATGACTATAGGTTAATACAACAAGTGCTGTCCTAAAAACTATGGCTTATGAAGTAAATTATTTATACCAAAATAAATAAATACTCCAAAAAGTCTCGACCTTCAAGGGCCTTGCCCTCCTAGTAGTTAATTCTTGGGTCCTTACTGTCTATGCTAGGATGATAGGAACAGCCACCCGTCTTCTAGTCCTGTGAGGTGTTAGCTCTAATCTTCCCTTGGCCCTTCTGACCTTTTTATCTCCAGATGCACATACAAGTTTTAAATCCATCCCAGCCCTTGATTTTTCTGGACGCTCCACCCCCACTCCTGACTCTGGTATTCCACAGAAGAAATGGTGATATCTGGAAGGCTGCCTATCTCATAGCATGCTCTGTGATTTCCGCTTTTTCCTAGTTCTTTTAAAAAGCATTGTACACAAATTAAGGCTCTATTCCTTTTAAGAAATCATTACAATTCCTTATCTGTTGGCTTGGAGGGGCTAATATTAGATTTCATTTTGCCTTTTATTATTACATTTGTGAACATTTAAAATAATCTGAGACAGATTCCATGTTCCTTGACCGAGCTATTTCTTTCTTTTCTTCTTCTTCTTCTTCTTCTAAAGGGATGTCACAGGCTTGTAACCAAGAGCAGGAGAGTCAGAATTAGACCTGACACAATGCTAGCCTTTACTAGAGAGCTATCTTTGCCAGTGACTAGTTTGACTAGTGAGTTTATGTCTGTTCCTATAAGTCTTGATTAAATAAGATAATGTAAGTGAAACCACGGAGCAGTGTGTTTATTGAGCCAAGTAGTAGTGATTAGAAGTATGTATCTCTGTGCTGAACCAAAGGAGAAACTGTAATTGTGACCCAGATATTACTTGGATTCTCACGATTTCTGGAATGTGAAGAGTGCTTCTGCAAACCACCAAAAGCAAATGTCTGATGCAAATTATTTACATCAACAGCACATGTTTATACAACCTGGTTGACAAAAGTCATGGTCATTTCTAAACTTTGCTTTTTAAGTTAATGACTGCTATTAATACACTTAAGTGACAAAAATCAAAGACCTGCCCCAGCCTGAACAGTCTAAAAAGTCTGGGGTGAATCTAGCATCTGGGTAATGACATCATAGCTGTCTAGTAGCAAGAATGTCAGCCATCCTGCTTGTCTTTGCCGTGTGGGACTGGCAAGGGTCTCTGGCAATGGAAGTTCACTGGTCCAACGAAGCCTTAGAGAATAGGCAGGAAATATACATAGGTTGATATGTTTGGTACTGAAAAGAGAGGCGGGCAAGGGAGGGAGGGAGACCGAGAGAGAGGAGAGAAAGGAGAGGAGGGAAAGGAAGGGAAGGAGTAAAGAAGGGAAAGAAGGGGGAAGGGTGGAGATGGAAGCGAGTCAAGAGAGTAAGAGAGGAATGAGCAGTGGAGAGAAGAGGAAGAGAAGAGAGCCAGAGAGAGAGACTTTAAAATAACTTGTTCAGGATTCAAAGACACTTAATTTTGGGGTGGTGATGGAAGTAGAGCAAAACAGGATCTCTCCATGTCTACATAGCCCAAATTGGCTGGGAGTTTGCCATACTCATGCCTCAAGCTGCTGAGGGTTGGAATTACAGGCAAATACTACCTAGCTTGGCCAATCTTGATTTTGAATCTTCATATTCAAGTGATGTCATTCAAAGTAGGTCACTTACCTCTCTAGATCTCTGTTTCCTTATTTGTATACAGATATTAAATAAATACTTATGCAATATCTTTGTGAGGACTGAATCAGATTATGGCAGGAGAGGTTCACTCATTCACAGAAACTTTAGAGATTCTGAAGGAAAAAAATATATATCAGCATATTTGATACTGAAAATTACCATAATTTAGAAATAAGGAAGTTGTTTAGGAGATAGTTAATCATTTGTTGTACTTGGTCAATTCCTTTTGAATTAGTATCTTTAAAATAGACATAGATAAATTCAATGTGCTATTCTACTATATTTATTAACTCTACTATATTTATTAAGCTCTTAACACAAATAAAGAAAAGCAAAAATATACCTTTGTCCCTTAGTTGATAAATTAATTCTATTGCTTCAGATTTTACTTGGAGTGGTCATCTGTCTGAATGAATGTATGCTTTTATATTAGAATCATAAATTAGGTCTTTGCAAGTTTTCTCATATACATCACCAGGTCATCAGTTCAGAACTAAACTGATTTTTGGCAGCTGATAATTTTATTCTAGTAAAGGTTTCTGAATGAGGTATGTCCAAAGGTCAAAATCAAGATGTAAAGACCAGGTGTTACTTTTGCTTTTAACTCATTCTCTGTGTAAGTTAGCTCTTTGTTGCTGTGCCGAAATCAGGAGTCAAACAATGCAAATGACTAGAGATCTATTCTAGCTTTTGGTTTCAGAGTTTTGATGCAGGGTCACATGGGAGTGTGCTTTGGGTCTGTAGTGGGGGAAACATCATGATTGGGGGGGTGTGAGATGAGAACCTGTAGTTCCCACACTTGGGTTGTGAATTCCAGGCTAGCTCTGCCTACATGTGAGTTAAAGGCCAGCCTAGTCTACACGGTGAGACTCAGTCTCAAAAATAAATTATCAGGGAACAGATTTAAACACACACACACACACACACACACACACACACACACACACACACACACGTGCGCGAGGTTTGTATAGCTCCTGGCACAAGTCTCCAGAGAAGAAGGCCTGGGAGCATTTGTTGTGGCCCTGAGATAGCCCAGCCCATGTGAAAAGAGGACTAGCCAGTCTTCCAGCATAACATGGTATTTTATTTCACTACAGTAGACTGCTAGGAAATCTCTGGAGACCCTGACAGCTGCATCTTGTCTCTAATATGAAGCCAGAGGGTGGGGCTGGGAGTGGGGGGGACTCATAATTCACAAGAAGCACAGCCCTGAGAAAGCCACTCTGCATATCTGAACCAGACATGGCATGGGGGTGCTGCTCTTCCAGTCCTAAGTCAAGAATGCTTTTTGTCTTCCCTCTCCTCTTTATCGGCTGTCCTCGTGAAAAGACCGTTTATGGATGGCAGATGAGTACAGCAGAGCCAGCTCTGTCTCCTTCTTCTTTCCCCCAGCTGCTGCTGCCATGTAAAAGACCCTTTGTTAAAGACTGAAACAGCAGACACTGCTTGAATAATATCTTAAATCATTCGGAGGAGGAGTGTTTTATCTCTAATTAGTGTAAGCATTATTTTTCTTTCAAAAGGAGTTCTTCTACTGGTTCAAATATTCTTTCACAAATTGCTAGACTTTTGTGGCAAAGAAGTGTGCTATAGGATCTCTTTTACAGCAATGCAGAATGTAGGATGGAGTCTAACAGGTACATTGTGTGCTTTTTACTTCGTGCTCACTATTGTAATCCTCACAGGATCCTGCCAAGTGTGTACCATCAGCCTTTCTTTAAAGCACAGTGGTGAAGGAGTCAGGGGAGGTTTGTAGATAAAGTTAAGAATAATAGAGTGTGCTGCACGCTAGGAGTGGGCTCAGTGAGCACAAAGGTACTAGCTGTTTATTTAGTTCACAGAGTTAGAAGAGGTCATATTCTGCAGGGACAGAAATCCAGACGTGCTCATGCATGCCTATAATTCTAAGTCAGGAAGATGAGACAGGAGGATTGTGAGCTTGAGCCTGGTTTACAGTCAGAGGACCTAGAGATTGGATTGCTAAGGCCCTGAAAAATCCAGAGTCTCCTTTCTCTGCAATACACATTGCTGAGCCAAATAAAGAACAACTCCCTCCCTCCCCTACTCTCCTATCCCCCTCTCTGCCCTGCCCTTTCTTCCCTTATTCTTTCCCATCATCTGCCCTTTCATCCTTCTTCTCTGAGCATTTGTGTTTTTACAGCTAGTTAGACTTGAATTTGTAGTTGTGAAAAAGCACAGTTTTGATTAGTTCCAGACCAGGTGCATTCTGACTGTGAACTGCATTCACAGCCCTTTTATTATATATTAGTAGAAGAAAGCAGGGGTGAAAAACATTACATTAGAACAGAACAAAATGACCTTCACAACTTTATTACTCCCATGATTCCCAAGTCAGTTCAGCTCTTTGAGCCATGAAGGAGGAATCTGCCTTTAGGACACAATGACTTTCAATATCAATGAAGCATCATTTCTCATTGGCTACTGTCTTCTGCTTTCAGCTATTCATGGGATCAATTGGAAGCTAATCCATTAGGACTATCGGATTTGTGTCTACTCTTGTCACCCAAGGACACTGGGTGACTCTGATTCTAGGAGACTTGAGCTGATGGTTCTGAAAGTTTCAGTCTCTAACCTAACCAGTCTTTGTCTGGTGTGATTGTCCAGGTGTTGAAAGAATCTATGGTCTCAGCATGATTTTATTAACTGAGAAGCTGTAAAACACCTCTGAAATAATGATTGCCCTTTGGTAAGCACAAATGATGGACTGACACTGTAAACTTTAACTTTGTGTGTGCTATTTTAATATGATCTTCACTGAATCCTGCCCTTCTTATGGATGAATAAACTAACTGTTACAGAGGTTAATAGCCAACCCCCGCACCTAAGTCTGTAAGATTTAAGCTTCCTCTTCTACATCCCTAGATCATAACTAAAGTCCTGAAGAAGTAATTTTTCCCCAGCTGATAAGGTTTTAGGCTTAATGAACTTTTAGTATATTCAACAGAGGTACACATTTTATCTTTAATGCTCAGATGTAACTTTCAGGTGGAATTCTGGTCCTTTGTTATTTATACAGTCAGTGGTTCTTAGAGGTGGCAGATTTGAGTGTCAGCTGGGCTCAGCTGAAGCTATGGTTCTGAGCTCCCTTCTCTGTGTACCTGTGGAATGGAATGAGCTCCATATGGGACCTTCCACATGTGAGATCTAAACAGCTCAAAGAACAAGCGGAGAGCAACTACTTTCTCCTCACTCTTGGAAGCTGGTGCAGGTCACTTCTGTCCTTGGAGCTCAGTCATGCTGCCCCCACCACTGTAGGGTGGAACAGCAGCTTCTCTGGCTTCTCTGTCTCCCATAAGAGAAGTGTTTGGAACCCTAATGGACTCCAGCATCTTCAGAAAGTACCAGATTACTGACATTGGAAACTTGGGACAGAAAGATAATGCAGATTCTGATCTCTCCCTGTGAGCTCCTTTGTTTTGGCTTTCTCCCTTACTGTTATCTCTATCTCTCAAACTCTTTCTCTGAGAATTTCAAGGCTTTCAGCACTAGACATAGAAGCAGTCAGCTATGACCAGTCCCCAGAATTAAGGAGAATCAAATTCTTATGTTAAATCCCATATTAAATACATTGTAAATTAAATTAAATTAAATTAAAAGAATTTGTTTTTAGCATTCTTTTCTCATTGAAACTTGAGTTACTATACTATTATTATACTATTATACTATACTATACTATTAGCAGGTGAAGACTTTTTTGTCATTTTAAAGGGGTCATTTTCCAGATCATTAACTTTCTGTCTACTAGTTACTAAAGTCTACCTGTGAGCCTGCATTGGCCTTCGCAATACCAGTTTTGTTCTCTAGGAGGAAGACACAGCTAGGAATGCAAACGATGTACAGAGGAGTGATGTGTACAGAAAAAGAGGTAGTGAGAGTGAGACTGCATTGTAGATCCCACAAGTCTTCCTCCGCTCAGAGAAGGAACTCCAGAGTCAAGACTCCCCTTAGAAGTCCCCATGTTGGGTGGAAATGACCCAGTATGAGTCATCCTTATTCCATTATTGGATATGACCACACATAGAAAGCAAGGGAATGCACAAACTGAGGGTAGGGACTTCTCAGTCTATCAGTATCATGACAGAGACCTGTGCCTTTTCATTCTTCCAGTGTTTATCCACACCCCTAGAAGGGGAAAGGCATTAGCTCCAAACAGTTGCCCACTGTAAAAACACCATTGGAGTCCTTCATGGATATTTACATACTGAATGTATATTTGTGCTGTATACAAGAAAGAGTAAATTTTTTTTCATTCCCTGGGAATCATTTTTTGTTCTGTTGGGCACAACATAACTTCCATTAAGAATGTATATACCAGATTAAAAGAAGCAAGAAATATAATAGCCAGGTGCAATATAAAACCTTGAGTTAGAACCTGGATTTTTTTTTTTTTTTTTTTTTTTTGGTTTTTCGAGACAGGGTTTCTCTGTGTAGCCCTGGCTGTCCTGGAACTCACTCTGTAGACCAGGCTGGCCTCGAACTCAGAAATCCACCTGCCTAGAACCTGGACTATTAACTGGCCATAAAGGACATTTGGGGCCTTGTGAGACACTTTAATATGGACTGAATATTTTGTTATGTGCGACTATATTGTTTCAACTGTTAAGGAATTTGTTTCAGTTTTATAGTACATAAAGAAACACTGAGGTTATTGTCTTGGTTACTTTTCTATTGCTGTGAAGAGACACCATGACCAAGGCAGCTCACAAAAGAAACCACTAAATTAAGGGCTCATGGCTCCAGGGGCTAGTCCATGATCATCATGGCAAGGAGCATGGCAGCAGGCAGAGAGGCATGGCATTAGAGCAATAGCTGAGAGCTTATATTTAATCCATAAGCAACAGACTCAGAAAGAAACTGGGTCTGCATGGGCTTTTGAAACCTCAAAGTCCACCAGCAGCAATATGGCTCCTCTAACAAGGCCCTACCTCTTAATCCTTCTACCAGCTAAAGACCAAGCATTTAAATATATGAGTCTATGAAAGCTATTCTCATTATAATAATTGCAGCTAGGGAAAACATATCTCTTTATCATTGATGACTGTGTCACCCACAAATAGAGGTGGGATAACTGATGGCCTCTGAGGAAGGATCTCTGGATTTGTCACACCTAGAAAACAGACACAGTGTTGATTCTCTTTATGTGAACTGGAATGTTCTTCAGGACACATACAAGTGTTGAGAAACTTTGAATGGAGAAGACTCAGAAAATGATCACGTGATTCCTTTCAAATTTGGGGTGCTTAGTTCCTTGGGGAGGAAAGACCTGTTCTATCCAACAGTATCATGAAATATTTATCCTAGTAATGGTCGATCATCTCATTTAACCTTATGTTGGAAATTTTCATTCATCAACTGAAAATATGTGAGGGATTATGTAACTTAAAGAAACTCTTTTGGGGGTTATGTAAGCAAAACATTTGAATATCTCTGGAATAAGATGATATTATTTCAAGTAAAACAAGCCAACTCTTTGTGTGTTCCCCCAGTTTCTTTCCTCCTGAGGAACCTGGTGCTAACTATAGACAACTAACAAACACACTTGAGAAATTGTAGCCAAGATGACAACTATTAACTTCTGTCAGGAAGAATGAAGTTTATTTCAGCAACATTTTCTTTTTCCTTTTCTCAGATCTCCACTGTCACACAGCACAGTAGCAGCTCTCAAGAATCTTATGTAAAGAAGCAGCTGCTTCCTGTGTCTTCTCTCCCTGGAGTTTATAAACCCCACTCCTTGATTTTGCAGCCCTCCCACACCTCCGCTTCCTCTTGCTGAAGGTTAAACGAGAGATCGTCCCAGATGCTAAAGAATAAGGTTTAGATTCTTTTTCTGATGTCTCTAGTCAGTGCTAGATTGAGAAGTCAAATGTGAGGGGTCATGTGACTTTTTAAAGATATGACTAATTATAGGCATACTGCTTTATGAAAAGTGTTTAGATAATTTCACATAGCACACTTTGAAACAAAATCCCTTTCTTAAGACATCTGGCCTGAGAAATGTTCTTGCAGATTCCTGATGAATCTGCGCTTTCCAAAGCACGTTGTTTTCCACTTTTCTCTCTGGATATCTCGTGTTGGGCTAAGTGTGAGACATTCCAGAGAGAAATGCTTTTAAGTCAGGAGGGAGATTTAACATGTTCCACTAGCTATCGCCTGGGGAAATCATTAGAATGGACTCTCAGGATCTGCTTGGTCTAGTTTCTTAGATTGTTGCAAAGAGATGCTACTACTGTGGCAACTGTTATGAAGAAAATCTTTTTTTGTCTGTTTGTTTGGTTGGTTGGTTTTTTGTTTTGTTCAAGTCAGAGTTTCTCTATGTAGCCCTGGCTGTCCTAGAACTTGCTCTATAGACCTAGCTGGCCTTGAACTCAAAGATCGCCTGCCTCTGTCTTATGAGTGCTGCGACTAAAGGTGTGCACCACCAACAACCAGCAAAGGAAAACATTAATTGGGACTGACTTACAGTTCAGAGGTTTAGTCCATCATCATTATGGGGGAGCATGGAGAAGCAGGCAGACACGGTGCTGGAGCATTAACTAAGTGTTCTACATCTAGGCCTGCAGGCAGCAGGAGGAGACTGAGATACACTAGGCCTGGCTTGAGCTTCTGAAATCTCAAAGCCCATCCCTCAAATCCCAGGTTTTTCTGTTTTAATCTCAAGCCTATATTTCCTAATGTTTATAGATTTTTCTTGGTGACCCACTGTGATGCCAAACTCTAGATTTTTAAATGGAACTGCTGCCTTTTTTTTCGAGACAGAGTTTCTCTTGTGTAGTCCTGGCTGTCCTGGAACTCACTCTGTAGACCAGGCTGGCCTCGAACTCAGAAATCCACCTGCGTCTGCCTCCCAAGTGCTGGAATTAAAGGTATGTGCTGCCTGGCTTTTTTTAAACTTTGTTTTGTTTTGTTTTGTTTTGTTTTTTTTGAGACAGGGTTTCTCTGTGTAGCCCTGACTGTCCTGGAACTCACTCTGTAGACCAGGCTGGCCTCGAACTCAGAAATCTGCCTGCCTCTGCCTCCCAAGTGTTGGGATTAAAGGTGTGCGCCACCAATACCCGGCGGAACTGCTGCCTTTAAAACACTTTCTGCAAGGGCTGTTCTGTCAGATAGTTTCCAGTGATACCCACCTGCTTAAAAGCCTTCAGTAATTCAGCATTGTACTTAAGGCACAATGCAAATTCTTGTCTTGATATTCACAGTGCTGAGACTCTAGTAGATGGTCCATTTAGCATTGTCCACACAAGTGCACTCCGAAATTTGCTCTTAGTCAAATGTCTCCACCTTCTATAATGTTCTAACTACCTTCTTCCATTTTTCCCTTTAAATATTTAAATTTCTCTCAGAAATTGCTTAGATTGATATGGGCACAGATTTCTAAAATTCCTTTGGAGTTTCTGCTCAACTGTTACTACATTTAAATTACTATTATAACAATTCACTCCTACACATCCCACATGTGTCATACCCCATTTATGTTATTTTCTCTACAGCAACTTACCAAATAATTTATTTACTTGTGTCTTGTTAATCTGCCTACCCTTCCATCATGAAGACAAGAATTTTTTTTTAACAGTATGGAGATCAAATTCAGGGCCTAGGCAGTTTTTGTGCCAGTGAGCTATATCCCCAGTCCATATGTAGGGAGTTTTTCAAGTTCTATTATTAAGAATTATGGCACATGCTGTAGTTAGAATGAGCCCCAGTACATAGCAGGCACACAGTAGGTATTTAATCATGAAACGAATGAATGAATCAATTCCAAAATATTAAAGGGCACTTAAAATGTGTCAGGGACTCTCTTGAGCTTTGAAGAGATGGTTATGAATGAGATTGATCTCTTGGGGGGAGGTAAACTAAGAATGAAGTCTAGTCAAGCCTGAATGGAGCAGGGTGAGGGAAGAGGGCTCTGCTTTCTGTTGGGGACGTTCACCGTAGCTGACGTCATTTAAGATTTACAGTTCTTTCTGAAGGATTTATTATTCCTAAGTTTGCAGATAAACAAAGATTGAGACGGAGACAAGTTAGATATTTTCTCCCAAAGTTTCATGCAGCAGATGGTTAAAATCAGTTCAGCTGATGTAGACACCAGGGCGCTTTGCAATGTGCTGGGGATCAAGTGCGTTTGGATTGACCCAAGGAAGGCCTTGTGGGGTGGATGATTTGACTGACTTATGAAACACTATCAACAGAGGGAAGGCGGTAGGATAGCCACCCCTTGTATAAATGTTCCAACCCACACTGCCCACAGGGCTCACGATCTCTCTCTCTCTCTCTCTCTCTCCCTCCCTCCCTCCCTCCCTCCCTCTCTCCCTCCCTCCCTCCCTCCTTCCCTTTCTTTCTCCCTTTCTCTTTGACCTCCCATTTTCTTCTAGAATACTAGAATACAACAGTTTTTAAAAAATATTTATTAAATAGCTATTCTTTGCAAAAAAAAAATCTTTTATATCCTGATGCTTTAAAGTGAGTAATACCAAGTCCTTGTTTCCATGGAGTTTTTACTCTATAAATATTTTGTGTATTATTGTGAGAAAACAATATTTTTAGAGTAGGGTGATGACCTCATCATATTCTAGCTGAGAACATGGGGGGATTTGTTGGCCATGCGAGATCTCAGGAACTTCCCAGATCACCAAAATGTGATGTTGTTGAGTTCAATGAGATGAGAGTGCTTTGTACCATGAAGCACCAGGTATTATAACTTAGTAACTCTAAGAATGATTTTAGGAAACAGTTATCTCATACACCATTAAAAACGTAGTAATTATTACATGCCATTAATTGTAAGAACTATCTCATCTTAAAGATGCCAAAATGTGCAAAAAATAATTATGTGTCTTAGAATTTTGAAAATATGGTATAAGAAAACTATTATTATCTTTCCCTGTGTCTAACATATGGTACATGTTGGAGAGGAATGACTTTAGCAAGATACATTGAGGTAGATGATGTAAGTGAGAATCTATTTCTTAGAGAACTTTAAATGTTCTTTCCAGCTTTGGATTCCACCTTTCTTTTTTTCCTGGCTGTCACTGCAGCCATTTCCTCTGCTACAGAATTTTGGGAGCTGCCGCTCCATTTTTCTAGCTGTGTAGTGAATGGAGCCAGCATGTTATCTTGGAGCCCTGTCTATGGTCTATTGTGTGTGAGGGAAGTGAACTTACCTCCTGTTTAACAAGGTGGTATGTCAAGAGAAGCCTCTTCAAGAAGCCTCTCCCTGTTGATTTGCTAAAGCCTAGCCTCCAAAGCCCAGGGCTACAGCAAGCACTTACCAGCTACTTGGGAAACTGAGTCAGGCTTATGTTTGAGGCCAGCCTGGGCAACCCAGCCAGACTTTCTCTTTCAGAAAGAGAAAAGCTGGTACTTTATGAGAATACAGCATCACATTTTGGTGACCTGGGCAGTTAGTGAAATTTGTTGTGGTCAACAGATCTTCCCCATGTCCTCAGCTAGAACACAATGAGGCCATCACCCTATTCTAAAAATAATGTTTTCTCAGAATAGCATCCAAAATATTTATAGAGTAAAAACTCCATGGAACCAAGAATTTCATCACGTGAGCATTGCCCACCATGGATCAGATTTCTCCCCTTCCTTTTCCTTCTCGTGTCTTTTGTTCCCCTCCCTGACTCTCAGATCTGCAACTGTGATGATCTTACTCCAGATCCATCTTTTTTGTCTGACCTCATTATTCCTTTCACCTAAATATTAGCTAGTTCCCTGACACTCCCGACTCCTCCTTCAGCATTTCATTCTAAGGATTTTTAAATGTCCAGAGAAGACAAAAAGTTTAACAGTGTTAGGCAGTGTTGGCACAGGCTTTAATCCCAGCACTCAAGGCAGAGGCAGGTGGATCTTGGAGTTTGAGGTCAGCCTGGTCTACAGAGTTAGTTCCATGACAGCCAGGGCTACACAGAAAAATCCTGTTTAAAAAAAAAAACCACAACACAACACGGAACAAACAAAGGAAAAAGAACTTTAACAGCCCCATGCTGCAGTTGGCATTGTACAAGTGGCCTTTTGCTCTCTGAGCATTTATCCCTCACCTATGCATGTAGTCATGCCTGGATTCGGTCAACACACCATCTTGTTTACATTATATACAATACATTATTTACATGATGTATTTCAAAGAAATACTGAACATTTATTATCCTTACCCCTACAAATTTTAGTATGTATATCATCAACTAGAGTTTCATATTTGGTCAGACATATTTCTTTTTTACTGAGTAAAAGTTGTCAAAAAACCATTCACCATTAGTGTTTGATTCGTTGGCTCTGTAATGAAGATCGAAGCTTCTTCTTTTTTTTTTTTTTTTTTTGGTTTTTCGAGACAGGGTTTCTCTGTGTAGCCCTGGCTGTCCTGAAACTCACTCTGTAGACCAGGCTGGCCTCGACCTTGGAAATCCACTTGCCTCTGCCTCCCAAGTGCTGGGATTAAAGGCGTGTGCCACCACTGCCCGAATGGAAGCTTCTATATAACACAAACACTTAGCAAACCAGAGCATACACATTGCTATTATTCCAGAAAGTTCTCCTACATCCATTCTTTTGTCCCAAAAACTTCAGAGGCAACTGCCTTTCATTCTTTTCTATCACAGGCTAGTTTTGTGGTTTTAGCATTTCATATAGATGCAGTAATACACAATGATTTTTTTCAGGGTCTTCTATCACTCAACGTCACTTTTAAAAGAGTGGTCTATACTACAATGCCTATCAGCTTTCCTTACTTTATTATGCCAGAAAGGGTTCACTGTGAGACTACTGCTCAGTCAATTTGTCAATGAAAGTTGCTGTGAACACTTCTGCACACGTCTCTAGAAATGCATCCATAACTTTTGGCACATAGCCAAGCTGATGTACCACCACTAGCATACAGAAATCAGGTTAATCCATGTTCTTTCACCTTTGCTGCTGTCAATACTGGTGTGTGTGCGTGTGCGTGCGTGCGTGTGTGCGTGCGTCTGTGTATGTGTGTGAACTTTTTATTACCTATGTATCTATTTTCTTGTTTTTTAAACCTTCTACTTTAGCCATTTATAAAATATTGTAGCTTTAATTTACTTTTCCCTAATGATGGTTAAGTATCTTTATTTTTATTGGGGTGTGTGGGGGGGTGTATGTCATAGTTTGCTTTTTATTGGTGTGATAAAAAAATTTGACCAAAGCCAACTTGGGGAGGAATGGGTTTGTTTGGTTTACAGGGCTGCTCACTGGCCTACTCAGATAGCTGTGTTACAGAACTCAGGACAGTGTCCTGGGCCCTCCCATACCATTCTTTAAGTAAGACTATGCCTCAAAGACAGGTGGTGCATGCCTTAATCCCAGCATTAGGAAGGCAGAGACAGGCAGATCTCTATGAATTTTTGGCCAGCCTGGTTTACAGAGCAAGTTCCAGGACAGCCAGGGCTACACAGAAAAACCCTGTCTTGAAACAACAAAATCAAAACCAAAGCAAAGCAATCAAATAGACTATGCCTCACACACATGCCCACAGACAAGTTTGATGGAGGCAAGTACTCAGTGGAGGTCCCCTCTTTCTAGGTACTGGTAGTTTGTGTTGCGGTGACAAAGACTAACCAGCACAGGATGTATGTGCTGTGCTTGTTCCTGTGTAAAGCAGAGGTTGATGTCAGCTGTCTTCCTCTGCTTCCCACCATGCCATTGGAGACAGTGTCTCTCAGTCAATCTGATGTCATCACTTGCTTACACTGGTGGTCCAGCTTTTTTAAAAATTATGGGCCATGACCCCATATGAAGTTATATATTTAAATATGGGGGGGGCACAAAAATCAGTAATAGTAATGGATTTAAAAATAAAAAATCAATTCAAAATCAAGTATGTAATGAGCTAGAGGTGTTTCTAGCAGTGCTCACTTGTGATTTACTACAGGAATTTATTCGGCCCTGGTTCTGGAAGCCTGACATAGACACTTTGTACTGTTCGTTCGTGCTGCCCCATCACAGAGCACCAGTGAAGGCTTTCTGAAGCACCTCAGCTCAAATCCTAACTGTTTGGTTAGAAACTGCCATCATTTTACTGTAGGTACGAACTTTCTGCTCTTTGAGTAACACAAGCTTGTTTACCACAGACAAAAACTTTCAATATTTTCCTAAAATATTTCTCAGCATGTAAGTAACTTCTTATATTGCTGGTTCATACTGTATTAGAATGTTAAGAATTTTTAAAAGTTACTTACTTTCATTTCATGTTTGAATATTTGCCTACATGTATATATGTGCACTATATGCGTGCTTGGTGCCCTTGGAGGCTGGAAGAGAGCATCTGATGCTCTGGAATTGGAGTTACCGGCAGGCATGAGTCTCCATATGGGTGCTGGGAACTGGTTTGGGGTCCTCTCCAAGAAAAATGGTGCTCTTAACCACTGAGCCCTCTCTCCAGTCCCAGAATGATTTTTTAAAAATGTTTTAGTTTGCTTTGATTTTGTTGTTTGTTTGTTTGTTTGAGACGGGTTTCTCTGTGTAGCCCTGGCTATCCTGGGCTTGCTTTGTAGACCAGGCTGGCTTCAAACTCAGACCTGCCTACCTCTGCCTCCTGAGTGCTGGGATTAAAGGCATGTGCCACTATGCCCAGTGTGATTAGTTTTTTAGATTGCAGTTTGAGGGCTGAGGGCAGGGCTCAGCTGGTAAAGCACTTTCTAGACAAGCTTGAAGACTTGCGTGCATATCCCCACAACTAGGTGGGCATGAGGTCATACCTGTAATTCCAGTACTTGGAGACCAAGTAGAGGAGCTCCTAGGTAAGATGGCTACTTGTACTAGCCATATTATACCGGTGAGCTCTGGGTCCTGTTGAGAGACCTTACCTCCATGAATAAAGTAGAAAGTGACTGAAGACTCCCAATGCCAACATAGGCTTCCTTAGGCACACATGCCCACACATATATGAACATGTACACATTCACACACACCAGAGGCACAAGCACAAATTTTGTTTTGTTTTGTTTTTGTTTTTGTTTTGTTTTGTTTTTCGAGACAGGGTTTCTCTGTGTAGCCTTGGCTGTCCTGGAACTCACTCTGTAGATCAGGCTGGACTCGAACTCAGAAATCTGCCTGCCTCTGCCTCCCAAGTGCTGGGATTAAAGGCGTGTGCCACCACTGCTCGACTTCAAAAATATTTTAAATGGTTTTATGAATTGATATTTGAGTCGCTGTCTTGAATGAAATAAGGCAGAAAGAAAACAAAACTATTAAATGAATTTTGGCTTATGATTAGGATGTTTTCCAACACTTTCTCAAATGACCTACACATGTGTGTGCCATTTCGTACTGTGTGTTTATACAGAACAGCATCCTCAGCATCGAAGACTGTTCACGGCACAGCCATCTCTGAGAAACTGAAGATTCTCTCCATCCTGAAATATAAAATATTCAGCCCAGGTTCAATTATCCATGGGATAATAAACAGGCACTCCACCTCAGTTGGTTTCATCCATAGGAAGTGGTCAGATTATCTGCAGATCAAATGTTTTAACATACAGTCTTATGGTGTGTTATCAAGATGTAACTGCTTTATTCTCATTTTGAATACTTAGACTCCTGAGATTATGTCAAAGGTTGTTGTGTGAGAAGTGGAAAATTAGAAGTCTGGTTTTAAAGCACTGTGGGCCATTTGTGTATAGTCCATTGTGAAGCCAATCCAAATTGACTTTTTTTTTTAACATGGGTGCATTTTATTTATTCTAGAGCAGTGGTTCTCAACCTTCCTGACGCTGTGACCCTTTAATACAGTTCCTCATGTTGCAGTGACCCCAACCCTAAAAATATTTTTGTTGCTACTTCATGACTGTAATTTTGCTACTATTATGAATCCTAATGTAAATATTTTTGAAGATAAAGGTTTGCCAAAGGAGTCATAACCTGGACTCAACCCAGGTTGAGAATCACTGTTCTAGATACAATTCTTTGTGAAATACTTGCTTGAAAAATCTTTTATCTAAGTTTACACACTACCTTTACATTCACATATGGCCTGTATTTTGAACTTTGGTCTCATAATGTGGCTTCCTGATACTCAAGTGGTGTTAAAACAGCCGCCATGCTTTGGGTTGCCCACGAGGACAATGAGTTCCTATTGTCTGGTCTTCTGGAGGCATGGGGCAAGATAAAAAGATGAATATACGGGCAGTGCGGGAGGCTGGAGGCCAGAGGGCTGGCCCTACCGCTGGGGACATGGAGACTCTGTACCGAGTCCCGTTCTTAGTGCTCGAATGTCCCAACCTGAAGCTGAAGAAGCCACCCTGGGTGCACATGCCGTCGGCTATGACGGTGTACGCCCTGGTGGTGGTATCTTCCTCATTACCGGAGGAATAATCTATGATGTTATTGTTGAACCTCCAAGTGTTGGCTCAATGACTGATGAACATGGCCATCAGAGACCAGTAGCTTTCTTGGCTTACAGAGTAAACGGACAGTATATTATGGAAGGGCTTGCGTCCAGCTTTCTGTTTACAATGGGAGGTTTAGGTTTCATAATCCTGGACCGATCCAATGCACCAAATATACCAAAACTCAATAGATTTCTTCTTCTTTTCATTGGCTTCGTCTGTGTCCTACTGAGTTTCTTCATGGCTAGAGTATTCATGAGAATGAAATTGCCGGGCTACCTGATGGGCTAGTACCTTTTCAGAAGAAATCAGTGCCTCCCGGATTTGCTCCTGTTAATAAAGTTCTCAAGGCTGAACCACTCCCTTGTGCAATGTGGAAAAGAATGAAGAGCAGCGTGAACACTGCATTGAGTGACACCCTAGCAAGCACAGCAAAGCTAGGACTGGAAGTCACGGTCGCAGAGACAAGTTCACTACAGTATTTTTCCTGATGACCCATCCTCATGTACCAGCTATGTTAAACGGCATTTTTTTTTCTTAGTTTTTTATTTCTTAAAGAAAATATACTCCTCTTAAAACTTTGGTATTGAATAAAGTGATTATTTTTTGAAACCCCCCCCCCAAAAAAAGAAGAAGATGAATATAAGAGTCCTCTCTGTGTCTAGAGTGTCTCAGGGGGCTATAGAATCAGATTTTGCATGCATTATTTTTGTTTATGCATATATGTGTATTTACATAAGTATACACAGTATTCTTTTGGTTGCAGGAGCAATATAAACTCATTGTTAAAACTATGATAATACAAAAAAAAAAAGGAAAGTCCAAGTGACCTAATCTAGCACTAGAGAGAAGCCATGGTACCATTTCTACCTGTCTTCGTTCTCAGTCACTGCTCATCCTACCAGGGGGACAGCTCTTTGATTCTCTTATCTGAGAAATGCTGAAAATACTTCGTCACGGACAGGCTGTAAGAAAGAAAGACAATGCATGCTGTCTACAATTTGCTATTAAAGAGTTTGTCAATAATAGATCTCTAGTTAATATAAATGTTCATCAAATGGTGCTGTTAAACAGAATGGAAAATGAACAGATGTTGATGGCCAGGCTAAAGAATCTCACTCTAGAAACCCCCTCACAGGCTAAGCTCTACTCTGTCTTTTTTTTAATCTCCTTTCTAAATTTTGGTGGTGGCACCAGGGATCGAACTAGGAACTTGCCTGTGGTTGGGCTCTATCAGTGAGCTACACACTCATCCCTAAGCGAACCAGAAAACCGATCAGGGGTAGGGAAACATCTGGCTCCAAAAGATTAAGAAGAGATGGTGAAATAAATACTTCTATATTATAGCTATGATGATAACAGCATAGTTGTGCATGCTGGTCAAAACTTAGAGAGCTGTATATATATATAGCGCAAGGGTAAATTTCATTATGTATAAATTACACTTCAGTAAGCCTCACTTTAAAACATCCATCCCCCTTCCAAGCCCTGAATCTCTTCCTTGACTCTGAATCAGTCCTTTGAGCTCCTCTCAGTTTCTCGGCCCGTCTTCTCTCTTTTGGATTCTTGGGGCATTTTACCTTTTAGATGCCATTTTGAGTGTTTCTTTAGCTCTCCTGTAAATTGTCAGACTGGAGTCTTTGTTCCCAGTTTCTCTACTTTGCTGCATATTTTATTTCCCATTTGAATCGACACTCTGTTGAGCCAGGCTCAGCTGTGCCTAACAAACAGAAGCTAAGGCTGTTTGGCTTGCTTTTCCAGTGCCAGCAGAGGTTTGGTCAATGCAGCTAATTATAGCAGTGAGATAAGAGAAAAACTGATCCGGGGCCCTGTGTCTGGGGTTAAACAGAGGCCCTTTAACATCTAAGTTGTTTCTTCTCTGTGAACAAGGAGCTTGGAATAATTTTTAGGCTCAAAAATAAACATAGCACAAGTCCACAGTGGAATTTGTTATGGTTGCTCCCGGTAGCTCTGTTTAAAGTCAGAATGCGTGCTGATCATATATCCTGAATTTTCTAGGGCAGTCTGGATATCAGATATTCCATTCTCGAAAAGCCTCACAAGCTATAGATAAATGTATTCACGTATTCTTTACGTTTTTCCGTTCTGCTGTTTTCACTGGGTACCAATGTCAGGTTCTCTGGTGGGCTACAAAAAACTATTGAAAAAAATGCTTCTAAGAAGGTAATGCCGTTTAGGCTGGCCCCAATTTGTTGGTGCAGGGAGTAATCGCACAAGGGTAACGTTCCAAACATAAACGACTTGTATGTCATATAATAGACTGAGAAAGGTTTAAAATGTTATTGTCTATGTGTTTTAATTTTAATAACCCAGGTAATACAAACTTGTCTTATAATACTAGTGTTAGGTGGATGTCATTAGATAGTTATCTACAAAAATATGTAGTACTGGCATACTTGCACCAGTTACATGCTAGAAGTAGTCCCGTGACTGGTGTGGCAGTGGTCCATTGACTGCTGATAACAGCTGGCACTTACTGAGTTCTGCCCAATGCAGGTGATTGGTGAACTCCTTTACTATCGCTCTTGTGACTCCCCAAAGTGGGCATTACGCTTCCAACTCCATAGACTGGGAGGAACGTGGATTCCAGAAGAGACAAGAGGAGAGGGGTAGAGGCAGAGCTGGTCAGCACCAAGCAGCACCCGCTTCCACAGGCCACACAGTTCTTCATTGTTGACCAGCCTCTAACTGTATCAGGTATGCATTTATTTAAATCTCTGAAATCATGAGAAGCAAGGTGAGAAAGGCAGAAATGATTAGGATTCAAAGCAGCTGCTGTAATCTGATAATTTTACTGCAGTCAGAGCAGTCATTTTATATCCATGGGCCATGTCACTGCCTGCTTATGTCATTCTCTGCTTCCCATCTACTTTAGACACACTAAGCCCCTCCCAGTGAGTGTCCTCGACCTGGACAAGCTGCACAGGCATCTTCTTACCCTCACACTGCAACTTTTGTCGGATTAGTTATTACTTGGAACTCTCTAAACAGGCCTCCTGCTTTATTCCCTGTTTCATTAACTGTGTCTCTGACTCTTAGCACACCGTGGCCCCCTCAGAAAGTCTGTCCTTGTAGCCACCTGCGGCCATGGATCAACTGGGTTAACCTGAAAGGGGGCTGGGAATGAAAGGTGAATGGAGGGCAAAAAGAGATGAAGCCAAGACAAAGTTCTCTGATTAAGGGTCAATGCTTTAATGTTCAGCTTTCAATTTAAAGGGAAAGACCTCGCCCAGACCCTTCCTTGTTTCAGCCAGAGATGAGTGGGATAATCCATTCTTGGTCACGGTCACGACCAGAGATATCTCAAGGCCCAGGGGCAGTTCTTCTTCTAAGTTCCAAGCAGCCAAGGTGGATAACTCCACCTAGATCCTATCACTTGGTCTGTTGTGGTAAACAAGGTCTCTCAGGCCTGCTCAAGGCTGGGGGAAGGGCACATGTCCTTGCTGGCTAACCCTGTTGACATACATGCACATCTGTACCTGCATTGTCCCATCAAGTAAGCCATCACTAGGTTGCAGTCTACAGCTAGCTAGATACGGTCAGGTTCTTCCCCGTCACCCCCCAGGAAGCAGTCCTAGAAAGGCAGGGATTCTGCAGCTTTGCTCAATATTTTTCTAGTCTTTGGCTATTTAGGCAAACAATAGGCCCTCAAAGATAATTATTGAGGGCTGGCAAAACTGGGAACACAGCCATGCTATGGAACCATTTCCTCATCTCAAATCGTGATAATGACACATATATTCTCAAGCAGCTGAGCAGCCTTTCAAAGGCCCTGCAAAGAGTGGCTATAACTAGTTCAGCCATGGCTCAGTGGTAGAACACCTGCTTAGCAGGCACTAGGCTAGAGGGGCGATCCTTAGCACTGAAAAACAAAACTCCTGAGAAAAAAGAATCCTTACATCTGTCATTTCTAACATCCTCACAAGCTCAGGATATTCCGTCCTGCTTTCTATAGGACGCTGAGCATCTTCTCTCCCTGGATCTGTTATTGTATCACTGGCTGTCTGATATTGAGTCTCTTCCTGGAGGGTCCTGTGAAGGCATGGCTTGCATGTACTTTCCTCACTGTGTGAGCTGAGCATGGTGCCCACAAAGCAAGGGCCTTCAATGCAGTCTAGTTGACAAACAAGTATGGGCCTTATTTAAGAGAGTGATTCAAAAGTCAGAGTATGAAAACTATTAAAAGTGGCTCATTATCTTCAAAGTCAACTTTGTGTAGTTTAACAAACTATCTGATAGTGTTATTGCCTATGGTGAACAATTCATTATTACTGTGAACAATATGCAAGGCAGTTCTCTTGCATGCTGTAATCCCTTTCCTGTAACACAATTAGTTCTTTGACTATCAAGGTGGAGTATGTCTGTTCTACTCAAGTGCTGATTTTCTGCAAGGTCAAGCCTTTCCTGACATGTTCTAGTTCAGTGTCATTACAAGAGTCTTTAATGTGTCCACAGGACCAAATATTTTCATAAGATAGACACAAGGAAGAGATATTCATAATTTAAGGCCACTATCTGGCTCTACTTCGATTTCTCTGGCCCCTGGTTGGGATCATTAGAGTTGCCTTGGATTTCTTGGGGGCTTTGATGAAGGGCCAGTTGAGCTGGGTGACACAGTCAGTTTGGCTCAGTGCTTTGGATCTATGTCTGTGTATCTAGTCATTGTTTCCAGCTCTGATGTCAGAACAGCTCCCCAAAACTACCTCTACTGCTCACATAAAAGATCATGTGAATTGTAACACCAAGAAGGTGGCCGATGTAAAGGATACTTCTGTATCATTTGATTTGGAGCTGTAGGCATGGAATTATGTATCCTGGCTTCTCCTCATCATCCTGTGCTTTTTGTGGAAATGACTTTTGACCAATGCACCCTGCTACCCCCAGGTCCAGCCAGGGGAGGCATCAGTTTCTGGTTACTTATGCTAGCGTCCTTCCAGGTATCACCTGCAATACTGTCCTATACTGCATGACAGCATTTCATGCAACACTGGGCCACATATACAACCACAGTCCCTCAAGATTATAATGGAGCTGAAAAAGCCCAACTGCTTAATGATGTTTAGCTGCTGTAATTTTTATGTAGTACAGTGTATTACTCAGGAATTTGTGACAGTGCTGGTACAGACAAACTCATGATGTTTCTAGTTGTATAAAAGTGCCAGTTCTGGTGGCACAGGCCTGTAGGATTTGCTGAAGGAGGCAGAGGCAGGAGGATTTGGAGTTCGAGGCCAGCCTGGGATACACATTGAGCTGGGCAGTGGTCGTGCATGCCTTTAATCCCAGCACTTGGGAGGCAGAGGCAGGCAGATTTCTGATTTCGAGGCCAGCCTGGTCTACAGAGTGAGTTCCAGGACAGCCAGGGCTACACAGAGAAACCCTGTCTTGAAAAACAAAAACAAAACAAAAAACAAAAACAAAAAAAACAAAACAAAAAAACCCCAAAGCAAGCACATATAATTATGCATAACACACAAGTTTAGAATTATGCATAACACACAAGTTTAGTGTGTGTGTGTGTGTGTGTGTATGTTTACCTGCCCATGCACATGTGTTTATAGAGTCCACAGAACAATCTCAGGTGTCATTTCTTTTCTTGGATGACACCTTTTTATTTGAAGCAGTCCTGGAAATCAATGTTGGCCTGAAGATCATCAGTGAGGCTAGGCCAACCAGACAGTGAGATAGAGGGCTATGCCCATTTCTACCTCCCCAGTGCTAGCATTAGGAACTCACCCCATTGGCCTATTTTACATGGATTTGGAGGGTTGATTCAGGTACTTGTGCCATTAAAGAAAGCCACTGACCAACTGAGCTATCTCTCCATACTTAGTTTATAATACTTGATAACAAAACAATGTTCTTGCTTTATATGTTTGTACCAT
>NW_021604598.1:5906460-5938602 GCF_004785775.1 Grammomys surdaster | reverse complement strand
GTGCCTAGGAGTAGTATATCTGGGTCACATGGCAGTTGTATTTTTAAGTTTTGAGAAACCTCATACTGATTTTTATAATAGTGTAAATGTGGGTAGTGAGAAAGGAGACCAAGAGAGAATAAAAATAGGTACTGAGAAAGGATGTGGGGATGGTAGCTGAAAGGCCAATGTGACATGAAAGAGGCACTGGTGGTTTTAAGATCAGGCACTAAAGTGAGAGCATCACATGTGTCGTTTCCCATAAACCATTGCAGCATTTTCTAGCCTCACTTCTGTCCTGTTCTCTATTGGGCAGCAATTTTCTCCAAATCGAAACTTTCCTTCCTGAGAGGAGGAGGGCTGCTTGTAAGATTCAGCAAGTTGGGGCAGAGGAGCTGCTTTAGTTGGTAAAGTGCTTGAAGACCAGAGTTCAACCATCAGAACCCATGGAAAAAGGGTGAGTGTGGTGTGTGTGCTTGGAATACCAGCACTGGGCACACAGAGATGGAAGGATCCCCAGGGCTCACTAGCCAGCCAGCCTGGACTACGTGGTGAGTTTCCAGCCAGTGAGAGGTCTTGTCCTGAAAGTAGGATGAATAGCTCCTGATGATTGGCACTCAACGTGTACTTTGACTTTCACATGGATGTGCACATACATGCACCCCTATGCACACATATACCTGCACGCACATGTACACATCATACAAAATCTTAGGAAGTAAACAAAGCTCACCGGGATTGGCCAGCTTCTGCCTATTACAGGATTTGTAAACTCTCTGCCTGGGTTATATAAGCAGCAACAACTGCTGTGGACAGGAGACTCTGGCCTGCAGAGCTGATGCAGTCCTTTCGGGAACAGTGTCACATATTGCGGGGTGGGCTTTCTGGTGACGAAGCTGCCCTCACTCACTTATGCTTTGTGGTAAGTAGCCCAGGCAACCTCACTGGCTCACTAAGCTCCACTTGGATGCAAGTTCCATTGCTTTGCGGTTAGTGCTCTATCTGGAGTGGGTTCATTTGCTCACATCTTTCCAGGAGTGAGAGGTGCTCTCACACAGTACCTAAGTCTCACACAACCCAGCAGCCCGAGAAGCCCCATGAAAACGTAAGTCGGATACTTGCATTCTCCTCAAGTCAACCACAGTTTCCTACTCTCAGACTTTGTTTCCCTTTACGCAGCCTCCATTTTCAGAGGGCTTCAGCCAAATTCACTATTCTTCACACTCACACTAGACTTGCTTTGTAGGCATAATATTATTGTGCACTGTGTAGTTCAAATGCTGATTTCTGTGCCCCCATATCTGGTCGCAATCCTTATTCTAAGTATCTCCTGTCTCAATGCTGTGTAAACATTGCTCGACAATTCTTTTACTCTTTGCCAGTAAAAACTTGTCAGCCAATGACTGAGCAGGGGAGAGAACAGGACAGGACTCCCTCCTAGCCAGCAGAGTGGCAGGAGAGAGGGGAAGTGGATTACCCACGGGGAGAGGGTCCAGAGTATCATGAGAAAACAGCTGGAGCAGAGAAAACCATAAAATGCAAGTGTCTCAGGGGTTTTAGCTGGGCAGTAGCCAGATTAGTTTAGAGTAACACTGCTCAGTTGTTGTGCCCTTAAAGCATATTAAATAAATATAATGGTCCAATCTTGATGGCTGGAGAGATGGCTCAGTGGTTGAGAGCTCTGACTTCTCTTCCAGGAGGTTCTGAGTTCAATTCCCAGCAACCTCATGGTGGCTCTCACTGCCATCTGAAACTGGAACTGATCCCCTCTTCTGGTGCATCAACAACAGCATACTCAAATACATAAAATAAATAAGTAAATCTTAAAACAAACAAACACACACACACACACACACACACAAAGACCCACAGAGTCAGCTAACCTGAATCCATGGGGGCTCACAGAGACTGGGCCACCAACCAGGGAGCATGCAGGGGCTGGATCTGAGCCCCCTACACATTTGTAAGCAAGTGTGCAGCTTAAGTTTTCATGTCAGACCCCTAACAAGTGGAGTTGGGGCTGTCTCGGTCTCTGTTCCCTGAATTGGATCCCCTTCCCTCTACCTGGCCTGCATTTTTGAGCCTTGGAGGGAGACGATGTGCCTAGTCCTGCTAGGACTAGATATTCCAGGGTAGGGTGGTACCCAAGGGGGGCTCACCCTTCTCTGAGGAGAAGGGGACGGGACAATGGGGGAAGGGATTTTTAAGGGTCGCAGTGGGAGGAGAGGAGGGAGGGTCTGTGATAAGGATGTAAAGTAAATTAAAAAATTAATTATTGGAAAAAATAATACACACACAGATAAATAAAATGGTTCAGTCTCAATTATTTAAGAGTTAGCTGAGTAAGAGGAAAACTTAACACACTAATTAAAAAGGCACTAACATTGCCTCTCAGGATCTTGCTGTAGGCTGTTCCCTCTCCTGGAAGGCTGTCCCCCAGTGTCTGCCTGCTGTTGTCATAGTCACAGAGCTGTCTTCTCACTAAGGCACCCATTAAGTAGCATCTAAAATGTCAGCTCTCATGAGTAAATCCTAGTTTCTTTCCCTTCTAAAAGAACGATCTATTTATCCTTATTGTCTACCTTCTACAAACATATTAATGCTAGGGCTAGGGTTTTCTTCGTTTACTGCTGTGTGTTTCTCGTCAAGGGCGGTACCTGACATACAGCAGGAATATATAAAATAGTTGCTCAGAGAACATCTATTGGTGGTGGGGGCAGGGGTGCTAGAGAAGTGTTCCAGTGGTTAAGAGCACTTGCTGCACAACTGCAGAGGCTGTGGTTGAGCGCCCAGCATGCATATGGCAACTCACAGTTACAAGAAATCTAACACCCTCCTCTTGCCTCCATGGGCACCAGGCCAGCATGTAGAGCACATACATTCATGCAATTAAGCCACTCATACACATAAAACAATAAAAATAGGTATACGTAAAAACAAAACAAAAACCAGAACCCAATGAAGTAGACACTTGTAGTCTATTTTTCATTGCTGTGCTTAAACCTGACAAAAGAAATTTAAGGAAGGGAGTCTCTATTTTGGCTCATAGATTAAAAAATACAGTCCATCAGAGAAGCTAAATCATAGCAACATGGTCTTGAGGCATCTCATTGGCACTGTATCCACAGTGAGGAAGGGGGGGGGAGAGATATGAATCTGGCATTTGGCTTTCTTACTCTTTCGCATTCACTCTAGGATCCCAGACCACAGGGCAGTGCTGCAGACATTCAGGGTAGTCTTTGCTCTCAGTTAAACCTTTCTGGGTACCATCTTCAGAGGCACACTCTCACTTCTGTGCTGATTCAAAATCCAGTGGAGTTGACAGTGGGATTAACCCTCACCGTGCTGTTGTTGTTAAGGTAGATGATGATGATGATAAAACTTAGAGGTGTAAGATCACTTTCCTAGTTGCATGGTTACATGAGAGAGCAAAGGCTGAGTGGGACACATCTGTTATACAAGGTTGTGCTTATAAGAGCCCCATTGTAACATGGGCTTTCTCTTGCCACAAGCTGCTGGGCTCAGTATAAGGAAATCATTTCTCACATCTGCTTTTCTTTATTCAGACCACTAGACCTTCAGCTGGCCTTCCTGAGTTACTGAATATTTATTGGTAGACAGGGATGCAGGACAAACTCAGAATGCATGTGCCATGTAAGGAAGTTAAAGACAAAGTCTATTTGGTGAAGCGTAAGAATGTGAAATTGTTGAAGCCAGCCTTGGGCATCTGGCATGTAAAGAGGTTGCCTGTTCAACCCACAGTTGCCAACAGTGGGCCAAACGAACATGTGGATCCCAGCAAGGCAAAGTCTCTAAATGACCTACTGCAGACCTGCCGATGTTAACTGACGGGCAGGAGATTATTTTTCTCCTATCAAAAGGTATGTGTGTGTGTATGTGTAGGTATATCAGTGTGTCAATGTCTGGGTGCATGAGTATATGTGCCTATATGGGTTTATGTGTGTATATGCTTGTGTATGTGTACACTAGTGTCTGTGTGTCTGTGTCTCTGGGTATCCCTGTTTGTTTGTGTGTGCACCTCTGTGTTTATATATGTCTGTGTGTCTTCCATTGTGGGATGTGAAGTAAATAAGAGAAGAAAGTTTCTATAAATCCTTAAGAAAGGGTAATGCTGTTTTGAGTAAGATTGGTCTGCTCTTGATCACTGTTTACCTCAATTGTTTTAATGTCTGTCTCATGTTACCAAGACTGGTCTTGAACTCCAGGCCGGAAGTGGTTTCCCTACCTCAGCCTCTCAAGTAGCTGGTCTGAATAAATGTGATTCCAAGGCTAACTGGTCTTGCTCATGCAACTCTGGAGTTAGACATTGAAGGAGCTCTTAATTCTGTTTTTTGTTTTGTTTTCATTTTTTGTTTGTTTTATTTTTGTTTTTTTGAGACATGATTACTTTGTGAAGCCCTGGCTGTCTTGGAACTTACATTGTAGACCAGGCTGGCCTCAAACTTACAGAGAGATCTGACTCCCTCTGCCTCCTGAGTGCTGGGATTAAAGGCATGCACCACCACCAATTGGCTACTTAATCCTGCTTTAGTGTCCACTGTGATATCATCTTTGGAAACTACATCTACCTCCTTGTGTTCTCATGTCATCCTCCACCTCTCCTGAACTACGATATTCTGTTTATTATATTGCATCAGAACCAATTTGTACACTACTTTGTGGTGCTAAGGATTGAATCAAGAGCCTAGCATGTATGAGCTACATGCCCAGCCCAAGGCATTCACTTGTAATTCCCTATGAAGTCTAGAGCTCCTAGAGGTAGGTAGCTTATCCATTACTGTGTCCCATTTTTCTCTGTGTGCTTGAAAGTACCTGGAACATACCGGAGCCTCCACTGTTGCACCAAAGGCAGTTGAACTCAGACTCTGGGAGTCAGTGGCATTTCTAAAGAGAAGGTGTTCTGTGGCAACTTTTTCATGAAAATGTCAGGTACTTAGCACTGTCCATGAACCAGGGTGTCAAACCACTTCCTTTTAGAACTTCTCTTTTGTTATCACACTGTCTGTGTAAGGCGTCTTCGCTGTTACAGTAGCAGGAAGAGGAGGCACTGATGCTGAACTATCTGTCCCTTAACACCTCCTTCGCTGACTCCCCAAAAGGCAAGAGAGACAGTAACCCACCTAGAGACTAGGTTACCCAGTTCATCGCTCCAGTATTTTAGTCCCTCGTGCTGTAGGCATCATGAGTTACCATGGAAGACATAAGTTTCTTGCAGCTCTAAACACTGAGTTTGGGGTCCTATCAGCTGATACTCCTGCCTTCTCAGTCTCTGCAGAGCAGATCATGCTTGATTCCTGAAGAAGACCTGCTGTAAAAGACCTGCACACACACCTAACCCTGTGAGCTGCTGCTCTCTAGCATCTCTGCCCTTTCAGTAGGAGAATGATTTTCCTACTGACAACATACTGCCTTATGGTATCTGTCTCTGTGCTCTTCTGCTGAACCCTTTATCCTATGGCTCATGCCTTCTCTCAGTAGTGTTTTTAAATAGGTTCTAGCTTTAAAAAAACGGTAAGTGACAAATTTAGAGCATTACATATGCCAAAGTTATATATATATATATATATATATATATATATATATGCATACATACATACATACATACATACATACATACATACATATATAGTTATAGATGTAGATATATTTTTTTTGAACTGACTATGACAACCTCTTGTCTGCCTGTTCTCAAAGCTATTCCACTCCACCTTCTGTCCTTAGGATCTTTGACTTCAGATCTGGTCAAAGAGATCCAGAGATGTACACTATAGATGCGACAATGGAAGAATGGGTTATTTTAGTGTGTGTATTTATGCATGTTGCAAATGCACACATGCATGTGAGCATGATACAGCACATATATGGCGGTCTACAAACAACAACTTGCAGGACTTGGCTTTCTCCTTCTGCAATATGGGTCCTTGGGCTTGAGCTTAGGTCATCAGGCTTTCATTAGGTCATGAATGCCTTTAGCTACTGAGACATCTTGCTGACCAGAAGCCAGGTTTGGTCTTCCTTTCTCCCTCTTCAGATAGTAGTGTCTTTACCATATCTCTTCCCCTAGCCAGGTGGCCATGTCCTCCACATTCCAACTGTATCCTGTAAGGGCTGCTCTGTTCTAGGTGCTTCTAGGCATCCTAGCTTGTGGATCCCAGTAGCTTGTTTTTTCCCTCCAGCCTTCCAATTACAGTGGATTCTGCCACTCTGCTTGGCCCTATTACCCATACTATTAAAGTGTAGGGACAACAAAAAGACTGGTCTAATCAAGTAAGTCTTCCTTCATGAGTCTCATTCCTCTTCCTTATTACCTCAGGGAAACTGACAAACAGAAGGGAATTGTCAAAGCCAGGGGTTGTTTTCCTTCCTCTTCTCAGGGAACCTCCTTATGGTGGTTTGAGTAAAAATGACCCCCATAGGCCTATAGGGAGTGGCACTATTAGTAGGTGTGGCCTTGTTGAAGTAGGTGTGTCTCTAGGGGGTAGAATTTGATGTCTCAGAAGCTCAAAACCAGGCCCAGTGGCTCACAGTTTCTCTTCTTGCTGCCTGCTATTCTGGATATAGAACTCTCAGCTCCTTCTCCAGCACCAAGTTTCTGCTTCCCACCACCATGATAACAGACTATCCCTCTGTAACTATAAGCCATCCCCAATTAAATATTTTCCTTTATAAGAGTTGCCATGATCATGATGTCTCTTCACGGTAATAGAAACCATAATTAAGATACCGCTCTAACAAGAAAGAGGTTGTTACAAAGGTATCTTTCAGTGGGAGCCCATGATCAGGTGCCAGCTTGCTAGAAACATACAGAGGATATGTAGGAAGGGTCTTCTAGTGCCTTGTGCATTCTAACCACACATTTCTACCACTGAGCTACATCTCCAGCCCCAGTGCTGTATGTCTTATAGCAACTGATAAAACTGGCTAGCAGGTGTCTGGAAAGCTAAGGATATCAAGGGGTCAACAGTCATTATTAAGCTTCAGGCCTGGTGCAGTGGTAGAACACTTTGCTAGCATGCTTAGGCCCTGGGTTCAATCCTCAGCATAACAAAATACCATCATCATCAAAGCCATATCCAAACAACAACAAGACCCATTGGCACAAAGGTGGCCATGTCCATCAATCCTCTCATCCTCTGAGAAAAACAACTAGCACCCCTATGCACACACCAGTACAGGGATGTCTACAAACTAGGCAAGCATCTAACCCTGAGCTACATCCCCAGCTTTATCTTCCTGTTCTGAAGGAGAGCAACATAAGAATGTTGAGGAACATTCCTTCATCTTCTGTCCACATATCTACTCATATGCCCTCCTTGTTGGGGGTGGGGAAGGATTTTGTGCTAAAAAGCTACCCCATTGTCAAGTTTCAATTGTCCTAAGCTTTGTATTTTTCTCCTTGTGTATAACCTGATTCATTTATTGTCCTCTCAAAATTTCCAATTATAAACATTTTGGTGTTGGCGATAATCTTTTTTTATTGTAATGCCAATTTATTTTGTTGTAAGCCACACTTTTCCCATGAAATGAGGTTACTTACAAAGTAGTCTACTAATTGCAATTATAGTTGAGATACAGCATGTCCGGTCTTTCCAGACTATACACAAGCAGGTTACATTTGCCTTTGATGTCCAAGTTACAAAAGTAATGACAGGCTCATAGTTTGACCTCAATGGCCTCTAGCTATTTCTGAGAATTGCCAATAAGGTATGTCATCCATACTCATTACCAGCTGTGGTAAGTGCATGGATGCACCCAGTCTTTCCTCTCCTGCTCTGGCTCCTCTGTGTCTGCATCCTGCAGGAACACTGAAAACCCCTCAGCACTGCTACTGCTCACTGTGAACACCACACTGCTGGAGCCAAGAACTCAGTCCCAGGACTGCCAAGTGTGATGAGCATGCCAGTTCTGGGGTTGTTAGGACAGAATGGGGTTTTATGTTCATGCTGTGGAAATGACCACGTCCCCCCAAGTTTGAGCTGGGATCTGAAGCGGTGATGCTTTGAACTGGAATTCAAAAAGGCTTCTTGCTGCTAGGTCCCCCACATTCTAGGCTCACTTGGGAAATAGTTGGGAGATTATAGAGCCTGGTGGATACAAATGCTTACCCTCCTTCAAGCCTTCTCCCTTTGGTTCTTAGCAATCCTAGTAACTATGCTTGACTCCATTCTTTAATCTCGAGATTTCCCAGCCACGTCAGCAGATTCATACAGATAGTCTTGTGTCTGGAGCAGTTGTGTTACAGGTGTCTATACTAACAGGCTAAGATTATGCTCAACTAGTCAAGATAGATCTTTGTGTAGTTCTCAGTCACTCAAGTGCACTAGAAATGCTTAAGTTAAAATGGATTATAAGGGAGATGCCTCACTCCCGTGTCTTTCTCTGAGGCTATGTACCTCATAATTCATAGAAACTGCACAATGAGCATTTATTGTTAGAACCCACCATGACTTCTTCCCCAGCTCCTATGTCAAGCAGAGCTATCTAGCTGAGGTTTAAGGGCACACCTTTGTGGTTCTTGCTGGTGTGAGGGTTTGCCTCAAAACAGGGCTTCTGCTGTTTCCTGCCATGATGACTGATGTAAATGGAAGGCTGGGGTGTGGTGGGGGCTTCTCACAATGTCTGTCATCACTTCTTCTCACACTTATGTATCTTTCCTGCCAGAGATTTGGGGTGATTTTGTTTTTTAAAAGTTTAACAAGACGTTCTCTTCAGAAGTTTAAATAAAATTGATCTTAAGTGAGTGCAAATTTAGGCAGGACACAGTCTCACTAGATGACTTCAGCATGCAGGACATGGTCTCACCAGACTTCAGCATCTTTGCTCTGGTCCACAGCGCTGGTCCTGTCACCTCTGTGCATTAGAGTCCAGGAGTTGCTTTCACTTGATTAATCAGGTTTGTCCTTGGGGCACATTCTACTTGAACATAGCAAAGTTTGCTCTTTCTTTCTTTCTTTCTTTCTTTCTTTCTTTCTTTCTTTCTTCCTTCCTTCCTTCCTTCCTTCCTCCCTCCCTCCCTCCCCCCTTTCTTTCCTTTATTTCTTTTTTTTTTTGCTATATTTTTGCTATGAAAGTGGTTTTTATTAACTAGCAAGAATTCTAAAGGTAACCTTACTTAGTTATAATGTTCAACTTCTCTGAATGGAAAGCTGGGTTAAAAAGCTTTAAATCCTTCAAAAGCAATACAATCTTAAAAAAAATTTTTTTTTTTACTCTGGTTATATTTACAACCAGTAGAGTTAAATATAGAATTAAGTTTTGTAGGAAACCACCAAACTGTCTCTCAAAGTGGCTCCACTGTTTTCACGCCACCCATCATGTGTGAGGGTTGCTGTCACTTGAGTCTCTGGCTGCTGCTGGGATTCTGAGTTGTAGTCATTCTAATAGACATGTGGTGGTATCTCATTATTGTTTTTATTTGCATTTCCCTGATGGTTCTGATGGAGAACATCTTTTCTGTGCTTATTTGCATCTGAATGTCTTCTCTGATGAGTTCCTCAAGTCTTAGGCCTGTTTTTCAAGTAGTTGTTCAGCTCCTGATATTCTTCTTAATTTTTCTCTCTTTTTTCTTTTCCTTGGGGTGGGGAATTGATCTCAGGGCCTCCTGCCTGTGAGGTAAGCACTCTACCACTGAGCTACATGCTCAGCCTTTGCTTTTTCTTGTTCTATTTTAGGAATTTAAGTACAGAAACTTTGAAATAGAGGACATTTCTGCTACATCAAGTAGCAGGTACTGTTAGATGCATTGTAGCAATTACAATTAGATTTTCAATTTGACATTGAATAATAATTATAAAGAATTGTTTTCCGTAGGAAAAAATTTTAAAGATATGAAAAACTTCTGATTAATTCTACAACAGGTTTAACGTCTAACTAGGGCTGGGGTGTTGGATTGATGGTGCTTATGGTTTTAAACCTCATGGTAGGTGATGGGAGCCAGCAGGGTATGGTGGCTAGGGATAAGTAAGGGCTTCGTCCAGTGTTGTAGTTTAACAGCTGGATGATCATGGACAGATTGTTCAGCCTTTGTGCCTTTCAGGTTTTTAATTTCGAAGAATGGAAAGGATTCCATTCCATTCTGTGGTAGACTGAATAGAACCCCCAAATTTATCTTTTGGATCCCTAACTCCCAGCATGGCTATATTTGGATGTGGTACTATAGGGTGTAATGAGTCACTAAGACTAACGGCTTGATCCCTAGGATTGGTAGGCACATATGAGAAGGATGCAGCAAGCTCTTCCTAAGGAGCACAAAGCATCAGCCAGGTGAGCCCACAGACAGAATAAGGGCATCAGGTGCCCAATCCCTTTGTCACCTTAGTTTTTTTTTTTTTTTTTACTCTGTATTTATTATTTATTTATTTTGAGGTAACCTTGGCTAGCCTGGAGCTTGCTATGTGGACCAAGCTGGCTTCAAACTCAGAGCTCCCCCTCTTCCGCTTCCCAAGTCCTGGGATTAAGGGCACTCACTACTATGCCTGACTTGTTTGACACCATAAAAAATTTCCCCCTTTTTTTTTCTTTTTTTTCATTTTTGTGGTGGACACTTTTGCTTTTAAACCAGAGTTCACTGGACTTCAGTGCGTCGACTTTGTTAGCCCTTGTGAACCGAGGCCAGGTTTGTGTGATTAAGCTCCTTCCCCTTAACTGACCTGGGCAGTTAATCCTCTGTGATCAGAACACAGCAGAACAGCATTAGAAAGCCAAGCCAGGGTGGCCTTTGGGAGCCTCTCTCCTGTACCCAGCACTTTCAAGGGCGTTAGGGAAGTGCACTGTGCAGGCCTCATTCTTCAGTTCAATTGAGGCTGTGAGACTTTCTCAAAAAGGGGGGGGAGGGGGATAACATGGGAAATAACTCAGAAGGTACTCCCTGGTCCAGGGCAAAGTGACCTCACACCACCTTAGTTTTGGACTAAGAACTGTGAGAAAGCACAGTCTGTTGAGGATGCCATCTTAACACCAGCCTTGTAGGGTTGTTGTTCTGCAGGATTGTGTTTGTGTCCTAAAGGCTCATGTGCAGGCAAGTGCCCATCATGTGGAGAAACTCTGAAGGAGCACTCCAGGGGAAAGAAGTCATCAAAGGCATGGCCTTGAAGGGACGACTGAACATTTTCCTTCTTTTTTCCTCCCTCCTTCCCTCCCTCTCCTCTTTCTCTTCTTCCAATTTCTCCCCCTTTTCCCTTTTTCCAGCCTGTCTCCACCCTCTCCTGCCCACCATGAATGAAAAATACCTTTGCTGTACCAGGCTCTCCCCACAACGATATTTTGCTTTACTCTAAGGCCAAAAGCAAAAGAGCCATCCATCCATAGACTAGCATACCTCTGCACACAGGGCCAAAAAATCCCTCTTTGATTTTAAATGTATTTTCTCAAAGTAATGGAACTCTTTATTTCTCTGTCACACACACACACACACAGACACACACACACACACATACACACACACTATACATACATACAACACATACAAACCACACACGGAGGCACACACACACATACATAGACATAAACAGAGACACACATATACACACCACACATATATACACACCACACATACACACACATATACATACATACCACACATACACACACATATACATATACACCACACACAGATGCATAAACACATACACAAATATGCACACACAGACACACATACACATACCACACACACACACAGATCCATAACACACCACACACACCACACATATACACACAACACACATACATACAACATAACACACACACACATACATAACACACCAAACACAACACATACTGCATATGTACTACATATACATATACCATATGCCACACACAGACAGACAGACTGACAGACACACACACACACACACACACACACACACACACACACACAGAAACTGATTATAAATTAGTTACATGGGAAGACATTTTCACTTAAAGTCCAGGCAGTCACACAAAAGCAAATATGGCAACCTAATTCAGGGCCAACATCCCAAGGCTTTTTCCCCTCTTCCATCACTTGTCAAATGTTTGCATTTATGTTAGCTTAAGAAAGGGCTTCCTCCTTCTTTTTCCCTAAGAAAACCCCAAATCAATAACATGTAAGTTGTAATGGGACTTGGGGGAAAGAAAAAACAGAACAGGAAATGTCTTTACAGATAAAAGAAGTCCATAAAACAGATGGTACTTATAATTATAGGAATTCCCAGTATAAATGGCAAGCAGTTAAGCTCCAACTTTAAAAGAGTAGATGCCAGGAAGTATAAATGTTAGTCTTTAAACAACTTTAATACATTGAACATTCAATTTCTCTTAATGTATTCAGCTTACAGATACCTGGATTCTTTAGCCTTCCAAGTGCTGGATGGTGCTATGCAGGTTTACTGGGGAGAAAAGGCAGCAATGATTTTACTCAGCTGTGGATTCTTTGAACTACAATACCAACCAGCCAGAGGAGAGATGTGAACGTTTGTGTAATAGTGGCAGGGGTACTATGAGAGTAACCAGTCACTCTGATAGGCCCATTCCACATGGAAATTCATGCCTTGTTCTATAAACTCAGTTAAGTACCCATTATTGGGAAGGTCATAGGCCCTAAGTAAGAATTTGTTAGTATTGTTTAGCTAAATTGCCATAATGTCAAATTACTTGGTAAATAGTTATGTTTAGTAGAAAAATGCTACTGCCAGCCTTGTTTAATTGATTTAACTGATTAATCAAGAAAATGGCCTAAAGACTTGCCTATAGGCCAATCTAATGGAGATATTTTCTCTACTAAAGTACCTTCTTCTGGATGAACTTATCACATATCAAGTTGACAAAAAAACAAAACAAACAAAAAACAAACAAAAAAAACTGCCCAGCACACAACCTTAGTCAGAGAAACCTCTTTTCCCATTGATCAGTGGTAAATTCAGAAGCTTGTGGCGGCTTCAGGTACTGAGAATAAATGACAGTTTAGTGCTTAGATATAAAGAAGACATTTATACCACACCCTCTAGGGCTCAGGGATGATGACAGAAGAGATGATGGAGTGGGAGTGTTAAGAACCCAAATACAGGGAGAAAGGCTGTAAGATGCCATCTTATAGGCAGGATACAGCCATTACAATCATGAACTCACAACACCTATAGTTGCCTACACTGTGTCTGCACAAGAATGGGCCTGTCAACACTCAAGCTTGGGTGGGGCAAGGTCTCAGGATGCTACTGGAAGATGGGAAATCGTTGGCTTTAGTTATAGATCCACTGGGATCCCATCAAGCTCCAGTGCATAGTTTCAAATCCTGGTTAAGCACAGTGGGCCACAAAACAAAACAAAGCGAAAAGACATTGATTAGAGAATGGGATTGGTAGGAAGAGGGGATGTTGATAAGGATGGACGGGGGATAAAGGAGGTTGGGGGTGGGAGTAGTCAGAATACATTATAAACACACATGCATTATAGTCAAAGACCAAATTTAAAAAAAGACCCACGTGGAGTTGTATATAATAGCAATCCCAACACTGAGGTGGAAGCAGAAGAAGATCCCCAAGTCTCTCCAGCCTACCCTACTTTGTAAACCCCATGTTCTTGTGAAAATTCTATCTGCCCAAATCAAGATGGATGGCACTTGAGGACCAACAACTGGGTTGGTTCCACATATGCATGTGTACATATGCAAACACACTTGCACACATACATGCCACCCTAACATGTTCACAGACACAGACATTAGATTGACTCCATTAGTAGCTGTTTGTGGTGGACTATATGACAGGCAATGATGCTGTAGAGGAAGGGAAGTACCTCACTACACTTGGGATTCCTCTGTGCTTTCTCAATGTTGTCATGTTTTCTGTTACATTTCATCCTCCCTGGATCCTTCCTCTGTGCATTATGCTTGTGTCAGAAAGTTGGAGAAAAAAAAAGAATCTTAAATGACTAAGAAAAATAATCAGAAAGGCAGTCATTACCTGTGCTTATTTAAAAGTGATTTTCTTACCCTGACATAGTGGCTGTCAGGTTTTTAAATTCTATTATGCATATCCATGTTTTGCCTGCCTGATGTAAGCACATGATGAGCATGCAGTGCCCACTCTAGCCAGAACAGAGCACTGATCTCCCTGGAGTTACAGATGGTCGTGGGTTCAGAACCCCAAGATGGGCTCTGGGATCTGAACCTGGGTCTTTTGCAAGGGTTCTTACCCACTGAGCCATCTCTGCAGCGGCTGTATTAGATATTTTTGTTATGATAAAACACCATGACCAAAATCAACTAACAGAAGAAAAAGAGGTTTTTGGCTTATAGTTCCAGATAGCAGGAGAGACATGGCAGCAGGCAGCTGGAGCAGGAAACTGAGAGATCACACTTTCAGCCTTGTCTTAGGATTTTACTGCTGTGAACAGACACCATGACTAGGCAAGTCTTATAAAGGACAACATTTACTTGAGGCTGGCTTACAGGTTCAGAGGTTCAGTCCATTATCATCAAGGTGGGAACATGTCAGCATCCAGACAGGCACAGTGCAGGAGGAGCTGAGAGTTCTACATCTTCATCTGAAGGCTGCTAGCAGAATACTGACTTCCAGGAAGCTAAGACAAGGGTATTAAAGCTCACACCCACAGTGACACACCTACTCCAACAAGGGCATATCAACTGCAACAAGACCGCACCTCCTAATAGTGCCACTTACTGGGTCAAGCCTCATAGGAAGAGGGTGGGTGAACTGGAAATGGGGCAAGGCTAATTCTCAGAGCTTGCTCTGGTGATGTACTTCCTCCAGCAAAGTTCCAGTTTCTAAGGGTTCCACGGTGTCCCCTAACAGTGCCACAAACTATGGGCCAAGTATTTAAATACCTGAGCCTATGTGGGATATTTTTCCTTCAAACCATCACATCAGCTTGTGTCTGTCATCTTAGTATTTGGTAGACTGAGACAGGAGGCTCAGGAATTCAAGGTCATCTTTGGACATATATTTAAGCTGTCTTGGGCTATATAATGAAACTGTTTCTCAAAAAAAAAGTTTTCTTAATAAATAATGTCTTAGTTTCTTTCTTATTGCTGTGACAAAACACATGACTAGGACAATGTATAAAAGAAAGCATTCAATTAGGGGCTTGCTTACAATTTCAGAGGACATGAGCATAGTGGCAGTGAATATGTCAATAGCAGGCAGGTAGGCATAGCTCCAGAGAAGTAACTGAGAACTTACAAAGTTGGAAGGAGGGAGAGAGAGTAAGGCCTGACATGCAGTTTTCAAATCTCAAAGCTAACCTCCAGTGATGTTTCTTCTCCAACAAGGCCACACTTCCTAGTTCCTCCCAAACAATTCCACCAACTAAGGACCAAGCATTCGAATATATAAGCCTCAATGGGGCCCATTCCCATTCAAATCACCACAAACAATAAACATTATTTCACTTTAACCTAACCTCAGACTAGCCATGCAAATCAAAATGAAACAAATTTCTAAAATAGAATAAATTTATAAGAGGTACTGGGAGCTGGTGAGATAGCTCAGGGGTTAAGAGCACTGACTGTTCTTCCAGAGGTCATGAGTTCAAATCCCAGCAACCACATGGTGGCTCACAACCATCTGTAATGAGATCTGATGCACTCTTACGGGGTGTCTGAAGACCGCTATTGTGTACTCACATATAATAAATAAATAAAAACTTTAAAAAAAAATAAGAGGTACAGCTTCTGCTTCTCGGGCTAAGTGTTTACTACTGCTGGGTTTGTGATTCCTAGGTTATGGCCCACCTACCTATCCCCTGTTGTTGCTCTTCCAAGCAGAGCACTGCCTGTATGCTCCCCAACTCAGTTACGATCATTTCCCCTGTCAGGAGTGGCAATCCTTGGCTTGGGATCTCTATATATTGGGAAGACTCTTGCGACTTGATCTCGGACAATAAAAAGAAAATATAAGGAGGCTCGGGGAGGTGGCTTAGTTGCTTTCTGCACAAGCATGAAACTTGAGTTGGATCCATGATCTCTTTAGCAAGCCTGACCCAAGCCAGCTGACTTAGCCTCATTGGTTAACTCCAAGTTCAGTGAGAGACTCAGTCTTTAAACCTAAGGTGGATGGATCTCTGTGAATTGTAGGCCAGTTGAAGGCAGGGTGTGACCCTGACTCAAAAAACTAACAGCAGACAAAGAGTCACAACCTGGGCAAGGAGAGTAATCGGAAGATCTCCAAGTATTTCCTACTGTTAAAACAAGACTTGTGAATAATACTAAGACTTATAATAATAATAAGACTTATAATAATAATAAGACTTGTTCACAGATAAACAAGGAACATGATGTGAGAGCTGCTGTATTGCTGAGCTCTCTCACAGAAAAAAACAGAGAAAAACAGTATGCAGAGAAAGGCAAGGCAGGGCGAGCATGGACGTGGAGTCTGTCCTCAGTGGGGAATGCTGAGCTCTCAAATCACTGGGGTATGAGACTATCGTACTCAAGCCTCCTTTTATCTATTTTAATGGTAAGAAATATAGCATATTCCCCTACTGCTTCCATCAGCTAAACCAGCAAATTTCTTATTCTGGAAGCCTTGATATACCTGCCTATGCCTATGTATAGAGAAACCAAAGAATTTGAGCTGGTGGTAGTCCTGTGTGGGTTTTGGTTGACTACTCTACAATTTCAGGAGAAAATGACATACTAGTAAGTTCACAATATGGACACATTTGCCCATTTTTAATCTAGAGGTTTTATGTTGAGATAATCATAGCTTTCCATGAAGGTGTAGAAAGGAAGAGCGAGAGGTCCGGGTTGCTTCACCCACTTTCCCACAGTGGTAATATCCAGCAGTTGGAGCTCAGCTTCCTTGGAACTCACTGTCTGTCCTAAAACAAGACTTGGGATTTGAGGATGAATTCCACAAAATCTCATGGGCCTTAGTGGGAGAAATTTGTAAAGCCAAAATAAACAATAGAAGTGGAGAATGGGCCAAGACTGTTTTCTGGACAGATGGTGGACCGGCATTCCAGAGAGAGGACAGTTTCCTTTGCTGCTTTTTCTTACCGGATGTGAATAACAACAGCCTAGTGGATGGGACGACAATCAGACTTCTTGAATAACATCATTTAGGAATTAAGTAGTAATGATTTATAGCAGTTTGTTTAGGGAAGTCAGCTACCTAGCACCTAAAGACCTTGAGAGGTCTATGGAAGAAAGAAATTAATCCAGGGAACAGTTTAGGTGTAACCTCAGAGACTTGCTGTCCAGGCAACATAGATGAGACTTACAAATGTTGATAGTCTTTTCTGTCACTGTGAGATTTATATCCCTTTTTATATTCCTACAATGTGGCATCAACTGTGTCAGGTAACTTAATAAATGAATGATACACTTTCATGCTGATTGTAAATGCCACTGCAACCGAGTTCTTTCTTGTCCACTTTTTTTGGATCTGGGGAAGTCCATGTCTTCACTTTGGTTAAACCTCTTTGAACAATCCACAAGATTGAATCCTAAGAGAAGTCTCCCTAGGTCCAGCAAGGTCTCCTGCTATCAAATCCAAGTCACCTTGAAGCTCTGGCAACTCAAGCAAGTGGAGTCTGTTACCTCTTCACCAAGGGGGCTACGGAATAGCAAACTCTCCACACTGCATAGTCCTGCCCTGCCTTCCCCCAACCCCACCCAGCACACTTTCTAAACTTGTAGTGTACCCCAATAGAGAGTATAACCAAAACCTGCCATTGTTTGTAAACTTTTATCAAAATAATTTGAAAACTCCATCTCTTACACAGTTTTCTTCTACTTCTAATTCATCAAAAAGATTTCTTCTAATCTTTTCAGATTCTCCCCAAGAAGGAGAAGAGTTTTGTTTCTGAGCAAACATCTTAGTTAACTACTAATGAATTTCATCTTCCCAAGAAAGAACCAAGACTCCTGAAGTTGTGTGTGTGTGTGTGTGTGTGTGTGTGTGTGTGTGTGTGTGTGTATGTATGTGTGGTGGCACGTGCCTGTAATCACAGCACTCTGGAAGTAGAGACAGGAAGATCTGGAGTTCAAGGTCATCCTCTCCTGCAGAGTGAGTTCAAGGCCAGCTCAAGGGCTATGAGAAACCCTGTCTCAAATAAACACAAAAAACATAGTGGCTGTATTTTGAGTAAACTATTTTAAGCTTCCTGAGAAACTGAAAACTAAAGGAATCCTTGGCCTCTGTCTACTCCACCTCCTCCTACATTTGCCATTGCTCTTGTCAAGTGCTGGGATCCTGAGGAGTCTGGATCTGAAATGAGCAGCAGGGTGTGGTGGCACATGCCTATAATCCCTGCACTTGAAACACCAAGGCAAGAGGATAGCCAGGGCCTCGAAACATGTCTGGCCTACGGAATGATATTCTGTCACAAAATCAGTAAACTAGTAATAATTAAGAATCAATTATTCAATTAAAAAAAAAAGAGAAAAAAAGTAAAATTCCAGGAGGCACCAGACAGAGAACATGGGGTTAGTGAAAGCCTGTGACTTCTGCTAGATCTTGGCTGTCAATTTACCTTCTGCACTGGTAATGGGTACTCACCTGTGGCAATATTCTGGCCTCAAGCTCTCTTCTTCATGGGACAACTAGCCCCAGCTCTGTTAAGAGACATCAAAGGACGCAGCAAGCAAGCCGGCCTAGTGACACCTGCCCCCTTTTAGACCTGTCCCTGGAGATGTGGAACATTTCCCCTAGTGACTCCACTGTGACCATGCTTCTTTTGTGGCATAGCTGTTACTTTCGGATGTTAAAACACCACCACCACCACCCTCAAACAGGAGCACAACAAAACAGTAACTGTTAATATCTTCTGAAAGGGAAGGAAGTATTTTTATTACCATCCTCCATTGCCACAGTCCTTTGAAAGGGAAAGCTTCAAATAAACAGGAGCTTGGAACTCTGACCTTGGCTGGTGTAAGAATAGAGAGAATCTGGTGCTTCTAAAGTTCTCATTCAGGATCTCAGTGTTCCAGGAAGTGGTTTGCTCAAGTTTCTTTTCTCTATTTAGCTCTCCTGAATGGCAGCTTCAGAGCCTAGGCATCACTGCCAAGGATCCTGCTGGCACATTCAGCTGCCGTTCAAAGAAACAGCTCTCCACAGCGCCTCACATTTGGGAGTCTGTCTTACAGCATAAACAGGTGGAAGGACATTCTGCCTGGAGAGTTCTTCTGGCATGCTCTGCTGCTTCTACTGCTCAGGGCCAAGAATGACAAAAATCCTTTGTGTATATTTTGGGGTGGGAAAGACCAGATATTACTGTGAACAGCAGTTAACTTGCTGTTCAGACAAGACTCCCAGGGCAGCTGTTGTAACTCAGACAGCAATAACTTTAACATGTGGCTTTGCTGCCAGGATAGATTGGTAGAAACTTTGAACAAATCATTTAAGAAATTATGCTCTCATGATAATGTTGAATGGTCTTAAGATTGACTTACAGATATAACTGGATGTTTGTTAGTATCATACCAAAGAAGTACAACAAGATAGTAATCAACTAGGGCTGTGCTTTTACTTCCATTCCATTGTAAACATCTGCTTTCAGTAAAGTCCATAAGTTTTCTGTCGGCAAAAGTTGGAAACGACACCAGATTTGAAATCCACAGCTACAGTTAAAGCCGACTTAACCTCTTATGTGCCGGCACTCACAGTCTTACTTAAACTAGCATCTGGGTCAGCTTTACAGTAAGAGTTATAAATTCTAACTTGTGAAGTAGACAGTGGTTTTTAGCCAAAGCTGAACTATTATTCATGCTTAATTTTTGGTCTTAACACGTGTAAGTGTACACATGAGATGTTACAATTTTTGAATGAAGAAAACATTATTAATATTTAGGAGTTATTTACACTGAAGTAGATAATAAAAACAGGATTAGCTGAAATAGCCTATTACTAGAAAGTGAGTATTCAACACAAAGTTATATGAATCTCAGCATTCTTGGCTAAATATCCTCAAGACCTGTATCTTATCAATGTCATTTTTAAAAATTGATGGTTTTTTGCCTTGAACATATGCAGACCAAAGTTAAGGAATATAATTATCCTTGTTCAGAGTGACATCTGATGGTACCATTATTGATCTTCAATCACCAGGGAAGCATAGGATTAAGAGTGTCATTGCTGATTATTGGAGCACATTCCTGTAATCCCAGCACTTGGGAAGCAGAGGCAGAAGGATAACTGAGAGTTCATGGCTAGATTGAGCTACAAGTGAGTTCCGGGTCAGTTAAGGCTATATAGTGAGGTCGTGTCTTAAAAACAAAACAAACAAAAATCCACTTTGGCTCATATTGACTAACATTTTGTTTTGTTTATTTAAGGCTTGGGAGATGGCTCAACCATCAAAGAACTTGCGGTGCCAGCAGGAGGACCAGAGTTTGGATCCTCAGAACACATGCAAATGTCAGGTGGGAGGATAGCCCACCTCTAATCCAGCCTTGGAAGTTGGAGACACGGGATCTTCAGAGTAAACTGAAGATTGCACCATTCGTGAGTTCTGGGTTTAAGACTCCCTGCATCAGAAGAATAAGGTTTAGTGCACCTGAAAAGGATTCCTATCAGTGTCAGGCCTCTACACGTATATATGTGGCCGTGTGCACTTCAGGACACATGTGCACCTGCACATAAAAACACATGAAAAGCAGAAGATAAAAAAGCTGATTGCTGCTAGACACTTGGACAGACAGTACCACTTGGCTTGCCCCGGCTTTGACCTACTTGGGTGTCTCTTTTTTCTCACTATTGCTTCTGTATTCTTCAAAGCACCACATGATCTCTGCTGTTGAACTAGTCTGTTTAGTCTGCCCTGCCTAACAGCTACTACTAATCTGTGCCAGCCTTGTCTGTCATTCATGATGCCCAAACAGGCACAACAGCTTCTGCCAGCTTTGCCACCTACTTCCTGATTCCTCAACACCCCTACCCCCCAAACCCCCCCCCCCACCATGATGTCTTGTCCTCTCTTTTTATCTCTACCAGGGCCCAGATCAGTAATGCACTTGCTCTGTGCTACTCGACAGCTGCTGGCTCCTGGCTTATCTTCTGGCACTCACTCTCACCACACACTGCTAAAGCCAAACCACAAGGTAAACTCTAGGCTCTCTCACACTGATGCTGGCCCTTTCTCTGACCCTTTGGAACATGTCACTGATACTTGATCTTCCTGGAAGTCCAGTGCTGGCTTCCTTCTCTGTACTCTTTCCCTCTTCCTAGACCCAGAGATGGAGGGAGCACTTTCCCCCATTTTTTGCTTTTGGAGTTCAGAGTTAGCAATGCTTCTTACCTCAAGCTCCCTTTTAGTTATTGTTACAGAGCCAGACTAGCTCAGCTGATTCCCAACCTGACCCAGATTTGCCTGGATGCTCTTGTCACCACCTGTCTGTCTTCTCTCCACAATTGCATCATTTCTTGGACACACTGACAACAATGAAGCCTCTACTCAGACTGCTTGGGGTATCACAAAGTAACAGATCAGAGTCAATGTTACTAAATGTAACTGGGGCAAAAGGAACTAATAAGGAAAGAGTAATGGAAAGGAGATGAGAATCTAAATGGGTTTATTAATAGAAGTAATGAAAATCATGAAAAGAAAGCACAGAGAAAGATTGTAGGAACAAGATATTAATATTAATATCATTAATAATAATATTAATAGTATTAAATGTATGTGACAACCAGCCCTACCCATTCAGAGCCTTAACATTTGACTAATGAGTAAATACTGTAGAGGCATTGATGAAAATAGCTAAGAAGGGTCTCTGATTCCTTTAAATAAAGTAGCAAAGTCTATGGATGTAAGGTAAAAAAACAGAAAAGTTAATAAAAAACTAATAATTTTAATGTGTTCCAAACATGAATTTATCATAAACCTTAGTAGACAATGTCACTGATTTTCATGAATTTAAATGTTTGAGAAGACAAGTGCTGAAAGGTGACATGATAGGGACAGTTTGCATGAAAAGTACCGTTTGCTTTGAAAACAAGGCAATATAGAACAATTCTTCCTAGCCATACAGTAAGGTTTCCTTTCTTGACAAAGGGTGGGTGTGGGTGGGAGGAGGAGCTTGCTTAAAGGCAAACCATTACAGCAATCAGCATTTTCATAAAAATATATTTTTTCAAATGCAGCATTAGCCAAAAGAGATATTAGACATTTGGGTGATCATCAAGATTTCTTTACATATAAATTAACACCTATGTCCCTGATCATAGTTTTAAATTTAAGGGAAATAATGGCTTAAAGACTTTTCTATTGAAATTATGGGTACCAGTTAGTATTTCTGTGTGAAGAGGAGAGAGAGGCTTTGGACGCTTTGGAATGCCTCCTCTCTCCCCTCTTCCCGTCTTGTCTTGCTGCCTTCCTTATTTTTTGAGATGCTGGGAATTGAACAAAGGGCTTAAGGGGTGCTGCACAAGGGCTTTATCATGGAGCTACATCCAGGGCATATATCCCTGCCCCTCCCCTGCCTTTAGACAGGGTGAATGTAGCCCAGGCTATCCTCAGACTCACTATATAGTTAAAAGATGATCTTGAGTTTCTCATCTCCCTATCTGCACTGTAAGAGCTGAGATTGTGAAGGTACACCACTGAACCTGGATGCAATATTATATTTTTTATTATGCTCAGCTATTTTTAAACTAATAGTGGTTTATAGCTATAATTGTAAATTTTTAAATTCTCTAAAATGACTGATATTTTAGTTTTTGTGAAAGGACTGGTGGGACATTCTGTGGCTTGTGGCTTTAAAAATAGAGCCCTGTTCTTTCACTGAGAAGGCTGAGAAACAGTAAGAAAAATGGCCAAATCAGCTGCAAGCTATCTAGCTGTCTGTCTGTCTGCTGTCTATCTATCTATCTATCTATCTATCTATCTATCTATCTATCTATCCATCCATCCATCCATCCATCCATCCATCCATCCATCCATCCATCTATTCATGTATGGAGACCAGGTTTCAATATGTAGCTTTGGCAACCTGCCACTCCCTTATGTAGATCAGAATGGCCTCAAAGTCAAAGATCTGTCTGCTTCTGCCTCCTGAGTGCTGGGATTTAAAGTATGCATCAACACACCTGGCTTTGCAAGGTGATCTTTAACTTATACAGTAGTACTCTTTATAATTTGTCTATACAAAGTCCCTACAAATGTGATAATGAACCCTAAAGTGGATCCTAAAACTGAGCCCTAGTCCACCCTAGTGACAAGAATGATGTCACAATCAGAGGAGAGATTAACTCTAAGGGCTCAGAGGTAAACGGATTATAGGTGTGAGTAAAATATGTGCAAAAGACAAAAGTCACAAACATATATTCACATAATTATTTAAACAGTCATGCTTACTCTGACCTAGATGAACATTACATTATATACACTCCTTATAAAATATTTCAATAAAAAGTTATTTTACACAGAAAACAAAATTCTACTAAAGTGCATAACTTAAATATATATATTGGGGCTTTAAAATGTATATTAATTTCAGAGATCAACACTAATTATCATTAGAAATAAATTGTCCAACTGATTAGTTTTAAAGCTGAGCAAAGAGAGATATCAACTGAATTAAACAAATCGCCTCAGGTAGCAATGTAAGGATTTAAATACAGAATCCATAAATCCTAGTGTGAGATCTCTTAACCCACCTTATAGTCTGAAGATTAGAAATACACACACGTACACACACACACACACACACACATGTACAGGTAAGTATGAATGTGTTTCTGTGGGTGTTCATGAAGGTCAGGGGTCAAGGTTGTCTTTTGAACCATCATTATCTCACTGGTAGCTGGGGCTTGCTAATTAGGCAGGGCATCCTTTGCCCTCAAGGGCTGGTATTACAAGCATGTGCTACTACTACTGCACCTGGTTTTAGTGGATACTGGAAATAGAACTCGGGCCTACATATCTGAGAGAGACAGGCATTTTATTTACTAAACCGTCTTCCCAGCTATGCTGTGTCCTGAATGGCTTGGTCCTGGAAATCTGACTGGGGTGACTCTGTGGTGAAGAAATGATAAGACACATGCCAAAAATCTGGGATTGGGCAGCCTATGCTGGCTCTGACGTTGGATACCTATTATGCAACCAGTAACGTAGAGGGTTTATTATGTACAACATGAGGAGGGGTTAGTGGGAGGTCTCCGTATGGGATCAGTCTCAGGTTGTACACATCAGGAAGGAGGAAGCTGCAGTTGATGTCTTTTGTACACTGGTTTGAGAAAAAGGTCAATAGTTCATCAACACTTCTGCTTGAGTCAGAGGAAAGGTTTGTCTTTTCTTAGAGCCTTGCTTGTGGCAGGCTTTACCATGTCCACTGGGTCTAGGGCACTCATACACTCTCTCAGGAACTTATCTGCTCCCCACACAGCTCAGTCTCTGATCTTCAGTATATATGAAAAACTTTTGGGGGAAATACTTAAATAGCTCAGATTCTTTTAAAATCTAGTGGTAAAGTCTGAAAATGTGCTTGATCTTTATTCAGTTTCATCATACCGAACAGAAGAGATTAAAACCATGGCTTTCTAAAATGTATGTGCGATCCTTCATTCTCTCCACTAAATGACATATTTTTGTATGTCTAAACTGTTCAGAGAATAAACAAATGCAGAAAAAATCAAGCCTTGGAGCCTAAGAGAAAGCAAACATTGATGGTGATTGTAGAAAAATGGTTAAATATTAAAAAGACTTTGTTAAAAAAAAAAGAAAAAAAACACATTTCAGAGCTATTAGAATATGGTGGTAGTTTATACAAGCAGCAACAAGGCATTGGGGCTGTGGGTCAGTGGTATACAGTATGTGCTTAGAAGTCATGAAGCCCTAAGTTCCTTCCCCAGCATCTACTACTCCACTGAGTTAAAACAATGCCACGTACATTGTTTAGGAACACATATATGTTGTCAAACATATATGAATATAATGAATATAAAACATGCATAGACTGATAAACACTGAATTCATGGGTGTGGTGCCTGTGGGGATGTTGGGCAGGGGCCTGGGATAGGAAACAGATCTCATCTGAATTACAAATACTTTAAAAGCCTTAAAAGTATTAAGTGGAGAGCTCTGGCAAACAATGACTTAGTCATTTCATTTTGTTATTCTTTATGTATTTTATTATCCTTGGAATATTTCATGATTTAAAAAAGAATGGGAGAATCAAGTTGCTATTGGGGGGGGGAGGGGACAGGGCTGAATGTTTGCTGCACTGAGATGATGCACTTTCCAGACTTTAGAACTGAGTATTTAAAAAATACACTAGACATTCAAGAACATGTAGACATATTTGGGTAGAATTCTACTACTATTGACATATGTGATATCCAGAGGAGTAATTTGATCTATCCTAAGGCTAGTTTATATGATGAAAGCTCCAGGCTTACATGTGGCCTCCTCTAAGGCGGTGGTTGTGAATCACCTTGTGTCTATGACCAGACTATCAGATTCCTTATTCTACTCTTTGCAAATAGTTCTGTGAGTTATATGGTGTTATTTCCAACCCTAGTGCTTAGGATCCTACATTACTCTTTCATCTGTTTGATTTTATCTAGAGCTACATATTATCCAACTTGGAGTTCTCGATTCCTGAGAAGGTAAGTGTGATATTTAAATCCCAGTTTCTCACTTGGAGTTCTGTCACCACCAAATATTGTGTTTAGTTCCTCTATTTATAGTTTGAAGAATGAAAAATGAATTCTGCTTTTACTTCTGTTTGAATTCAAATTCTTTTCACCTGATTTCACCACTTACAAGTTTTTCCGAACAGATAGGTAAATCAATTTGTAGCCAACACTAATATTTGGGACTACTAATGCAACTATTTATATTTAGGGGTACTTCAAACTATCACCATCTATGTAATTGCTAGAATGTCCTTTTTCTAATGGAATGATTGAGGGCTAAAGTACAACTATGACGTTCTTCAAAAAATGTCTTTCCAATGTAGCTTAAAAAGGACAGCAACAAAACAAAACCCCAAAACAAAACAAAAAACAGGGTAAGGAAAGGAGCTTTTCCAGGCTGTAGATGGTTGCCAGGTGCTTCCAGTGTGCCTTGGAGATGTTTGGTCTTGAAGCTCCCTCACAGAGGCCATCTCTACAGCTGATGCTTTCTTCTATGCACAGTGCTGCTACTTTGTTAATGTTCTTATTCAACGCTCCTACACTTTGTGAGGGAACATAGAACTCCACTTCTCTAAAAGAACTGCATGTGGTGTCATGTTTTAATTTGATCATTAGACTCTGAAAATGATAGCTATGATAAGTTTGCAAAATGGATACAGTTTTCTCTCTTTGAAAAATGTCCAGTTATCAAAAATGAAAGAAAATATAGTACACACAGGGAGAACTGTTTTTCAATAGGACATCTGACAGGAAAATGCTGCATCTTCTTCATTAGGAATCTGTGAAGAGACGGGAAGTAGCTCAGCAGTTAAGAAGGCTTGATCTTGCAGAGCAGGGTTTGATTCCCAGCACCCATACACAGGCTTATCACAGTCTCTAACTCCAGCTCTAGGAGATCTCATGTTCTCTTATGACCTCCCTGGACTCCAGGCATGCACATGATGCAAACGCAGGTGAACAAAACACTCATACATATGAAAATAAAATTTAAAAAGTATAAAGAAATAACTCTGTGAATAAAACTTTGCCCTCCATCTCTTTGATTGGAAACCTCCATCAGAGAGTGAGGTAACGCAATGGTGACATCCAGTGGCTGGTGTGGTTAATGCAGCAGCAACACATTTTACCACAGCAACTTCCTGTTTTCTGTGCGTACATTTCCTCTTGAAAACAGACACTAAATATACCTGTGAAGAAATAGAATGATATTATAATTAATAAATCTTTGGCTTTAATAGCATTAAAATCTTAGGCTTGACCTGAAAGATGGAAAAATCTTTTTAAACATGAATATACTGTCATTATTTCATTGTATTTTATTTTTTATTTTTTTAAAGATTTATTTATTTATTTTATTTATGAATATACTGTAGCTGTCTTCAGACACACCAGAAGAGGGCATCCAATCTCATTACGGATGGTTGTGAGCCACCATGTGGTTGCTGGGATTTGAACTCAGGACCTCTGGAAGAGCAGTCAGTGCTCTTAACCGCTGAGCCATCTCTCCAGCCCCCTGTATTTTATTTTTAATTGTAATTTAGGGAGGAACTCTTTAAAGAGATTAATATTTGGAACTTAAAATTTAAGAGGGCAAGGATGTGGCTTAGGTAGTAAAGTGGTTGCACATAGCATGAGGTCCCGGACTTGATCCAGAAGACCCACATAAGAAGCCATTGGGGTGGTAACTCTTGTAATCCCAGTGCTAGGAGGCAACCTATTCTAATTGGCAAGCCTTATATCCAAGTCTCTGTTTCAAAAAACCAAATTAAGTATATGGAGCTTCAGAGATGGCTCAGTGCATATAAGCACTTGTTGTTCTTGGAGAGGACCAGACCTGGGTTCAGTTCCCAGAACCAACATAACGGCTTAAAACCATCTGTGACTCTAGTTCCAGGAGTTCAGGAAACACCTTTGACTTCTGCACATAACAGGCATGTATGTGGTGTGTGTGTATGCACATAGATATAAATCTTTAAAATAAAACTAAACAAAAAGTCCCACCAAAGTGAACGGCCCTGAGAAATTATAACCTGAAATTGACCTCTGAGACCCACCTGCATGTATATACACATGTACATATACTTGCATACATATGTGTACCTATATATCATGCACACTCATAAGCATGCATACATACTCCCATACATATACAGACTCAGGAGACTTAAAACTTGAAAATGCCTCTGTAAACTCCACTGAAATTGTCTATACATAAATTGTATTAATATATCAAAATATAAAGACTGTGAAAAAACTTAGTTTTGTAAAGTACATTTATTTTATTTATTTGTAAAGTACGCTGTAGAGGTGAATATTTAATTGGCTTTAGGCTCTCAATGGGGCGCATACGACTCTTTTGCACCCGTTCAAGAGCTCTGGATTCACAAATAAAACACACACACACACACACACACACACACACACACACACACACCAGCTAATTTTGATATGCCTTGACTAGCCACTTCTAAACCTCCCTGAAACTAACACAGGTTCCTCTCCAGTATTCCTGAGTTAACATCTTTTAAAATCTGTATTTTATCTCTGCTACCCCAAACATAATCAGGGGAGTGGCCCCTAGGGCCCCTTTCCTGGATCCTTACATGTTGGCAGCCCTTTAAGTCTGTTCTCTTTGCTCCCTCCTCATGGGGATTCTCCCCCTCTCTGTCCTCTGCCTGCATAATCTAAAAGTCCTGCCTGTTTCCCTGTCCAGCCATTGGCTGTATGGCAATTCTTTATTACCAATCAAAGCCAGCTGGGAGCAGGTACCGTCAAAATTTGGAAGCAAGGTTTTGGGAGCGTGCACGCACGTGTGTACATGTGTGTCTGCACAGAGGTGGAAGAAGAGCTTTCTGCTCGTGAGGAAAGCACTCTTACTAAGTTATCGCCCCAGCTCTACACACCTACAGTAATATAAAAGCTGGGTGTGATGACTCATCCCTGTAATCTCATCACTGGAGAGGCTGAGGCAGGAAGACTACCATGAGTTAGACAATAGAGTTAGACACTAGCTTCAGAGTGACAGTGTCTCTCAAAACAAACAATAAAAACAAAAGTAATTGAAAAACTGAATGTACCACAGAGGTTGTGAAATGGAATATCACGACACACCCATCCTTCCTGAATTACAGTCTCCTTTTGAAAGTCTGAGCTGCATTATCAAATTACTGTCGAAAAACATAGTGTTCATTTGTATTCCTGTAAAGACTGTATCAGGCATCCTGTTTATATCATGACCCACAAAGTAACTATGGTTTGTAATGAGAATTTTGGTTTCTTTAAAAACCCAGAAATGTTATATGAATGTTTTTGTTTTAATTCTAGATGTGGGACATGAGGCTGCCTCAGATTGCCCACACCAGCAGGCTGTGACTTGTCTTATGCTCTGGCAAAGGCATGATTTTTCCAGTGGAATATAGTTGCCAGAGTCCCAAGAGAGTGAGGAGGCTGCTGCTGCCCTTGCTGCTGCTGCTGCTAGTTGCTGTTGTTGCAGTAAATCAGGTGGTTGTGAGCAAACAGATGAGAAGAAGAAACTGGATATCCTGATAACAAAGATTGGATTTGCCCCAAGTATCTGGACACCCCTAAACCAACAGGAAGTTGTCTAATAAGACTGATGTCCCACTTCACCTTTAACCTTTTCCTCTTACCTAGTGTTGGGGGTCAGAAGTTATTGGAGCGGAGAAGGGTGGTAGGTAAAAGAACCTAATAAAATAGCCAGAAATACGGTTACAATGGTTTATTGTGCTCAGTAGTAAAAAAGTAGATCAAATTTTATCAAATGTCACATTGACATCTAAAATTTCTCTTTATTCCTACAATGTACTTGTGCATATAATCCAGCTTACTGTGCAACATTATGATATTTGGCACAGGAGGAGGCATCTGTTGGCATATATACATATATACTGACCTATACTGGGCTAGTGGACGATCCACTACCCCAGAAAGGCTGAGGCAAGTGGCTCAAACCTAATGACAGCATCTGCATCTCAGTACAGGAAGGGGATCTAGTTTACACAGTTTAATCAGCTTCTCTTCTTCTCTTGAACTGCTCACTTTGTAGTATCAGACTGATACTTAGCCTGGTGAAGGCTTAATAGAAAATGTGTCCTAGTGTCAGAAAGAAGTTCTCTTATTGGTACAGGACCCTGATTTCCAAACTATGTAAGCTATAGAACTATGGCATATATATGTGTGCATCTGGGTAAGAATTTACATATATACTTTAAATTTTTTCATATGTATGAGAGTTTGGACAGTGTCCATGGAGTTCAAAAGAGGGGACCAGATCTAATATGGGAAATCTAGGGTGTCTACAAGAGCAGCAAGTGCTCTTAACCACTAAGCCATCTCTCTAGACTCTACAAATACACTTACACTTTTAGGTTAAATAAGAAATTTCTAAAATTCTGTATGGACAATTATTACATTAAAAACTCTTTATGTACATGAGTTACTTATAGATACGTACATATCATGTCAACTAGAAAACATGAAGAAATAAGAGTTGCTACCTTAGATTGATGAGATTAAATATTATATTAGTCACCTTTCTGCCCCTGTAAAGGAATTTTTCCAATGACCTGGAAAACCAGTTTAGAAGTGGTATGGATCAGAGAATACCATCTCACATGAACTGGCTGTGACTTTCTTGTAAACTGACCTACTGCTATAGTTTCTCTGCCATCCTTATAAATGTATGTGGTTTATAAGAGGGGTGCCTCAAGATTTCTACTTCCTTGAGTACTATGTAATAAGCTGTGATTTGCTGTAGAAATGAATAAAAACTCTCTGTGGTAAAGAATGACTTTCATAGATACAAATGTTTTGTGACATACATAAAATAACTGTTACAAGACTAAAGTTCTGTTTGTCAGGGGAGATGCAGGAAGATGGCTCTGTTAAGGTCAATCCTTAAATGAAAACGTACATGAGAGATATGAATTGGGTAGAATGCTGAATCTTGTGGCGATTTTTCCTTGTTAATCAGGGTGCTGTTTTCAGATGCCCGAGACTCCTAGCAGATGTCTAAAGAGCAACAATTTGCATCATGCTTTGGAACTTTGTCCATGTGGGCAATGTTGTGGTCCTTCCCCTTAACTTTGTGTTCTAATCTCAACAGGGCTAAGATGTTCCCACACTATTGTTTATCATCACACAGGATAGAAGACATGAAGTGATTGTGCAAAAGCTCTAAATGATGGGAGCCAGAATGATGTAAAATAGAAACACATGGTTAACATAAAATTGTAAGGCTTGTCTTAGTTAGGATTTCTATTGTTGTAAAGCAGTATCATGACCAAAGCAACCTTTATAAAGGAAAACATTTAACTGGGGCTGGCTAACAGTTTAGTCCATTATCATCATGGCAGAAAGTGTGGCAGCGTGCAGACAGATATGGTGTTGGAGAAGGAGCTGAGAGTTCTATATCAGGATCTGCCGACAGCAAGAAGGGAATGCCACACTGGGTGTGGCTTGAGCATCTAAGACCTCAAAGCCTACCCCCAGTGACACACTTCCTCCAACAAGGCCTCACTTCCTAACAGTGCTATTCCCTATAGGCCTATGAGGGCTTTTGTATTCAAAGTGCCACAAGACTTTCTGTAAAAAGTGTTCTATTAATTACTACGTGGTTAGTCCTAAGTGAAATACTCTTTTCTCTACAGCCCATGTAAGATAAGTATTATTTAATTGACAATATTTATTACTATCATGCAAAAAGAATTCCGTGGAAGCATTGGAAAAAATGGTTAAAATACATTTAATCAAAGCCTACTATGGGGCAGACATATTAGTGAATTGTAGCATACAGTACTTGTGGCATACAATACTCGTAGCATGCAGTACTTGTAGCATACAGTACTCGTAGCATGCAGTACTTGTAGCATACAGTTAATGGAAATTCTGTTTTACATGGAAGCATGCAAGCCTCAGAATGTAGCAAGGGTGAGACTGAACATGGCATCTGGAGTTTATCTAAAAGGTAATCAAAGAGATTATCCTGTAATGATACCCAGTACACTCCACAGTTAAAAGAGGAGTTCCATAATGTTTTTGTCTTCATTCTACAGTTGACTTTGGTTATCCATTCCTGCAACAGAACTAAGCATTTTTCCACTGGACATCAAAGTTGTGAAACATAAATCCCTTTAAGGGTAAACTCCTGAATTTTTGAAGAATGAATATTGGAAAGGCAATGCTCATGAAGCTGGCCCAGCATCTTCTAAGGCCTAGAATTCAGTGAGTTTTCACTAACTTAAATTTCCAAAGAATTTGTAGTTTACAGATTCTAGGGAGTCATGAAAGGCAACACACAAGAGGCCAAGAAAGTGAATTATGTGAACTCAGCTGAGACTGTTCTCTGAAAGTTTTGGCATTTTCTCTGGACTAGTTATGTAAATATTTAAACAGTGGTTACATAGTTTTAGAAATGTTTTCAAGATGAGGTAAAAAGCATAAAGGATATGTCTGGATTACTAAATGACCCGAATGAATAAATGGAAAAGGATTATCACATACAGTACTCGTAGCATGCAGTACTCGTAGCATGCAGTACTCGTAGCAT
>NW_021604598.1:5899880-5906450 GCF_004785775.1 Grammomys surdaster | reverse complement strand
CAGTACTCGTAGCATGCAGTACTCGTAGCATGCAGTACTCGTAGCATATAATACTCATAGCATGCGGTACTCGTAGCATGCAGTACTTGTAGCGTGCAGTACTTGTAGCACGCAGTACTTCTAGCATGCAGTACTTGTAGTGTACAGTACTTATAGCATACAGTATTTGTAATGCCTGACCTGTCACTTTCCTCTCTTCACCTCTGTTGGTCACGCTAATCAATATTTTTCTGACTTCACATCTGGCCTTATAATTTGATTTTGTTTTGAGACAGTATCTTGTGATGTATCCCTTGGCTGGCCTAGAACTCAGGATACCTACCAAGCTGCCTTTGAACTTTTGTAGAGCCTTCTTTCTGCCTCTGTCTCTTAAATACTCAGAGACTTGTGGCATCATGCCTGACCTAGCATCAGATTTTCAAACCATTTAGTTAGGAAAGCAACACCAACATAAAGAAATTGCAGTGGATATTACAAGTAAAATGGGAGGCAGTCTCCGAGTGAGAGAAGACAAGGATGAGGCTGTCCTCCAGAGTGGCAGTGGGGCTGGTGACTGATAGTCCAGGCCTGAGACTGAGTTTGCATGCTAGCCTAAACTATACAGTGAGACCCTGCTTCTACAAAAGAAAAATGACCCAGTGGAAAAGCAGGAATCAGCAGGTATGAAACAGACACCTAGTAGTTCCTGTAGACACCCATCCTAGTTCCCGTGTCTTACAGGGTCTAATTTTTGACAGGCCAAACTGAGTCTCATGGGAGTTGGAAGAAAGACACTGAATAGACGTTAACAGAAAACTTGGGAGAAATTGTGGAAAAGAACGTGCAGAGGAAAAACTATGCCAAACTCTTGCTTGCATTTTGGAAATGGCTCCAGCTCACTTTATCTATCTATCTATCTATCTATCTATCTATCTATCTATCTATCTATCTATCCATCCATCCATCCATCTATCTATCTCAGATCACATGCTTTCCCTCACTTTATTCTGAGCTTGGCTGACAGTACAGAAGGGCCTGGGGCACCTCCCTCACTCTATTTTGTTTTTATAGTCACTGGGTGCTTGCCTCATTTTCTCCTAGCAGACTATCTACTCTTACAAAGGAAGTGGACTGTGTTTTTCTTTACATTCTTTGTAATGCTGTCTGGTGTAAACACTGACGCTGATTAGAGCCCATACACCTGTCTCATTCAAAGTTCATACTTCATATTGTAAAAGAGATCCTTTCCTTTGCTCTTGAGAGCCTCATCTTTTAACAGTGCTGTCTCCAAACCTTAGCCATCATCAGAAGGTTCATCTCAAAGGCAGCCCCTTAGCTTACCTGGCCTAGAGAGGAGAGCAACTTCAGAGCTTTCTCAGGGGGTGGGTACTTTCACTAATCCCCTCCTTGTTCTTATAGAAGGAAGTTCTTTTATCCTGCAGCTGAGATCCATACAGCTCAACATTATTTCCTTTAGCCCTGCTATGCCAGGAAAGCTGTTATAAATGTGGGCTACTGCTGAGTTAAGAGTTCAATCGGGGGAAAGCCATGTTTGCTAGTAGAAAAACATCTTAGAGGCTTAGAGTGACATGGAGTTTCAAGACTGATAGTTTTACATAGCTCCAAGCAGATGTCTCTCCTCTAATAGTCAAGGCCTAATTTCCACCCTCAAAATTGGATATGAGCACGCACATAATTAGTGAGTCAGCAACTCTTAGAACTTTGAGACTAGGGGTGAAAGCATTTATTCCTGGTACTATGGAGGCCACAATAGGAGGACTTCTTGAATTCAAGGGTTTTAGAGCAGCTCAGGCAACACAGCAAATCATACCCAGACCAAAAGTAAAATCTGCATTAGGTTTTCAATAGCACCTTTCACTCCATCTCTGCAAGAACTCAGACATTCCTCTTTAGTTGTAATGGAAGTATTCTGGTCCCTGACTGTGGCTGGTGCTGGAACTTACTTTCCTCCTGGAGCTGCTCAAGAACACAAGAGTCATCTTATGTCATCTTACAGTCATCATAATGGCTGTAGTGGTCAAGTGCATCAGCCAGCCATGTGACTGCCTGCTTCATCTCCTTACCATCATACTCAGAAGAAACTCTAATTGCAAAATCTCTATCCAGTACTACATCTTATAGGGAAAAGGCTCAGTGAAAGGATATGACCAGCCCTGAAAACTAAATTCTGTACTAGCCCAGATTAAATAAAAAAAGACAACTCATATACTATCTTGAACACAAGGGTTCAATTTAAAGAATTGCTACTTATCTCAAGGACATAGAGCAGCAAGAGGATGTCTAGAAAGGAACAAACAAAATCCTAAATACAGAAATAATATAAATAGGAAGTGGTCACTCCCCTCACGACTATGACTCAGTCACACAGAACTCCGAGTGTGGCCAACTGGGTATCAGAGGTTCTACATCCATGCAAAGCCACTTTAACTATTGAGAGGGCTGCTGTTCATGGAGGTGCACTCATGGTGTTCCACTAGGAAGCTAGGCAAAAGAGTCCAAGGAAGCTGATTGTGTAGTTGTCTGCAAGCTTGTCTCTGGGGACTCCTGGATATAGCTGTGTGAGAGAGGTGTGGTCTATCACTGGTCACTGCCACTGGTGGAACCTGGTGCTGAAAAGGTTGCAGATTTCATGTACTGAAAGAGCCTGTCTAAAAGAAACATAGTACTGGGATGGGAGAGACTTCTCAGGGGTTAAAAGTCTCTTGCAGAAGGCTCAGGTTTGATTCCTAGCACCCACGTGGTGGCTCACAACCATCCATAACTCCAGTTCTAGTAGATCCATCTTCTGAACTCCTCAGACACTTATGTGACATATACCATGCACATACATAAATGCAAGCAGAATATACATATAGACATATAAATAAGTCTAAAAAAAAAGGAAAAAGAGCCGGGCGGTGGTGGCGCACGCCTTTAATCCCAGCACTTGGGAGGCAGAGACAGACGGATTTCTGAGTTCGAGGCCAGCCTGGTCTACAGAGTGAGTTCCAGGACAGCCAGGGCTACACAGAGAAACCCTGTCTTGAAAAACCAAAAAAAAAAAAAAAAAAAAAAAAGGAAAAAGAAACAAAATATACTACCAAGTAGAGAGCTTCTCCTCTGCTGTCTCTCCAATGCCCTCTATTGACAGCTTAAGTTCATGCCAGCTAGCAAAGTGACATGATTTGACTACATTTTAATCCAAGCAAAGGAGGGTATATTTGGAATCTTACAGTAATAGTGTTAACTATCTATTTCCTTTAATTGAAAAAAAAAACTACAGTGAGAACTGTATTTCACTGGGCCTCTGAAAAGCAATGGAAATAAGCCAGGGATTCGCTTATAGATAGGTGGATACATACCTACACAAATACAGATCTGCAGACGATTCAGAGGTTTATGCATCCTATATGCCTATTTCCAAAGGCAGATTAACACCTACTGATTAGGCTGAAAATCTTCTTGAGGTTTATTTAAATTTAATGTCATAGTCTTAATTTTATTTGAATGCTGTTCAGCAATGAAGATAACAGACACTGGAGAAATGGTCAGTAATTCTAGAGATTACTAGGCCTAGGAAATCAAGGAAAGCTCTGAAAGCCTATCAGCAGAAAGGTGAGCAGTTGTGAGCCACTGGGATTTGTTCTTGGACAGTCGTACACAGAGGGGGAAGAAGATCTGTTATGATCTGCTGTGCTATAATTAAGTGTATTATAATAGCTTGCCTGGAATGAGACCAGCACACTCTACTTCCTGGTTCTCATGCCTATACTCCTCTTCCCACATCTTTTCAGGGCTAGTTAATGTGGCCAGCACAGCCCAACAGAGGTGACCAAAAGATTTCCAGGATTGTCATAACAGGCATTATAGCTTCTGTAGTTGTCCCTTGGACATCTTCTTCTGGGGAAACTGCATGTGTGGGACACTCAACCAATCCTGTAAAGGGGCTGAACAGAGAAGAACGTAGAATTGGTTCCAACAATCGGTTCCAACTCACTAGCCATATGAGTCAAGTACTTGCTTCATCACTTACTGCGTTTGCAAATGACTGAGTGTTAGCTAAAAGCTTGATGCAACGCCATTACGAGTCTCAAACTAGACCACAAATAGGTCCCCAATTCTAACCCATGGTGTTTGGAGGGATTTTGTTTTATAATTTAGTACATGCTTATAGATCAATAATCTCTGAGAATGGAACCTGTACCTCCTGCTCCCCACATCATAAATAAATGTGAAAAGAATTTAAAAAGAATAAAGGTATTTTTGTTCTGAGGATGTAGTTGCAGAATGCTTGCCCAGCATGCATGAGACCCTGCATTCAGTCTGTAGCACTGATAAAAAGCAAGAATAAACAGATTTTGGGTTAATCAAAGGGGAGGAGTAGGCCTAACAATGAATGCTAAAACTGCAGACTTTAACTCATCTTCAACAGCTGTGGATGTTTATACAACTGGCTATGCTAGGATTCTCCTTTCTTTGCAAATGTTTCTTAGACCTTCAGAAATATGGGAAGAGTGACTGTAGGATTTGAAAGGTTTCTAACATCTTTATCTAGCTTCTTCTAACATGTTTCTGAAAAGCTTTTCTTTTTTCTTTCCCTATGGTTGTTTTTTTTTTTTTTTGAGATGGTATCTTAGTTAAGGTTTCCATTGCTGTGAACAGACAGACACCATGACCAACGCAACTTTTATAAAGGACAATGTTTAATAGGGACTGGCTTACAGGTTCAGAGGTTCAGTCCATTATCATTTTGGCAAGAAGCATGGTAGTGTCCAGACAGACATGGTGCTGGAAGAGCCAGAAGTTCTATATCTTAATTAAAAGGAAGTTAGGACTAGACTGTCTCCAGGCAGCTAGGGGGAGGGTCTCAAAGTCCACCCACACAGTAACACAGTTCTTTCAGCAAAGTTAACCTACTCAAACAAACCCACACCTCCTGATAGTGCCAACTCCCTGGGCCAAGTCTATTCAAACCACCACAGATGGTGTCTTGTTAAGTTGCTCAGACTGGTCTTGGACTCTTGAGCTCTACTGAGCCTCCTGTTTCAGCCTCAGCTTTATAACTGGGACTATAGGTATGTACCACTGGGACAGCTCTTTTCCATTTTCTAAAAGATGCTTTATAATCAAACATCTAAGACCAATTAAGATTTTTTAAAAATAGTGATGAAATGAGCTAATTTTCATAGGCTTCCAGTACTACAGGTGTTCAGGGTTTTTTGTTTTGTTTTTTAAATTGCACTACATTTGATTGTCTGTGGCATGGCATCATAAAAAAAAAATGTCAAGGGTGGTGAAAGAAAATGGAAGAATCAGAAGCCAGATGGCCAGTATCACCTTTCAAATCTGCAATTGCAAAATGACTTGACAGAGGCTCTTTCACATTTTCAAATTTTATCTGCCACATGTCAGTGCCATGGAAACCCTTTACCAACTGGTACCTCTTAGTCATCCCTAATTCAAAGCCAAACAGTATCAATATTACAGAGACCACCATTTCCAATATTATTCTATATCTCCATGTTTTAATAAAATAGAATATTTGCACAATGTGCCCCAGTTCAATAGGAGCAAAATTTTAGGTACCCCCTTTAATACAAGAGGTTATAAGGTTGAAAATCATCCCAGTTATTTTAATTTCTTGATCATTTTGTTTTAATGTTTTTGTCTCCCGCTAGTAAACCTTGGATGGACTCTACTTACCATTGTGAAATGTCTTAGTAATTATGAACATTTTGTGGCTAGTGTACATTTTATAGTCCTGCATGAGGTTACATTAGCTGTAAAGGATTCCTGGCAGCTTGAGTCACATGACAGGAGCCACAGGACTGGCTGGTGGGGGTTATAAGGAGGGCCTGGGTTAAACAGGATTCTGACATGAAACAATCTTGTGAAGACAGCTCATAGTGTCATAAAGACCCAGCCTCCTTTATTTGCTCTGTCTTTTCTCTTTTTCTTCTTCTTTGTTTCTTCATATAAGTCATGAACATATAAGCTGTTCAAAGTCCAATAGCCACTAGCTTTAAGGAAGCCTGAAAAGGGGTTTTTAATCTAGAATTAAGGTTCCATGGGAGTGACTTTGGTAAATAAAGACCAGCCTTAACCCAGGGGGTTATGGCCACGGTGACCTGAAACGGGGACTTCAGTGTTACAAAAGAATAAAATTTAAGACAGTACAGCCTTTGACATCTAGGGTATCCTAACATAAATACAAGATTGTATAGGGAAGGAAGGTGTACAGCAGGATTTCCCAACCTTCTTAATGCTGCCACCCTCTAACACAGTTCTTGTGTTGCGCTGATCCCCAACCACAAAATTATTGTTGCTACTTCATTAACTGTAATTTTGCTATTGTTACGAATCAGAATGTAAACATCTGATAAAGAGTGACTATGAAAGGGGTCATGACCCACAGGTTGAGAACCACTGCTTTAGGGGATTCCGCCCTTTTAATTTCAGAGAAGAATTTCCCCTTGGTCACTAATCCAGTGGTAGCTTTAAGTCTTTCCTGAAGGAGAGAGGAGAGAGAGGAGAGAGAGGAGAGAGAGGAGAGACAGGAGAGAGAGGAGAGAGAGGAGAGAGAGAGAGAGG
>NW_021604598.1:5876668-5899480 GCF_004785775.1 Grammomys surdaster | reverse complement strand
TGCACGGGACAGGGAGCAACGGTGGAGTCACCCTTGCACTGCCAAGTGTAAAGTGCAAGTCAGGAAACGAACACTATCACCCACCTTCACGCACCACTGTACTGAACTCAGTTGGCGTTAAGAACTTGACACATTTTGTGGGAATTACGGGAACTGGGGCAGCCTGAGATTTGAGGACAGCCATATTCTATATGCCTGGCTTTACGCTCCCAGCTCACTTACTCATCGGCATGCAGTAGGACCGGCAGCAACAACTCCAAAGCCCCGGCTCAGCCTGAGCTCCTTAGAGGACACGTGGCACTGTTTTGCAGTCAGCTGACACCCAGAAAAATTAGAGCTTAAGTTTGACTCAGCATCAGGAAAGATACATTATTAACGTTGCCGAGCCAGCTCGTGGAACGATGCACATCCTACGCCTTCGGGGGGTGTGGTGGAGGCGGGGTACACTAATGCCGGCCACGCCAGTGGTGGCGCCTTGGGACAGACTAGGTGCCCCGCCGGCCTCTCCGCGGCCCTGCAGGCCTCGCGGGCGGGGCTAACCCAGTCAGGCGAAAGGGAGGGCCGCAGGTGACGCACTTCCACCTCGCGCCTTCCGGTTTCCCCGGGACCCCGTCCCTCCTCACAACAACAATCTCGGGAGCTCGCGCGGCGCCGCGGCTCAGGCCCCGCCCTCCTCCTGCCTGCCACCTGCCGCCCGGCCGCGCCTGCGGCGACTGCTTAGCCGCGTTCTGGAGGGCCGGCGGCGCTCGCGGCTCGTCACCCACCGCCACCGCGCCGCCCCGCGAGACCAAGAGGGCGAGCGCCGCGGAGCAGGAAGGGAGCGGCCCGCGGAGGCGCGGCGCTGGGCCGGCCTTCCTTCCCTCAGGCTCGCTCCGCTCTGAGCCGCAGCCTTGCTTTCCTCAGGCTCGTTCTTGGCTCTCGGCCGCGGCCTTCTTTCCTTCAAGCTAGCTCTTCGGTCGCGGCCTTGTCTGTCTCAAGCTTGCTCTCCGGCCGCCGTCTTTTCTTCAAGCTCGCTCTGCGGCCGTTCCCACCCCCTTCCAGGCTCGCTCCCCGCCACCGCCTTCCTCCTCCCAAGCTCGCTCTCCGGCCGCCGCCCCTCAGCCGCCCAGGCTGCGCGGGTGCTCGCGTGGGGCCTTGTTGCGTTTCAGCTCGGGGGTCGCCGCAGGGGCGGGGCGCTGAGCGGTCCGCCGCGGCCTCCCCTTCGCGTCCTCCCCAGGTCGTCTGCCCGCCTTCCTCCGCAGTCCGGAGCCTGGCGGAGCCCAGACCTGGCGGGGACAGCTGCGCACCCGGCCCGGCACCCAGAGCTTGCCGTCACCACTGCCACTGTCCATCGTTGGTACCGGCAATGGCCTTCGTATCGCCCGATGTGCTTGTGACTGATTTGGACCCGGAATATTGAGAACTCACTTCGGTCCCCATCCCGGCCGTGTCTGCCCACTGGGTTTAGCTGCAGCGCCGCTAGACTGTCCGACTTCGAGAGCACCATGGACCAAAGTGGGATGGAGATTCCTGTAACTCTCATCATTAAAGCACCGAATCAGAAATACAGTGACCAGACTATTAGCTGCTTCTTGAACTGGACCGTGGGGAAACTAAAAACGCATCTATCTAACGTGTACCCTAGCAAACCAGTAAGTGTACAACTGGACGCATCTCTTCTGACCTGCTGCCCCGTGAACCTGGTACCTCCCTTCTCCCAGCTTGCCCCTTCCTCGGCAATCAAATAGGTCTTCATTCGAAATACTTTTGGTTCTGAGGTTACGGGTGTCTCCTGAGTGATCCATCATTATCTTCCTGATGAGGTTCAGTTAATTAGTGAGTATACAGAAATACCAAGAGACAAGAATTTGCAGTTACGGCAAAGGGACCATCTTCCATGGAACTTAAAGTCATCAAATGTGAATGTCAGATGCTATTTTTGTTTTTCAGATAAAGAATCACTGTCCATATTAGAACTTTTGTTGCTTTCTAGGCTCAGAAATTTGTTCGTGGTGAAGAGAATTTTTTTTTCCTCTTGGAATAAGTATGTGACTTAGCGAAAATTATACTTTAACCATCACTTTATTACACTGGTTCTAAGTTGCAAATTTTCTTTGTTTCCCACCTCCCACCTCACACGTCTCCTGAAGAGGATACAGACACTGAGACAAGTGCAGTCCTTCCACATACACCAGTCATTTGATGCCTGTTTTGTTTTTATATCATCTGTCTCAAATCAATGTGGCTTTGTTTCCAGTTCTTAACTATATCTTGGTATTGGAAAGATGAACAGAATGGAGCCATTTGTCCCTTAATTCAGATTTGAAGGGATGTAGTTAGTAAGTTTTGGAATAGTTTGGAAGAGTATGTCATATAGAGGATATTAAAGTGAGACCTTCAAATTCCGTATTGTATGACATCTTCATTTTAAAATATCTAGTATTCAGCTACTAAATTTAAGATAATAAAGAGGCTTGTATTTTAGGGTGGGAAATATTTTGCCATATTTACCACCAGCTGGTTGGTGGTGCACCAACTGCTTTTTAGGCCTGTTTTGTGCTCTGAAGTATGGAAGATGCTTGATCAGTAACTGTTAAGTAAGATGTTTATGAGTTAGAACCTTGTCTGTTGGAGTATTAAGATTTAGACTTCTGGAATAACCACCGGATTGATTTATTGCAGAAGCTGGAGGGTTTTGTTTGTTTGTTTGTTTTGTTTTGTTTTGTTTTTTTAAAAACTCATTTGGCATTAGCTGAATTTGTGACAAATATTTTTAGTATGTGGGGGAACACTAAGTTACTTAATTAGTTGGACAAAAGTACTTACAAAGTTAGAGCTTTTGCTTATTCAAAGCCTAAATTTGAAAGTTAAGATTTACACAATGAAGATAACAATTCACAAAGAAATTGAGATTCATGAGAATTTTCTATTATACATTTTTGATTTCTCACATTTTAAAAATAGAAAGCACCTTGAAAGAATAGTTGTACTTGAAAGGCTTAGATTTCCACAGTACTGTGGAAACACAGCCCAAAATTTTAAAGTATATTTTTAGTCTATATATACCTTTATAGTATATACATCATATATACCATATATGTGATATATACCATACAGTGTATATAGACCATAAAATACTAAAGTACATTTTAAGCCTATATACACATGTATGGTATGTACTTGGGTGAGATCTATGTGTTATACTATTACAGAGTTAAGACTCTTGGTCTTCAGTGTGTGGATCAGGAATTTGCATTAAGCCTAATGTGTAATCTTAGCACTTGTACTGGCGGGTTTTATGTGTCAACTTCACACAAGCTGGAGTTGTCACAGAGAAAGGAGTATCAGTTGAGAAAATACCTCCATGAGATCCAGCTGTAAGATATTTTCTCCATTAGTGATTAAGGAGGGAGGGCCCATTGTGGGTGGTGCCATCCCTGGGCTGGTAGTCTTGTGTTCTATAAGAAAGCAAGCCAATAAGTAACAACCCTCTATGGCCTCTGCATCAGCTCTTGCTTCCTGACCTGCTTGAGTTCCATTTCTGACTTGCTTTGGTGATGAACAGCAATGTGGAAGTGTAAGCTGAATAAACCCTTTCCTCCCCAACTTGCTTCTTCGTCTTGATGTTTGTGCAGGAGTACAAACCCTGACTAAGACAGCACTTGAGCTAGAAGCTGAGGATCAGCATTTCAGAGTCATTTTAGCTACGTAATAGTTTGAAGCTAACATGATCCTGTCCTCCAAACCTAAACAAATTTAGTAGTATTCTAAAACTTTTCTCTTCAAAACAAAAACAATATGTAAGATAGAAATGTGAAGACTTTTTGTCGTATCTGCCCTTCTTGAGGCTGGAGGCTTTCCCTTGCGCAGGTGAAGTACTGTTGCTGCTGCTTGGACACTCCTGCCTGAGATCACTTGCTAGACTGTCTTCTTTGACTTGTCTGCCTCATAGACACCCTGGAGATTCTTTTGGAGGCTGCACCACATACTATCATTAATGACTTAACCTTGTAACATTTCTCCAGAAAGTTTTCTGAGGGATTGTAATATCCTGTCAAGTTCATTTCTAGGTTGAAAACTTTGTGTAATTATTAGACTTGACAGGTTTCTGTTCTGACTTATCACTTGAGATTACATTGCAATACCACAGTTGTTGAGTAACTCTAGTAGTGGTACCATGTAGTTATAGAAGACATCAGCTCTAGAAATTTGAGTCATAGACGTTGTCTTTGTAAGGTTATTTAGAATCCAAACATTTTGCAGATAAGATTATAAAAGGAATTTAGATTCATATGACTGACCACAATGACTCACACTGGCTTTTTCAATTTTTTAAGTATTGTATCCTACATGTGTGTGCATGTGTGCATGCTTCACCTTTCTTCTGAGTCAAGGTCTGGGTTGTACCCCATGATCTCAAATTCCTGGGCTCAAGTGATTCTCCCATCTCAGTTTCCCAAATTATGGGACTAGAGCTGTACATGACCCTACCCTGCTGGTATTGCTCTTCCTCTTCCTCTTCCTCTTCCTCATCCTCCTTCCTCTTCTTCTTTCTCCTCCTTTCCCCTATCCATCCCACCAACAACTACCGTTCTTTTAGAGTTAATGTTGCACTAATGACCCTATACTTTATATTATTGTAATGATTTAGCAATCCAGCTATAAGTAAAACGACTAGATATTTAGTGGGCATGGAGAGGAAGATATTTTCTAGTTAAGAATTTAGACATTTGTCTTATATATGTGAGAAGTGTTTATAAATCATTGAAAACTTCCTATGTGAAACTGAGCTCTTGAAACTCAGTTAACTTCCAAAGATATTGGTAATTGGTTGAGGAATTGGGAAGTACCAGTTCATGTTCATAGTGTTTTAGATAATTATAAAGTATATTTTAATAGGACATTTGCTATTACTGATAGATTTAGTTTTTTAGTCCTAAAATTTGCCTGAAGTGTGAAATAATCATTCTTTTTTGTTTGTTTGTTTGTTTGCTTTTTTGTTTTTCGAGACAGGGTTTCTCTGTATAGCTCTGGCTGTCCTGGAACTCACTCTGTAGACCAGGCTGGCCTCGAACTCAGAAATCCACTTCTCTCTGCCTCCCAAGTGCTGTGATTAAAGGCACGTGCCACCACTACCCTATGAATTAATCATTCTTAAATTTTAATAATTGCTACAGGATGTTGAAAATATCTGTCAAAAGGTCACTGTTTCTTGAGTGTTGGATTCTAGTCTGAACTTGGACTTAGTTATCAGATATGTAAGTACCAGAATGGTTAAACTTTGCATTGTTCAGTAGAATGTACTATCCAATAAAAATTAAAAATACATAAAATTCACCTAAGTCCAGTTAGGCACTTTCCATCATTCTTTACTTACTGTTTATTCTTATTTGCAAACAGAGATGGAGTTGATCTACCCTGAATTTGATGTTGAAGGCAAACCTTTCCAGTGCTTAGTGTCAAAATGCCTGTGATTGTGTGGCTCACCTCTGGGCACTTACCTCTCTTCTTTGCTGTTTATGGTGGCACAAAATCACTTTCAGTATGTAGTTCTTCTGTCTTCCCTGATTGGCTTGGGAGGCTTGTGCTGTCTTTTCAAGCTGTTCTTTTACTTGGATGTTCTATTGGAATTAAAGAAGCAAGAATAGAACCAAGTGCATTGGTTCTGTTCTGAGAATTTAACATTCTGCAATCCAGAAAGAAGGAAAATTTTCTTCAGTGGAAATAGTGTGTTTTTGTAGCTTTCTAGTTTGCTATTTATAATTCCCTATTACCTTACTTAGCTCATTTTAAAAGTATAGTTGCTTGACCATTTCAGGACTGTTAATTTCCAGGCCATAGAATCCACATACGTGAATACTTTTGCATCATAAGACAGTTATCTTATATCATTTTAATAAATTTAAGAGGACTTCATGTCATCTAGCAGTATGGGTTAGATTTTAAAAAACACTTTGTGAACAAATGGTACTCTCAGATTTAATGTGAAGATGAAAAATAGAAGTTTGGAGTTTTTAATGCTGCTGATTAAAATTTACTTCAGTATTTTGTAGTCTTATCCTCATGTCTTTCTTGGGAAAATAAAATGTAAAATTTTGCTTAATAATACATTAATGCCTTTGGGGCCTGGTTCTAAAGATTTTAGTTTAAATTTCTCTGTGTGTAATCCTGATTTGTCTAAAATGCTTTTAATTGCTCTGATTTTAAACTGCCATTTAAACTAAGTATGCTACTAAATACTTGGTATGCTCTGTAATGTTTATTTGTGGAAGACATCTTGTGATGTTAGCTCTTAAAGGTGGGGAAACAGAGACTTGATGATTCTTTTGCCTGAGGTCATAGAACTCAAGTAGAATTTGGATTTGCACACAACTTGGTTTGACTTTAAAGGCAAGGTCCTTAACCAGACACATACACACACACACACACACACACACACTCACACTCACACACTCACACGCACGCACGTACTGCCCCCCCCACTTGCCTGCCCTACCCCCCACATATGGCTGTATACAATGACATGAATGACATGAAGGCTGCCATGTGACTTGACTATCAATCATATACATATACACAGAAAACAATGATTTGCACTTTAAAAGATGTATGGGACTAGAGAGATGGCTCAGCAGTTGAAGAGCACTTTTTTCTCTTGCAGAGGATCTGGGTTCAGTTATCAGCACCAACATGGCAGCTCACAAATGTCTCAAACTCTGTTTCCAGAGATTTGATGTTCTGGGATCTGTGGGCTTATCAGGCACACACGTGGTATATAGGCATATGTGAAGGCAAAATACTCATGCATAAAGTTTTTTATTTAATTTAAGAAGATACACATTTGAATGCTATGATACCTAAAAACTACATAGTTGAGTAACATAGCGTTTATTGTGCTAGCACCTAATCGCTTACTGTGTGGTTATTACTGTTTATTCTGATAGAACTATAGAAAAAATGTGGAAACAATATTTTAAGACTGCAGGACATATTTCTTTGGTCTGACTCCTTACTATGTATTAATCTCTGTACTTTGCCATTCTCCATTGTATATATACCTGATGTGATTGAATGGCCTGTGAGTAGGAACCTTTAATCAGGGCATATTCTTTTAGAATTCCAGATAATGTATTTTCTCAAGATTCTGTATGCAGTTTGTTGCTGGAAGGAGATAGGAGCTGGAGGCTGTTTCACACTTCCATTTAAACAGTATTTCTAAATCCTCCAGGGCTTTAGTCTGAGTGAATTTAATTGGAGAGACATGTTTAAAAGTTTTTAAAATTTATTTTTCACAGAATCTGTATTTCGTATGCCTCCTTGTATTTAGCTCTTTAAAGCATCATGATTGAGCTGTGTGGGAAATGAAATGTAATAGTTTCTATTTTTAAAGTACTTGTATGCTATTTATTAGAACTTACCAGTCAGTTGTAATTACTTTCATCAAATCAGCATATTATTTTAAGAATTCACATATTTTAAAGTTTGAAATTATGTGGAATTTGATTATGCCAAAGTTGGATATAATGGGGGTATGACTTTAGTACAGAGGGTTTTTTTTTTTTCTGTTTTCCTTTTTCATGGAGACAGGATCTTTTTAAAAATAACTCACTTTATTCTGACTAACTTACACATAGAAGGATCACATAGCTAGTTTAAGGAATTACACAAACACTTGCCCAGTCACAAGCTCTATACATCTCGGTAAACTACTATACAGATAAAATGACCATTTTTTTAAAAGTTTTATTTACTTTAACATATGAGTTCTCTGTGTATACCTGCATGCCAGAAGAAGGCATCAGATCCCATTACAGATGGTTGTGAGCCACCATGCGATTGCTGGGAATTGAACTCAGGACCTCTGGAAGAACAGTCAGTGCTCTTAACCACTGAACCATCTCTCCAGCCCCTAAAATGGCCATTCTTTTGCCTACATTCTGTCATTCCTTATCACCTATAGCTTTCTTGGTCTCTTTTTAAAATTTTATACTATACCTACAGTAGTACCTATTAGTATATTGTATACGTTATAGGCTAGGACCCACATTTGAGGGCAAATGTGTGGGGATTTTTCTTTCTGAGTTTGACATGATTTTTTTTAAGTCATGTTAGAGACAGATTTAGTCCTCTATCTGCCTGTCTATATACATATACATACATGCAGAAGTATGAAAATATAGTTGGTTTTATAAATTCATGTATGCCAGGCTGTTGTGACTATTTTAATTTTCTAGGTTTTTATGTATGAGTGTTTTCCCCTATGCATGTTTGTGTACCATATGTGCCCAGGAAGGTCAGAAAAGACCATCAGATACATACCATTCCAGGGCACACACCCTGAGAGACCTTTGTCCAAATGATGTCCTACATCCTACTTTCCATTGTATCTCAGTAAAGCTATCAATTTGACTATTAGTAGATTAGTCTATCAGAATTTTCGCAAACCAATCACTTCCTAAAAGCCCCATCAGCTGATGACCAATCCAATGCATTGACCTTCAGGGACATTTGAAATTCAAGCCAAGATATTTATAAAAAGCTGGGCAGAGAGTCACACATGCCTGTAATCTTAACTGTGGCAAGTCAGAGACAGGAGGATTCCTAGGTTTACTGGCCAGTAAATGTATCCAAGTTCAGTGTGAGCACATAGGGTGAAGTCTAGAATTCTGAGCTCAGGGGTTTCTGTCCTATATACTTGGGCTATGGTTCAGATCTATCTCTGTTCAGATCTCTTAAAAAAAAAAAAAACCTTCTCCAGAGTAGTAGTTTGTGTGTGTGTGTTTGTAAATATTCTGTCAGGTTTCTCGCTTTCATTTTTGTCCATTACGTGGGTCACAGTTTTTCTGCCCAGCTGGTTAAGCAGATGTTTGAGTACAATAGCTCTGCCTCTAGGTTCCTGAGAGACCCATCGGGATCTTCCCACCATGTTAGTTATCTAGCCCTGCTCTCCATACCTGACCACTTCATCTAGGAAAGACTTAGTGAAGAAGTGTACTGATAGGATTGGCTGACTGTTGGTTGTAGGGGTGCATGCCAAGAAGAATAGTGTTGCTAACAGTGATGGTTTTATTGAATTTGTGCTGCAGAGCCATACAAACAGTTCAGTACTTCCGACTTGCTGATACTGAGTCTCTTAAAATTAAAGTGCAAAGTTCATTTTTAGTGTGTTAATGTACTGAGATCTGGGGCTTTGTTGTAGACACTAGCATCACTTCACTAGTAGAGAAGATTTTCTCCTTCCATTTAAAAATTTGTTATTACAGACTTTTATACAATATATTTTGATCATATTCACACTCCAGAGAAGTGGGTTTTCAATCAAGGAAAAAGATGAATAAATGAAGCCATATTATTTGTTCAAGCTAAATTCTGATTGAGATCTAAAATTCTACACTTTCTATAATCCTGGTATCTTTCACTTAACATAGCAGTGATCTGTGTTATGAGTCAGAGCATTTCTTATGACTGCATATGTCATTGTATGTGTATATGCGTATACTTTGTTTTCACTTAGCAGAAGATGGACATTTTGGTTTGTTCGGCTTTTTGGCCATTGTCATCAATGAAGTTTTGAACATTCTCATATAAGTGTTGGTGTGGGCACTTGTCTTCAGTTTTTGTGGTATATACCTAGGGATGTAATTGGATGTATGTGCTGTGTCTTAGAGCGGCTATTTCTCACTTCTAAGCAGTTGCAAAAGTCTTCATCAATAGTGAGTGACACCTGTACCATCAGCGATGTGTGGGTTCTAATCACCCTACACCCTACAAAAAAAAAGTGTTTGTATTTGCTTTTGTTCCACATATTCTAGAAGGTTTCCTTGTGATTTTGTTAAATTTTTGTGTTCTGCTTTTCTGTTTTCTTGTTGTGAACCACTATTTAGGTGAAAATGCTAAAATACTAACACACAATTGTTCTTGTATAATCTGCTCGTATTAGTGCATCATTTGTAGAAGTTAGCCAAGTGAATTTTGTTCTAGTGTTTCAGAGTAGCTAGTGTGATTCATAGAATATTTCATTTTATTCCTTAATTACTTGTAAAATATGATAAAAGATGTGCAAACTGTTTTGAACTTTTAGTATTCCATTTAACATTGCATTTATTTTCACTTGGACAGAGTGCTAGGCTGTAGGAACAAAGGGGATAATGGACTCATTCATTCTTAACATTTGAATTTCTTTTAGCGACACAAACATGTAAATAAACTTGGTGATTGTGGTTTGTTTCAGGGTAGAAAGACTGAAAGGAGAAAATGCTAAGCTGGTAAGTCAGGAAGGCCTGGCTGAGGCTGTTTTAAAGTTGGATCTAAAATTAGGCTTTGAGTGTCCAAGTTGGAAAAGAATTTGGGAATTTAAGTGAATGCTAGCTGGACTAGAGACACAGGAAGTCGGGACTAGCCACAATTAAGGAATCAGAATTAATAGCCCTGTGAGATGGCTCTTGTCCACCTCACTCCCACGCTCATGAACTCACACATAATAGTAACAAATTACTTTTCTCAATTAGAATTAAATCCCATGTATTTTAGAATGGGTCAGAGTTGATTGGTGTTTTCAGAAGATCACTGTAGCTTCTGGCTTTAGAGTAGATGCAAGGAAATGAGCTGAGAGGCTGTTGTAAAAGCATAGCCAGAAGAGAATGGTTTGTATTGGGGCACTGGCCTGTAGAAATAGGTAAACAGTAGATCTGAGCAGATATTCTTAACAGATCTGATGCCAATTGCATATAGGACGCAAGATCAAAGAGGGATTGGTTACGTCCAGGTATTTCACTTTAAGACCCAGTAGCGGGTGGGCTAAGCATAGGAAAGAAGAAAGAGGAATGAAGGGGGAACTGACACTTGGCATTCATTGTTGGTGTTTTGCCCATGAGTTGCCTGTTATAAAACATAGACCATGTCACATACCCTAGCAGTTGGATATATGGGTCTCAGAGAGAAACAAATCACTTCGATGGAAGGAGAAGAAAATGGCCTTTTATATTGGATAGCAAATTGAACAAAGGGTCAAAAAACCAGTGATACTATTGAAATGGGATCAGACCCTTTAATCTGGCCTGCAGTGATATAAATGGGAAGGCTGTGATATTATCTCGTACATATCAGAACCTTTTGTTGGATGCTTCCAAGTTTTACCCTCAATCTGTTAAAAAATTAGTCATTGTCCCACCTTTCTGTTCAGTAGGTAAGCTTTAAGAAGAATTTTTGGGGAAAGGGAATCTTTCTGAGCTATTATCTTAGTCATTAGATGGCATTTTTTAGGTTAAATGGGTTATGCACTAGATCATTTATTGTTTGTTTATTTTTTGACACAGGATTTCTCTGTATAGCCTTGGCTGTCCTGGAACTTGCTCTGTAGTCTAGGATGGGTTACAACTTAGAGATCTGCCTGGTTCTGCCTCCCGAGTGTTGGGACTAATGGTGTGCATCATTATGACTGGTTAGTTCTTAAATTTAATAATTATGTATACTTTCACATGAGAGAGCCATAGTTTGCGAGCTAGGAATTCTCAAAATACTTGATTTTGAAATTTTATCTTTGATATAAGAAGTCATTATCAATAGTCTGGATGATCATTCCATAGTATCATGAGATTTTAGTACTTTGGTTATTTATTTTTTGGGTGGTTGTGGAACTAGAGTTATAGGCAACTGTGAGACACCCAAGTGGGTTTTGGGAGCAGAACTTTGGGTCCTCTGCAAAAGCCGTGTTCTGGTTAAGGTTTTTGTTTTTTGTTTGTGTTTGTTTTGTTGTTATCTTGACACAAGCTAAGCTCATCTGGGTAGAAGTAATTCCAGTTGAGAAAATGTGTCTATCAGAGACATTTGGCCTGTAGGTAAGTCTGGACACTTTCTTAGTTAAAGTTCAGTGTGTTAAAGTTCAGCCAGCTGTGGGCAGTGCCACTTCTGAGCAGGTGCTTGTACGTTGTATAAAAACAAGCTGAGTGAGCCATGGAAAACAAGCCTCGTTAGCAGCACTCACCTGTGATCCCTGCTTCAGTTCCTGACTCCTGGGTTGCTGCCCTGACTTTCTCAGTGATGGAATGTGACTTGTAAGATAAATCAAACTCTTATCTCCTCAGGTTTTTGGCCAGTGTTTTATCACAGCAATAGAAAAGCAAACTAATGCAAGCAATATGCACACTTAATGGCTGAGCCATTTGCCCAGCCCATGAGACAGGGACTCTCATTAAACCTGAAACTCATTGAGCTGTCTCATTAAACCTGTCTTTGTCTAGTAAGCATTGAAATTGCAGATGTTTGTTGCTGTGCCTGGATTTTTGTGAGTGCTAGGGATCCGAACTCAGGTCTTCATTTGTGAATGGTGGGCATTTTACTGACTGAGTCATGTCCCTAGTCCTAGGACTTGTGTTTTAAAATGAGTAATAGTGCTAAGTATGTCATAACTTATACTGTAAATTTTTCAAGCATGTGCTTCTGAAGACAGAAGTGTCTGAAGCTACTGCCTCTGGGAAAATTTAATCTCAGTCTAAATTATAAAATTGATTTTCTAGTGTACTTAATATGTATTATTAACATTGTATAGATTAGTGGATTATACTGGAAGTGTGTGTCAGTGATCCTTAATACTGCATTTTCTAACATTTTTTATTTCTTTCTCAGAAGCAATAGTTTCTGATTAATTCCATTACTGTTATAGTTTTAATAAAAATGTAGAGATACTCTATTTAGAATAGAAAGTAGATAATGTACAGGTCACTTACTTAGAAGCAGTTGGTAAACATGGTGTTTTCCATTAAAAATCCAAGGTTAAATGACTGAAGCTTTGGACATGGACTTTTTGCCAACATCAAAATGTATTTCTCTCTGTACAGAGGAAGTTAAAGACTTGTGTTGTAAGCCAGGCGGTGGTGGTGGCGCACGCCTTTAATCCCAGCACTTGGGAGGCAGAGGCAGGTGGATTTCTGAGTTCGAGCCCAGCCTGGTCTACAGAGTGAGTTCAGGACAGCCAGGGCTATACAGAGAAACCCTGTCTCCAAAACAAAACAAAACAAAACAAAAAACCCAAAAGACTTGTGTTGTTATTAGAAACATCATTTGAAACCAAGACTGGGAAGTTACTTTAGTATGGGTCAAGACTTTCTTGTTCAGCCAGTTGTAGCTTTAGCCAAGTTTGTTTTTGTGTCAGTTGTGTTCTTGAGCATCCTGAATGTTTGCTTTGATGCTAGATATAACTTCCCATCAGTTTCACAGAATCCTGTAGGGTGTCATGAAACCATGTGATACAGATATCACAAATTAGCATCTGTAGATCCCTGAATGTTGTGCTTTGCTTTAAGAGGTTGATGTATCTTCTGTTCTTAGACTCCAGCCTGTGCAGTAAATACTGTTATTATTCTCCTTTTGTAGATTAGAAATTCAAGCTCAGGGTGGTGGGTATAGGATCTTATACACATTTCCTGACTCATACATATACCTGCACTATATTCTGTGAGTCCAGCCTCTACACACAAGACTCCATTCCTCAGTTGCTAGTAGCAAATCAACAGTGTTGCTCTTGGTATTCTATGTTTTCTATTCTGCAGTTTTTTCTTTCTATTAGAATCTTCCTTTTGGCATACAAATGTTATTTCTTTCTTTGAAAAGAAAGAAAGAAGGAAAGGAAGAGAGAGGGAGGGAGGGAGGGAGGGAGGGAGGGAGGGAGGGAGGGAAGGAGGGAGGGAAGAAGGAAGGCAGGAAGGAAGGAAGAAAGAAAGAAAGAAAATAGAGCCAAAACCACAAAAGCAAAAAATTGAGAAACTGACCTTCCCTAGAATCTTACTTTTCTTGAAAATATGCCTTCTTTCTCTCCTGTGGGGGAAAAGTGCCCTGTTAGTTTTTATATAACTTCTGTTTCATTATATTGCTGTTCTTTTCTCTTGAGTCTGTTCCAGTTAGGTTTGGTTTGGAGTGTTTTTGTTTTTGTTTTTGATAACTGTTATTCTACCAAGATTGTTTTCGTTATATTACATTACAGTGCTCGCTGGCATCCCTAGTGATCTTTCTGTAGGGTGCTTTATGAGGAATGCACAGATAAATAGACTAATGTGGGAGAAGGGCCCTGTATATCAGAAGCCTGAGGACATTTGAGTAAATCTAAATACATTTATTGACACTTAGGTACAGTAGAGTATTATAAATTTGTCAAAAAGAATTAGGAAGCTATTTGTGTATGCCTAAGGTGTTATCTGCAGGATATAGTGGGAAAGCGTGACATCAGAAAACAAGCACAGTTGGTTTCCTGCCTTTTATGTAAGAAGGAAAAGAGAACTATGTATGTATATTCACAGTGAGCCATTATCTTTTTTTTTTTTTTTTTTTTTTGGTTTGGTTTTTCGAGACAGGGTTTCTCTGTGTAGTCCTGGCTGTCCTGAAACTCACTCTGTAGACCAGGCTGGGCTCGAACTCAGAAGTCCACCTGCCTCTGCCTCCCAAGTGCTGGGATTAAAGGCGTGCGCCACCACTGCCCCGCTATGTATGTGTATTCATATAATGAGAGGGTATATACAGTTATAAGGGGACTGAAATTTTCTTTACTTGAAGAAGAGGCACTTATAAATGCTTATACCACCGAGGAATGTCCTACTCCTTTTCCAGGCACCATTAACTGCCCATAGCTCCTCAGGGAGGAATGGGCCAATGAGTCATTCCCTGGGCCCAGTCTTGTTCAGGTAGCCTCTGCTGCTGTAAAGTTGTGGTTGACTAGCCATATCACATCCAGAAGGTAGTCTTTCACACTTCTTTCCGTTCTCTAGCTTTTGCATGCTGTGCATCCCTTTATCTACAGTGTTTCCCTGAGTCTTGTGGGGGAGGCAATATAGATGTCCTGTTTCAGACTGAACTTACATCAATCTTGTATTCTCAGCCCTTTGACTAGCTATTGAATCTAAATTAACTATTTCCCACTGCAAAGAGAAGCTTCTCTGACATGACTGAGAACAGCACTAATTTGGCTTAAACAAAAATATTTAAAAGGGAGTTCTACACCATATACATTTAGCAAAACTACAGTAGCAGATTCCTCCCCTAGGGACTCTGACCTTAGCCTTGAGGTGAATCTATCACCAGGTTCTCAGTAGCAGGCATGAAGTATTACTATGGTGTGTGCCCCACATCCAGTCAGAACCTACAGCAGTCATGCTCCTATTTTACCAGTGGCATAGTTTGCCTGGCAGGTTGGTATTGTAGCTCCCAGATAGAGCTTAATATTTTGACTGACCCTACTGGTATTTATCTTAGGATAGGGAGGGGGAAAATTATCAGAAATCATAGACTTCATTCAAATCATTAGTAAAAATCTTGTGATTGTGATTATTATTTTGAGATTACGCCCTCCAGAAGGGTTCCTGGTATGCCTGGCTTTGCCCTCATTTCTCTCGCTAGAGAGCTTGGCCTCTTGATCACCACAACAAAAATTGGCTTTTTCCTAAACCAAGGCCACCCTTGATATGGCCGCTAACATTGGGGAGCCTTCCTTTATGACAATATTACACCCCAAACTGACAAATGGTTGGTAACTTGAACATTTACAAGAGACTAGGATGGCTGTGAGTTCGCCCAATGACGGGATTATTGTAGGTCCACTTCCCAGGGGCCCACCCAATGCAGCCGAAAAGGAGTGCGTGGTGCTGGGAGTGGATGCAGCCTACATGGCCTAAGACAGGGCTCTCACCCTCCTTTCACCCACATCAGAGTCCCTTGACGTTGCCCATCGTCGACAGCCTAAAGCCTCCGACCATCGATGTGACTCGTCTCACATCAGTGTTTTGGGGTTGTGAACTTGTCTAAGACCCCCCATAATTAGACATCCAAATTCAAAACTCACATAGTTGGGATTGAACATAAGACGCCTTCTCTAACTAAACAGAGAAGGGGGAGATGCCAGAAGCCAGGACCCTCGCCCTTACCCTTACCCCCTACCTTTCCCCACCTGCACAATGTCCTCTGAAGCTTGGCAACTGCAAGATCCTGCTTAGCAACTGCAGATAGACTCAAAGCAGAGTACCATATCTTCTTAAGAATAGCAGGGAGACCATAACTCAAGCAGTGTACCATATCTTCTGAAGAACTGCAGGTAGATCATAATTCAAGGCAGTGTACCATATAGACCATGACATGTTTCAAGGCACAGGCCAAGAAGATTTTGTACTTTTCCACCACCTGGACCCTCTTACCCCCTCCCCTTGTAAAACATGCTATAAAAAAAAGCATTTCATGTTCAAAAAAAAAGAAATTAAAAAAAAAAAGAAAAAAAAATAAATAGAATTAAAACAATTTTCAAATAACATATTAATGCCATTAACAAATATAGTTTTAAAGGTGAGGGAAGAGACAAGTGAAAATGTGAAATAGAAAATACATAGCTGGGCAGTGGTGGCGCACGCCTTTAATCCCAGCACTTGGGAGGCAGAGGCAGGCAGATTTCTGAGTTCCAGCCCAGTCTGGTCTACAGAGTGAGTTCCAGGACAGTCAGGGCTATACAGAGAAACCCTGTCTTGGGCCCCCCCCCCCAAAAAAAAAACCAAGAAATAGAAAATACAAGACTGAACTTAGGATTTATGCCCCCCCCAAAAAAGTAAGAATTTATTTTGTAGCTTTGCTTACCAAAGACAAAAGCAAGTACTCCCAAGTCTCAGATTTTGTCTTTAGGTACAGTTTCGATGAAAAAGAATTAGGTACCTGATCAGTGGCAATCTTAGGCCTCGTTGAAAAATGTGGAAGCTGAACCTAAGGGCATTTTGTATCTGAAAGTAAGGAAACTATTAGAGCAGATACAGATCTTATCAAATGACACTAGTAAATCTAAAGGGATTTCTAGTGGTCAAAGATGGTGCACTCTGAGGTTTATTGGGGAGTGGAGGGAAGAGTATTCACAAGCATAAAATTCTGTGAACTCATAGTGACATCAAAGGAAAAAAATAGCAGCACCTCACTGGTCATTCTGGAGGTTACTTGGGGCAGTCACCCCGAAAACTGACAAAAGGGAGTTGTTGTACATTGTGGTTGTTTTATTTATGTAGACTGAGTAATCAAATAGTTAATGAGATAAAGTTCTGGAATGATCGTACTGAAAACAGAAAGAATCATGGAATTAAGAAAATGAGTTCGTTACTCCTAATGAAAGAGTGGATCAGAGCAACTATGTAGGTAACTAGTAAGGTAGATAGGAAGTTTTTAAGGGACACATCAGATTTGAAACATCAGAACCACTGATCAAACTCAGTGTCACTCAAAGTCACTGTCCTAACCTACATGTGCCAATATCAATGATGTGGTGCAGGAAGTACATAGCACTATTTCAAAATACTCAGTCGAAGACCTTAATTTGAATCTAATTAACCTTCCCACACTGACTACTACAGTGTAGAGTACCAGGGGATTTTTGGCTCAAACAGGACAGAATCTGTAAGACAGATGAGATGACTTCTTTTAAAAATGCACAGGGCAAAGGAAAAGAAAGTGGAAATGTTTGGGGAATATAGATTCGGTGGTAAAATGTTTGCCTAGCATTCGTGAAATGGTGGCACACACCCATAATCTCAGTGCTTGCTTGGGAAGTTCAGCAAAGGGGACCAGAAGTTCAAGTGCATTTGCAGCTATATATAGGGCACAGGAGGATGAGCTGACAAGGTCATCTGTGGCTGTGGAGAAAGCTTGGGACCTACCTAGGCTACAGGAGACCTTGTCTCAAAAAAATAAAAAGATTAAAGAGATAGAAGTCAATCATATGTGACTCTTGTTTGAGTTTTGAGTCAACCTGTCTCTAAGAAATTTTAGAGTAGTGAGAAACATTGAGCTTCCTGATTGGATGTGGCAATCTTGTAGTTCTTAAGAAACAAAAAACTCTAGAGATTGTACCAAATCAAGTGAAAAGAGAAATATATTTGCTCTAATGTACTTTACTAGAGGTGAGGTTTTGATGGGGTAGGGAGGAAAGGTATAGATTAAGAACTGTAGAATGTCAGTTGTTGGTGACGAATACTTGAGAGATGTTTTTTTTTTTTTTAACATGGTAGTGGTTCTTTTCATTCCATCCACTTTGTGCAAGAGAATTATTTTTATAGTGAAGTAAATAAAAAATCTTGCACACAGACTGTTCTTTAAGTCAAGTGATAGTACAACACACAAATATCTACTAATTAAATGTTTAGTCTGGTGGAACAAAATGATGGTTTATAGTACTATAATACTTACTAAATAAACTTCTCTAGGGTTCATTTGGTCAATATTACTCAGCTTAACTTACTTAGCATGAACTTGTACATATATAATTTACCATTCACTGCCTATAGGCTGTAGAGCATTCAATTCAAAATACTTTGTGACTTCGAGTCACTACAACACGAAAACTCTGAAGACACCAGCTGAATGTCATCTAATTCAGTTTATTTCTGAAGATGAACTGTCAGATGCCATATCTAAGTATCATGGGTCTGTCCCTTCTCCTTTCTTCTTCAGATGGCGTTTATATAACAGATAAAGAGTTAACTGGATAGCCAGTGGGTAGAGCAGCATAGGGTGAAATATGAGAGAAGGGAGCATGGTAAATTTCTATGCACCCTTACTTTTTTTTTTAAAAGTAATTAATTTTATTAGTCTTTAAATTTCAAGTCTCATATGTGTTTTGATAATATTTAACTCCCATTTCTTTCCAGATCCACTCTCCTCCTCTTTATCCACCCAGCTTTGTATTCTTTTATTTTTTTTAAGCCCTTTAAGACCAAATTATTCTGCTGAAAATATTCTTGGATGGGCCTTAAACTCTCATATCTACCTGCCATTAGGGGAAAGGATTGAGCTGGGTAACTAGCTGGGCGTGCTGCATATGGTGAAGTGTGGATGGGTAAAAGGGTGGTGAAGAAGTTTCAGGTCCTCTCCAGCCGTGCCAGACATCTCTACTTGTTTCCCTGGTAGCTATCTAGAACCTCTTGGGACTCAACTCAATCCTTTTGGTCTTTTATGGAAATAAGTGTAGTTGATCAAATCACTGACCATTCGTTAACTCAAATTGGACCCTCTTTCTGGAGATTGAGACAGGAAGTGACAACTCTAATCACAGGAATGGTTCCCCTGGAAACCAAGCCTTATAATAATACTATGTATTGCTTTCTAGATACTAGTTATCTCATTAGCAAACAAAATCTAGAGGAGTGGTTCTCATCCTGTGTGTTGTGACCCCTTTTGGGAGTTGGATATTCCTTTTTCACTGGGTTTTCATATCAGATATTCTGCATATCAGATATTTACATTATGATTCATAACATCAAAATTACAGTTATGAAGTAGCCATGAAAATGTTAGGGTTGGGGTCACTATAACATGAGGAACTGTAGTAAAGGGTTGAAGTATTAGGAAGGTTGAGAACCACACTGTTCTAGAGTTAAGGATATTGTGGAGAGAAGGTTAAATGGCAGGAAATGAGATGAAGACCAAATATATTTTTCTAATGTCATAGAGCTTTATATACTGGTTAGAAGTTTCAAGATTAGCATTAAAAAAACTTTTATATTTGTTTAATAATAAGAATTTGGATGTTGCATTTTAGATATAGCATGCTAAAATCATGTCTATCTGTTAAGCATCTTGAAAAGATAACTATTTTTCTAGTGTCTTGAGTGTCTAAGAATGCCTGAACTATAGATCTCACTCAGCATGACAGTATCTATTCTATTATGACCTTTAGATATATGACTCTTGCCATAGCCATGCTGAAAATACAGTTTGTTTAAAATTATATTTACATAATTTTATATATATAAATTTTATATTTATATAATTGGATTATATTTTGGATTTAACGTTTGATATGGCTAATAAATTGTTTTCATGGAATTCAAAGAATGGTTTGCAAACAGGCCTTATAGGGACTAACAAACATACTAATTTTAAATAGTGCTAACAGTGTGAACTTTAGCAGATGTATCATGAAGTACAAAATGTAACAGAGCCAACCAAAACATTTCTATTAGGTATTACATGGAGAGGGGAATTTCCATGGACTGGGTTGATTTTTCTGTTGGATTGGTTTTGCTGTTTTGAATGTGTGGCAGGAACAGTTAAAGGTAGGCCAGATATGGAACTTGCCTTTAAATACAAATGACTTTCAAATTAAGACCAATCAGTTCTTCTGTATTATATTTAGAAGGAAGAAATTAAATCTGTATATATTTCTTATTTTAGAAGTACTGACAAAAACAGTTAAAAATAGCTGGTGATCTTGAAAATGTATCTTCTACTGACTAGTGATAGAAAGTCCTTTGCTTTTTCATGAATACTAACCTGAAGGCTTTTAGTTAAGAGCATTACGTTACAGCTGATTAAACAGACTTCTAGTTTACCTTGTTGTCAAGTTTTATGGTGATGATCGACATTTTGTTTGGTTATGGATATGCTACAATTTACTCAGCTCTTAAATGCCTTCAGTGAAACCTGGGCTAAAAAAAAATCTTAAAATATGTGTTTTCTCTTTATTTGTCCAAAGGAGAGTTTGGTTTTATCCATTTTTAGTCATGTTATCCCCAACCTTAAATTTATGTAATTAAAAAGCTGAATTCTTTCTTCTATCCCATTTCTAGTTGACAAAGGACCAGAGGTTGGTGTATTCTGGCAGACTGCTTCCTGACCATCTGCAGCTGAAAGACATTCTCAGAAAAGTAAGCTCTCCTTCTACCTTAGAAGAGCGAGAGAAGCCATCTCTCAGATTTTGTCTAGCCAGTGTAGTTCAACCTCTGTTGGTAGCAGAACAGATAGAAATAAGTAAGAAAGCAACAAAGCGACAGAGCATAGAGGTTGTTTGGCTAGCAGTTTTGTATGCCCGTCTGAGCTAAGTCTGACATATTTGTGTTCAGATACTTCTTATCTTTTAGAAGAAAACATTGGCTTGTAAGGACTGCAAGAGTAAAGTGTTTAAGCAGTGAGAGATTGAGAACATCTCTTTAAACCTGTTGTTCAGTAGTAAATCTATTGTTTGAGGTAGACGCTTAATTTCAGGAAAGGAAATAGGATGACACCTCAGGGGCATATCTGCTGCCAGAATGTACGTGCTGATGCTCAGGCAGAGCTGAATGCGTTTCAGTGTAGGTTTTGACAATCAACTTGGATGCTGGTTATTTAATGGCACCCTTTAGCTCATTGTCCCTTGTGAAGTTCTTACTTTTACAACTTCTTACTCTCAGAGTGCTACTTTTTGTTTGTGACTACAGCAAAATTGAATAGCTTTCTATTTTTGTGTTTGGCTCTTTAACGTAACTCTTAATGCAGGCATTTCTAACCTGTTCTGCTCTGTTTATTATCACCTGCAGGGAACATAATAAATATGTTTTGGTTGTGAGCCATGCCTTTAACAGCTGAGGCATCTCTCCGGCATGAGAAGCTTAAAATGTAATGTATTTCTTCTGCCTAAGTAATATTTTAGTGTTTATAGCTCAAAGATTTCTCACCCACTTTCCCCCTACTGTGCAGCCTTCCCCAGCTGTTGCAGCCCAGCTTTAGTGGTTTATCTGTTGTGATCAGTGGACACTATCGCTCAAAATTATGCATACTAAAAGTTATCACTCTAGATGATGCATGCCGTTATGGATTTTGACAAATGTATCATTTGTTTCCACCATTATGATATCATATAGACTAGTTATAAACCACACTCATCTATTCCTTGTTTTCACATTTTGTTTTGTGTTTGTGATTTGGGGATCATCCTCAGGACTTTGCACATGCTAGGAAGAGCTCTACCAGTGAGCTATCCCTAAAGTTGTTTTGTTTTCCTGTTTAAAAACTATTAATGCTGTCTGCTTTTTGAAATACAGATCCATTTATTGTTCATTGTTTTCTGAATAACAGCTTGAAACCTACACATTAATACTTTCAAAAGATTGTTTTAGACCTTCTGTCAAGGGCCATGTTACATTTTAAATAGTTCTTTGAACTGTATCTCTTAAAGTTGTTTTTGTTTTGTAAAATGTTGCCATTGGCGTTTCAAACTGTTTAGTTATAAAATATTCTGTAGATGTATTCCCTGGAGGTGAGTGGATGCTGTGATTAGCCATTATTAGTATGATCTTTTGGCACTGGGTTTATAGGGATACACATGGATATTTTTAGTAGTCCTTGCTTAGAAGCGGAGAGATTCTATATATTAAGAAAAACCACCTCATGCTAAGCCTTAAGCCTTTTCTTAAGCTGCATAGCCCCAAGAACTTTATCCTTTAGACTCCTAAAGCAATTGTGGTTTATGCTTCTCAGTTTTATGCAGAAGACTTTCATGTATGTCTGCAGTTGTGCTCCAGTGCACTAGCTTGGTCTGTTAGCAGTGTCCAATGTTTCTTTCTCTGTTCCTCACTCCAGGCTGCTTTCTTGACTCTGCCCACCACCCTGCTCATGTGCATGGTCTCATGTAACTCATGTATCATTCTGCTGTTGTTCTTAATTCTCTAGCTTATCAGTTTTGTCTTTTGTAAATGTGTATACGATCTCACGAAAGTATAAAAATCAACCAAGTCATTGTTTAGAATGTGTTCCCTCATCTGTAGTTGTAAACTTGTGGAAATAATACAGACTATTTATAGGATACAATTCAAGTGTATGCTCTGTATCTGTGTATAAATGTTATAGATAAAATATGTTGGCTTAATTTGGAAAGCAATAAAAAGCTATACTTCGCCGGGCAGTGGTGGTGCACACCTTTAATCCCAGCACTTGGGACGCAGAGGCAGGTGGATTTCTGAGTTTGAGGCCAGCCTGGTCTACAGAGTGAGTTCCAGGACAGCCAGGGCTACACAGAGAAACCCTGTCTCAAAGAGAGAGAGAGAGAGAGAGAGAGAGAGAGAGAGAGAG
>NW_021604598.1:5830850-5876568 GCF_004785775.1 Grammomys surdaster | reverse complement strand
AGAGAGAGAGAGAGAGAGAGAGCGAGCGCGCGCGCTATACTTCATGTTGCTAAAATTAAGGCAAATGAGATTGAGTTTCTTTTATCGGTATATTCAAGTAACCAAAGTATTTTACTAGTCAAAGTCCTGAAACATCATGCTTATATTCTTTTAGTAAGATACTACATGCTTTTTTAGTGAAATAATAGTTTGTATTGAAAAAAATTTTATACTATTTGTTGCTTCAAGTCTGCTTTATGTATGCCAAATACTGTTAACATAGAAATTATTGGATATTTAAACAACTCTTCAAGTATGGAGAGAAAATATTGAATTCAGAAGGCTCTGAGGTATTAAAGTGGCAAACTTATCTCCAAACACTGAACAATTTATTGCTAACAAAATCGCTAGGTTAGAAAGGAAAGGAATTTAAGTCTTAAGTAGTTGAGTTTAGCTAGTAACTTTTGAACTGTACGTTTTTCTTTAAATGTGATCTTCTTTAATTTTAGCAAGATGAGTATCATATGGTTCATCTGGTATGCACTTCTCGGAGTCCTCCCAGTTCTCCAAAATCCAGCACCAGTCGAAGAAGTCACGAAGCACTGGCATCCAGCACCAATTCTGTGAGTTATCTTGAGGGGAGTGAACATCGAACTCTTCTGATTCTCTTTTTGCTCTGAAAACTAAAGGACTGGGGTATAGTTCCATAGTGCAAGACTTGCCTAACATACATGAGGCTGCGTGTGTTCAGTCCTTCCTTACCACAACAAAGAGCAAATGTGTAAACAAAACAAACTAACTGAATAAAAAAAAAAAAACCAGAACACTTGGTGTTTGTAGGTTTGTTTTGTTTCTGATCATTGTTTGATTTTTTTTTTAAAGGTTTTTTCGAGACAGGGTTTCTCTGTGTAGCGCTGGCTGTCTTGGAACTCACTCTGTAGACCAGGCTGGCCTTGAACTCAGAAATCCACCTGCCTCTGCCTCCCAAGTGCTGGGATTAAAGGTGTGCGCCACCACTGCCCAGCCGTTTTTTTTTTGTTTTGTTTTGTTTTTTGTTTTGTTTTTTTTTGTTTTTTTTGTTTTTTGTTTTTTTTTTTTTGGTAGAGGGTCTCATGTAACTTCGGCTGGTCTTAAATTCATTGTATAGCTGAGGTTGGCCTTGAACTGCTGATGCAGCTGCTTCTACTTCCCAATGCCTGGGATCAGAGGCCTGTGCCACCACACTCAGTGAGATTGTTTGGAAAGGTTAGAATATGACATTTAACATTTGTTTCGATACACAGTGGTACTTTGAAGCTTGTGTTCACCATGAGTTATAATTTGATGAATGGGCAGGTCAACAATGAAGCCAGCCTTTACAGATTTAATACTAAAATACTCTGGCAATAGAATACTGATGTAGATATATAATATAGATCTTTAGGCTAGTAAGGTTTTAGAAATAGTGAGATATAAAATTACTTTTTATTCAAAGTTATTTAAATCATAAATCTAAGTGACCTAAATTTTCTTAAAGTAGATTACTTGGCCAAAGACCTTGAGTTTTTGTTATTGTTTTGTTTTTTAATTACTAGATTCATGCATTCACAATGAACAGGGGAGGAGAATTACTTAATATATTTACCTTTTACATAATTAAATATTCATTTCTACCCAGATTGTTTTTGGAACCTTTCAGGAGTTTAGTTTTGAGGGTGAGAGGATGGAGATTGATGGAAACATCCTTTATACTTCTTGGCTAGTTAGGGAACTTTGTGCTAAAGAGATTTCCTCTGATAAGAATCCAATCAAAATTTCAGGGCCAAGGTGATCAATGGGGTATACCAGCTGAGAGATCTTTTAATATACTCTATATAACCGATCCTTTAAGAAACAAGATTCTGAAATTGACATATTTACTCAGTATGTCTTCTGTGAACCAGCCATGTAAATTGAGCTTCTATTAAGTTGAATATAAATTTTTTCCTACCTTGGCATAAGAAGGGACAAATTCTGGACCAGGATGGATATTTTTATGTAGTTTTTGAGACAAAGGTGTTCCAATTTTTGTTGACTGAATGGTTTCTTAGCCCTATTTTTGTTATTAGCATATATATTTTTTCAGTATTATGAAAATATAAAAAGTACCAAAGTAAAGTTTAATTTCCCCTAAGTTTTCATGGTTCAAAATTTCAAAGAGATCTAAAAATAATAAATATAGTCATAGAACAATTGCCTAATAAGATCAGAAGTAATTAGTTTTAGAGAAATTTGACTTTGTTGAAATATAGCTAGGTTTTTCTATTAATCATGCTAATGAATAACATATATTAATGTTTGATTTAATGAGATTTAAAAAAGCCTTAGTTATGTCCTAAAGAATCAGATTCCTTTAAAAAGTATTAGGCATCTGTTTTTCATGAAGCAATTTCTTTAAAAAATGTTTTGTTATTTGGCAAGAGACCTGTGTGCTTGGGACTTTTCACTGGACGGAACATAAGAAAATAGAAATGCTAAAAGATACCCTGCCTATCAGGAGGCAGTTATAATTTTAACAAGCTTAGAAGGACTTAAAAATGACACTGTATCTAACTTTTCAAGATGCGAGTGCTATCTATAATTTACACAGAATGTGATCATGTTTTAAATATATAAAATACTTGAAAACAATTTTTCTAAGAGTTACTCATTGAACTTTTCAAAGTTATACCTACTGAATCATTTGATCATTGCCTGAGCACTAAACTCCTGATCTTATTGCCTTGTAAAAACAAGTTTGTGGCATTTATAAGGTGATAGAAGTTTAGAGATGAAAACAGTCTGAAAATTTAGGGCAGTCTTGTTTTTTCTAAGAGGGAGAGATAGAGACCTTAAAAGGCTTGTTAAGGTTAAGCTCCTTGTTAGTGCCAGATGTACCAGGGAGTGTAGATCCCTGCTTTTCCTCACGTTCCTCATTCTGCTAGACAGTGTTACAGATGTATGTTACAAGATATCTGCCATACAGTAACAGTTCAAATGACTAGAAGCTGGTGCCATTATTTAACACTTTTTAATGTGTTAGGCATTGTGAAAGGAGCTTTGTGTGCTATAGTTTAATCTGCATAGCTTTGTATGTCATTTTTTTGTAGATTATTATTCTGTTATCTAACTGATAAATGCAATATTTTTACAGTCTTGGCTTTCTGACATTTTTAGTCTTATTAAAATTAAAGAATGCTTTATTGGATATGAGATTCAATTCAATTTCTAAAATTCAGTTATTTTACAAATATATGTTTAGCAAGATATAATTACTTTTTTTTTTGTTTGTTTGCTTGCTTGCTTGCTTGTAGAATTCAGATCATTTGGATTCAACAACTCCACCACCCAGTCAAGAGAGTTTGTCATTAGTTGCTGGTTCTTCAGAAGGATTGAGGCAGCGTACCCATCCACAAGCACAAACTGACCCAGCCCAGAGTCATCAGTTTCCATATGTAATCCAAGGGTAAGTGAAAATATGGGTTATAATTAGGGCCCTGTAAAAAATTATTAAAAATATTTACTTTTGATTTTTTTCATGATAGTATCTTTTTGATTATTAAAGTACATTTGAAATTTATATACTATTTTTTTAAAGAATTTTCTCATGCTTTATATATTATCAGATGAAATATAAATAAAACTAGGAAATTACTAAAAGTTAGAAGCTGAAAAAAGTAGCAACAAAACAGAAAGTAGTAAGAATATTAAATGCACTAAGTATATTATGTAACAACAGTATATAGTTGATTGGCTGAATGGACAAGTTGTTTTAATTTTTTCAAAATTTCATATATATATATATATATATATATATATATATATATATATATACACACACACACACACACACACACACAATAAAATATTGCCTCATAACTCACACCATGTTCCCAACATGCCCTCTTCCCCAGCTTCATGTATTTGTTTGTTTTACTTTTTGAAAAATTCACTAAGTCCAGGTAGTGCTTCCCATATATGCATGGGTGCGGGGTCATCCACTAGAGCACGGGAAACCTAACAGTGGCCATGTCCTCAATAGAGAATGGCGCTTCCCCAGCATCTATCCACTCTCAGAAGCTCCTAAGTGGTTTGGCCTGGAGGTCTTTTGGCTGGGTTGCTCTTGTGTAAGTCTTAGTCTTGTGCAAGTAACACAGCTGCAGTGAGATCATGGTTATTATTATAACTGAGTCATGTCCAGAAGACTGTTTTACAGCAGTCTCAAACCTCACCCAAGCGGTCATATTCCTTCTACCTCTTGTTTCCAGACATTCCCTTTAGCCTCAGTGGTGTTGTGGTGTTAATATAGGTGTCCAGTTAGAGTGAGCTGTCATACTTTACTCTCAGCACTTTGACTAAATGTCCATTCTCTAAATTGACTAAAAAAAGTTTTTCTGACCAAAGTTAAGAGCAGCCCGTACTATGGGTGCGAACATAATATTTAGGTGTCTTTGGTTTTGGTTTTTCGAGACAGGGTTTCTCTGGGTAACCCTGGCTGTCCTGGAACTCACTCTGTAGACCAGGATGGCCTCGAACTCAGAAATCCGCCTGTGTCTGCCTCCCAAGTGCTGGGATTAAAGGCATGTGCCACCACTGCCCGGCAATATTTAGGTGTCTTAATTAGGGTTTTACTTCTTGAAAGACATCGTGACCAAGGCAACTCTTATAAGGACAACGTTTAATTGGAGTTGGGTTAGAGATTCAGAGGTTTAGTCCATTATCATCATGGTGGGAAACATAGCAACATGAAGGCAGACAAGGTGCTGAGAATTCTACATTTTGATCTGCAGGACTGGATTTTACAGTGAGTGGAGCTTGAGCATAGGAGACCTCAAAGCCCACCCCCCTTAGTGGCACACTTCCTTTAACAAGGCCACACCTACTCCAACAAAGTCACACCTTCTAATAGTGCCACTCCCTATAGCCAAATATTCAAACATGTGAGTCTGTGAGAACTATTTTCATTTAAACCACCACAGAAAGCATTTATTGCCATGCAGTGTTCCTGATGTTGGCCATTCTTACTAGGGTGAAGTGGGTTCTCAAAGTAGTTTTAATTTGTATTTCCCTTATGTCTAAGGAAGTTGAGCACTGTTATGATTCTTAGACATTTGTTTTTTATTGTTTTTGAGAGTTTTCTGTTCAGTTACGTAGCTAATTTTTAAAACCTGGATTGTTTATTTTCTTAATGTTTAAAGGATTTTTTTTTAATATTCTAGACACTAATCCTTAGTTGAGTGTAGAGCTGGCAAAAATTTTCTGCCATTCTGTGGCCTGTGTATTCATTTGCTTCACAGTTTTCTTTGTTGTAGCATGCTTTTAGTTTTATGAAATCCCATCTGTTGCTTGTTGGTCTTATTTCCTGTAACACTGAGGACTCATTCAGAAAGTCCGTGCCTGTGCCTGTGAGTTGAAAGATGCTCTACTTTGCAGCAGTTGGGGTAGCTGGTCATATTTTCAGGCCCTTGATCTATTTGGAGTTGAGTTTTATGCATGGTGAGAGATAAAGATCTAGTTTCATTTTGATTGGAGCCTTTAGGATTTCTCCTGTTAAGGATCCTATCGTGATTATCATAGTGTCTTTTTCTATTTTTATTCCTTTTATCTCTTTCTTTTGTCTTTTGCTCTTACTAAGAGTTCAAGTACTATATTGAATGGGAATGAGAGAGTGGACTACCCTGCTTTTGCCTGGTCTTAGTTGGAACACTTGAGGTTTTCTCCTTTTAGCATGATTTTCACTGTAGGTTTGTGGTGCAGCCTTTATTATGTTGAGCTATGCTTCCTTCATCCTAGACTCTCCATGACTATTTTGTTGTTGTTTTTTGAGACAGGGTTTCTCTGTGTAGCCCTGGCTGTCCTGGAACTCACTCTGTAGACCAGGCTGGCCTTGAACTCAGAAATCCGCCTGCCTCTGCCTCCCAAATGCTGAGATTAAAGGCATGCGCCACAGCTTTCTCTCACTCTTCCAAAAACTCTCTGGATAGCTCAACTCTTGCAGTTCCAAAACCCAGTGTTTTATTTACATATCAATTCAGTCATTTACTCCGGGTGCCCTTTTGACAGTCTCATGAATCTGCATCCCTTGACCCTAGTCTTTTGATTCTTAAGACAGCAAGTACAAGCACAGACAATAAGAAAGCTGCTTGGGACCCAGCCCTGAAATTATCATTCCTACTACACCCAGTCCTGCATCTAAGTTCCTTAGTGAGGCAGTTTCATAGGAAACGCAGCCAACAGTCACAGGTAAAGCACATCTTTCAGATAGTTTCAGAGAGCAGAATCTTGGAGACTACTATTTGAACCTGTGTGGTATAGGAAAGCAGAATATATTGCAGGGTACTTCTATTTTCATTGTGTGCTTTTGAATGTAACAACCGTAACTGTTGTACATTGTAACATTGTGTATCAAACCAGGAAAACAGGAAAGCAGAAACAATTCATATGGCTTAGAACTTTTATCAAAATTCATTTTTCTTAATGTAGGAAAGCAAAGACGAGTAGTAAACTGCAACAAACCCCATTTCTCTCATATTTCTTGAATATGAAGTCTTTCCTACTTCCTGTCAAAATAAATGTTTAGACAGAGCTGGTTATAGACTTCTACAAAGTGTTGTATGAACCCTTTTGTCTTAAGAAAATGATTACTATGGCTGGAGAGATGACTGCAGTTAAGAGTACTTGCTTTTACAGAGGACCCAGCCTCACTGCCTGTCACTTGTGTTAAGAAGCCTTCAACCACCTTTAACTCCAGCTGCTAGGTTCTGTGAGCGCACAGGTGGGGACACACACACACACACACACACACACACATTTTTAAAAATGATTGTTATAAATAAGTAGTTATTTGTAAAATGCAATATTCTCAGAGTTTCCATATAGCTTAAAATATATTCTGTATTATGACAGTGACTTTTTTATGGTAAAACAATTTAGTTTTTCTCAGTGTATACTGAATGATTTTATTGATTTCATTTGGTTGTAGTGAGTTGAGAGTATCATAAGTGAACTTAGAGGGATGAATAATAACTTTTTTTATTTTGGGTTTTCAAGACAGGATCTCTCTGTGTAGCTCTGGCTGTCTTGAAACTTTCTCTGTAGACCAGCCTGGCCTTGAACTCAGGGATCTGCTTCCTTCTGCCTGCCAAGTGCTGGGATTAAATGTATGAGCCACTATTCATCCACTAATAACACATTAATAGCTGTTATCTTTGATTGTTAAGATTTTTTTTTTTTACTTTTGTATGCTTGTAGTGAATATATTGTAATAAAAGAAAGCTGTGAGCCTGGCATAATGATACACACCTGTAATCCTAGCACTTGGAAAGCAAAGACAGGAAGTTTACAAGTTCAAGGTCATCCTGGGCTACATAGTATGATCAATTGGTTGGTTGGAGAAACCAGCCAACCAACCAATGAACTAAGTAACCATCCATACAAACAAACAAACAAACAAGTTTATCATATTGTAGGTCTTCAGAATATATATATATGTGTGTGTGTGTGTGTATTTGTATGTATGTATGTTGTGAAATTAGTAGCCATGAAAGGAAAAGACAGTTAACACTTTAGAAAAGTTTGAAATGTGTTTATATTTTCAAAGTGAATGTTAAAAGGATAAGTAACAATTGTACATAGATTTGGGATTCATTTAGGGAATCTATTTCTAGATGAATGATACTTGATATTTAACCAGATGGTAGTAATTACTTCTTAGTAATTACCAGGAGTCACACTGCCTAGGTTTAAATTTTGGCTGCTCATAGACTAGCTTGGACAGGTCTCTTCTTTGCTGTGCTTTAGGTCACTCCTTACCTGAGGGGTGATAGAAATTATCTTATGGGATTTTTATGTAGATTAATGTATGTAAAGTGTTTGAAACAATAACAGACACATAGTGATATATTAGTAATAACTTACAAATTCATTCATTGTTTTAGGTGAATGTTGCATATTCAGCAAGTGTGCTTAGTACTGTAGAACATTTAAGTAAATGATGCCAATGCTCAAAAATAAGACTTTTTGTTTGGAGGGAGTACTTCCTGATTCACAAAGCAACTGATGATGAATGAAGTTTAATACATAAGTTGTGATTTAACACTGTACTTTTTGGGGTGTGTGTATACTACACCCAGGGCCTGAATGTGCTGTACATGTTCTTTCCTATCAGTTATGCTCTTCTCTTTGCATATACTGTCATAATTGTACCAATGAAATGGCACTTGCATCTTGGCCAACTTTAACATAGCTCTCACCTTAAATATGCAGGAACAGCAATTAGTGACTTTGGAAAGTTGAATACCAAAATGAAAGCTCTGCTTTCCCTTTTCTAACAGCAGTGCTTAACTAGTCTGCGGTTATCCACCACATAGCAACTATGCCCCATCTCTGGTGTGCTGGCTAATGTTGCTGAGTTCTTTGTCCTACTCCCTGAAGCTTCAGGTTTTTAAATGATTCTCAGGAGCCTGCTAAATTCACCCATCATACATGGTGAACTTGACTTGAGAAATCCTGGGGTTGGTGGTTAGAGCTTCCTCCTTTTGCTCCTTGGGAAACATGAGAAGGACATAGAAGCACATACTCTCTTATAAATAGTGGTTTACAAAGTCCTATTTACAGTTACTGATAGACTGGTTTTAGACTCATCTGTTGTGCTGTTGTATTTATTTAACTACAAAAATTGCTGACTAGTTTATTAGACACCTTCATCAAGTCAGTTTCTCTGAATTAATAACAGTTTTGATGTGTGTATTTGAACTAAAAACCTATCTGTGGTTCAGCACTCAGAAATAAACTTTACTGAAGTTTTTACAATTGTACTTTTGCATTTTTCTATGTATACATTTAAGATTGGAAGACCATTAGTTTTATTCTATTTTATAAAGTTTTTAAAAAACATAGGTTAGAAATATTTTCAGATCTATATAAATTCACATTTAGTTTATCTGGTGTTTTATTATTTGGTTATATTAATTTGATTACTCCTACGGAGGTAAATTGTATTATTTGTTTTTGTTGCATATTGCTTCAAAGTCTCAATAGTGTTCAAGACATTTTATTTTCTTGCTTACAGGTCTGTTTGTCACTTAGAACAGCTCTGCTGAATTCATGCTGTAGATTGAGTTTAGGTCTGTTACATGTGTTTTTTTGTTGATGTATCAGTAATTCCTTGGGATATAAGATGATAGACTTAAGTCCTAAACTCATTTAAAGCCTTGTTGCATCTAACATTTTATTACTATTTGACTAAACAGTAGTCTCATGAACTCTCAGTAGCACTGGGAAGTATTAACATTCCTGTGATGTAAATACTCCTACCATCGCTAATTTCAAGATACTAAGGGCATACCTTTACTTTTTAAATGAAGGTATGCCACTTAGATTGGCAAGGTCCTCCACCCCCAAAACCATAGAGTCTATCTAACAACAACAGTGTGAGACATGTAAACCCTCCCTTTATTATTGGTCAGATGGACCTAAGAGACTCACCCCCAAATATAGGCTACTGCCATTGTCCTTACCTGCCTTCCAGAACTGAAAGTAATAGGATACTTACTGTTGAAGACACCACACACTTTGGACACAGGACTTTGTGGAATTGAGCTGGATCTGACCTGGAAGCCTCTTCCTGAGGACTAGCTCTCATATAGTTTCAGGAGCCATGCAGTGCAAACTGCCAAGGAAAAACTGCAGTCAGTAGTCCTAAATAGTTTTAATTCCTATGAACCATAACAGTGATCAAAATAGCAAGCTGTCTCTAAAGGTGAACTTATATTTTGGGAGTAACCAACAGCTGTCTAATTGGACTTAAGACTCACTCAATAGGAAGGAATTCATGCCTGGTACATTAGGCCTAGCCCATTACCTGTGACTGGTAAAAACATGGACCCTAAAGGAAAAACTACTACCTCTATTTTCTTAAACCAATATAATTTCTAACTGTATTCTAACTATTTATGCACACCTCTCCTCAAAGAAGCTGCTTTTTACACCAACTGGAGACCATTAAAGAAATCTACAGCTAGTCATAATTCATAGAACAGCTGATCATAGGGTCTCATCCCCAACTGATATATCTGTAAATCCACCCCTATAACAAATGCTCAAGACATACTGTACGAGAGGGGACAGAAAGACTGTCAGAGGACCAAGACATCTGCTTCGAGATGGTGTCATCTGTGTATAACAGGGAAGCTGCACCTATGAGATCTCAACAGTATATCACAAAGTGCCCGATAGAGCACTTGGTCCTCATGGAAACCTCATGAGCACAACCTTCCTTGTCTGTATTTCTATTCATATTTTGGTCTTGTGAACTCATACTGAAATATTCTGTTGCTTCTTAACCTGAAACTGGAAACTTGTGCATATTCCTTAGCAAACCTATGTGTTACATGGTGCTGTTAGTCAGAGCAGTGACCCTACTTCCTAGTACCAGTTTTCTGTAGTTACTTTTTTTGTTATTGCACTAGAAACAGGACTAGCGCAGCATAAAGTAGTAATGATTTATTTTGGCTCATGGCTTATGGAGACAATATCCATCAAGGATGGAAGGCATAGTGGTGAGGATGGTTTGTGGTGCCTAGAACTTCTGTCTGGGAAGATCAGGAAGTAGAACCAGGTTATAATTGCACTACCTGTGCTGTTAAGGTTAAACTCTGGTTCACTACGTGGGTGACAACACGTAGTATAGTAGCTGTCTGTGGACAGAGGTAGAGAGTTAGAGGATAGAGTGGAGGGTACAGAACTCTACTAGTCATCTAGATTACAGTGAGGATGATTTTGATTAAGAAACTAAAGAAGTTCTGAAGAAATTCATGATATACTCCATCCAAAACAAACAAACAAAAAACAAAAATAAGAAAACCCCACCTCAGCGACTGGCACAGCTTTTTAGCTGAGGGCTGCTGTACTGCTGGCAGCATTTTACTGGCTGTGAAAATTGTGGAGGTGGAAGAAGAGTATGCAGAGGATTGTCCTGAATTGGTTCCCATTGAGACCAACAAACAAGAAGAGGAAAATCTTGACTTCATCATTAAGATTCCAGTAACAATTGTCACCAGGTATTTAGGTGCTGGAAAAACAACACTTCTGAACTACATTTTGACAGAACAACATAATAGAAAAATAGCAGTGATTTTAAATGAATTTGGAGAAGGGAGTGCAGTAGAGAAATCCTTAGCTGTCAGTCAAGGTGGAGAAATCTATGAAGAATCACTGGAACTTAGAAATAGTTGCCTCTGCTGTTCAGTCAAGGACAGGGGCCTTAGAGCTATAGAGAATCTGATGCAGATGAAGGGCAAGTTTGATTACATATTCTTAGAGACCACTGGGCTAGCAGATCCTGGTGTAGTGGCTTTTATGTTTTGAGTGGATGCTGAGTTAGGGAGTGATATTTATCTTGATGGTATCATAACTATTGTAGATTCAAAATATGGGTTAAAACATTTAACTGAAGAAATACCTGATGGCCTTGTCAATGAAGCTACTAGACAAGTTGCTGTGGCAGACATGATTCTCATCAGTAAACAGACTTGTTTTCAGAAGAGGAGCTAAACAAATTAAGAACAACTATCAGATCAATATATGGAATGGGAAAAGTTGTTAGAAACTCAGAGATCAAGAGTTCATCTCACAAATATGTTAGATATTCATGACTATGATATTCTCTCTGGAATAAATTTGCAGAAAAAAACTCCAGCATGTGTCAACAGCACCCCACCTTGGTCAGAGTATTGTTACAGTCACATTTGAAGTACCAGGAAGTGCAAAGGAAGAGAGTATAAATGTATTATCCAGAATCTCCTGTGGGAAAAAAATGTGAAAAACAAGGATGGCCACTGCATGGAGGTCATCTGGCTAAGGGACTGGTGTCTATCAAAGACAAACCACAGCAAACGATTGTGCAAGGCATCCATGAGCTGTACCACCTGGAAGGGAGCCTAGTTGGCTGGAAGGATGATGTGAGAGAATATCAGCTGGTCTTCATTGGTAAACATTTAGATAAGGATATTCTTCAACAACTCTTCATCACTGCTGTGGCAGAGGCAGAGGAGCAAAGGACAGCACCAGACAAAGATGAAGTTTGTCCATCACACTAGAAGCTGTTTCTTACCGAAAGAACTGACAAGATAGAGATGTATTTAAATCCTGAATTCATTACCTCCATTATGATTTCAAAGTATACTGTATGATAGTATTTATTTTATAAAAACATAAAATTTTAGTAAATTATTATTTAAAAAAACCATCTCAAATCAGATAGAAAGTAGATTTAAAAAAAAGGCAAGAATCTAAACAAAACAAAACAAAAGCTCTCAAGACACCAGAAGACCTAGTTCTGTAGAAGATATTAAAGCAAAATTACAAGCAAGTACAGAAAAAGTTGTTTTTCTTCCCAAAGTGAAAGTCAAGTTCACTTATTAAATGAATTACTTCCAAATAACTAGAAGGATGTTTAAAGTCTCTGGCAGTGGAGGAAGTATTTTTAAGAATATAGTTTTACCTTCTGATCTGTGCCAGAGCACTGAGCCGACCTCGAGTGTCAGCTCTTCACCCAATCCCACAAAACCCAAAGGAGGCTGGACTGTCAGGAACTCTTAACATACTCAGGAACATAGAATCAGGATCACAGGATCTCAGGAGATTAGTAACACTAGGATTTCAGGATCCAAGAGGCAGTCTGACTTCCAGGAGCTCTTAAACCCAGGATCTCAGGGTTATAGGATCAGAGAGACAGCTGGACTCCGAGGAGTTCTGACACAACCAAGATAACAGGAAAGACAAGTTCCAGTTAGTGACTCTAAGTGCAGTTAGCACTAAAGATAACCAGATGGCAAAAGGCAATCAATCGCAAGAACATAAGCAACAGCAACTAAGGTTTCTTGGCATCATCAGAACCTAGTTCTCCCACCATAGCAATTCCCGAATACCCCATCACACAGGAAAAGCAGGATTCAGATTTAAAATCACTTCTCATGATGATGATAGAGGACTTTAAGAAAGACATAAATAACTCCCTCAAAGAAATACAGGAGAACACACGTAAACAGGTAGAAGCCCTTAAAGAGGAAACACAAAAATCCCTTAAAGAATTACAGGAAAACAGAACCAAACAGGTGAAGGAATTGAACAAAACCATCCAGGACATAAAAATGGAAGTAGAAACAATAAAGAAATCACAAAGGGAGACTACCCTAGAGATAGAAAACCTAGGAAAGAGATCAGGAGTCATAGATTACCAACATTGCCAACAGAATACACGAGATAGAAGAGAGAATCTCAGATGCAGAAGATATAGAAAATATTGACACAACTATCAAAGAAAATGCAAAGTGCAAAAAGCTCCTAACCCAAAACATCCAGGAAATCCAGGACACAATGAGAAGACCAAACCTAAGGATAATAGGTAGAAAAGAGAGTGAAGATTCCCAACTTAAAGGGCCAGTAGATATCTTCAACAAAATTATAGAAGAAAACTTCCCTAACCTAAAGAAAGAGATGCCTGTAAACACTCAAACTCCAAATAGACTAGACCAGAAAAGAAATACCTCCTGTCACATAATAATCAAAACACCAAATGAACAAAACAAAGAAAGAATATTAAAAGCTGTAAGGGAAAAAGGTCAAGTAACTTATAAAGGCAGACCTATTTGGATGTCTAATTATGGGGGGGTCTTAGACAAATTCACAACCCCAAAACATTGATGTGAGACGAGTCACATCGATGGTCGGAGGCTTTAGGCTGTCGACAATGGGCAACGTCAAGGGACCCCGAGGCGGGTGAAAGGAGGGTGAGAGCCCTGTCTTAGGCCATGTAGGCTGCACCCACTCCCAGCACCACGCACTCCTTTTCGGCTGCATTGGATGGGCCCCTGGGAAGTGGACCTACAATAATCCCGTCATTGGGCTAACTCACAGCCATCCTAGTCCCTTGTAAATGTTCAAGTTACCAACCATTTGTCAGTTTGGGGTGTAATATTGTCATAAAGGAAGGCTCCCCAATGTTAGCGGCCATATCAATGGCGGCCTTGGTTTAGGAAGAAGCCAATTTTTGTTGGGGTGATCAAGAAGCCAAGCTCTCTAGCGAGAGAAACGAGGGCCAAGCTTGTTGTGAACTTGTCTAAGACCCCCCATAATTAGACATCCAAATTCAAAACTCACATAGTTGGGATTGATCATAAGACGCCTTCTCTAACTAAACAGAGAAGGGGGAGATGCCAGAAGCCAGGACCCTCGCCCTTACCCTCACCCCCTACCTTTCCCCACCTGCACAATGTCCCCTGAAGCTTGGCAACTGCAAGATCCTGCTTGGCAACTGCAGATAGACTCAAAGCAGTGTACCATATCTTCTGAAGAATAGCAGGGAGACCATAACTCAAGCAGTGTACCATATCTTCTGAAGAATAGCAGATAGATCATAATTCAAGGCAGTGTACCGTATAGACCATGACATGTTTCAAGGCACAGGCCAAGAAGATTCTGTACTTTTCCACCACCTGACCCCTCTTACCTCCTCCCCTTGTAAAACATGCTATAAAAAAAGCATTTCATGTTCAAAAAAAAAAATTAAAAAAAAAAGAAAAAAGAAAAAAAAAGAAAAAAATGTGTTCCTTTTATAACATTTTTCCTTTTATAAAATATTTCATTCAAATGTTTTGATATATTCTCATTTAATCAAAATATCATTATTTACTTTTCTATACAATGTAAATGTTTTTGATGTTAGCAACAGCTATTTCTATATTTTATTTAAGAATAACTCATTATACCTAAAGAATGTTGACAGATGACTAAGACATTAAATGATGGTCAGAATTTGTTCTACATATCAAGTTTATTACTATTCTCTTTCTGATATTTTATAATATTTTAAATGTTAATCATAGTAAGAACACTTAGAAAGTTTTGTTTTAATATTACACATGAGAATAATGCATTTTTCTATATTAAAAGTTTGCTTACTATTGTACCTTTTTAAAAAATGACCCAGCTATAGTCTAATTTAAATGCCTCATTTGGAAATCTTTATTCTTTGCAGAAATATGCCTGTTTTCTACATAAAACATCTTTGATTTTATTTGACTATACAGTAATTGACTCATTATATTCACAATTATTAGCCTCAGTATAGCTTTTGTTTGTGGACTTCAAGAATTGAATTAAACAAAATTTGATATATTAAAAAAAAAAAGGCAGACCTATCAGAATTACACCAGACTTCTCATCAGAAACTCTAAAAGCCAGAAGATTCTGAACAGATGTCATACAGACTCTAAGAGAATACAAATGCCAGCCCAGGCTACTATACTGAGCAAAACTCTCAATAGATGGAGAAACTAAGATATTCCATGAGAAAACCAAATTTACACAATCTCTTTCCACAAATCCAGCCCTACAAAGTATAATAGAGGGAAAACTCCAATACAAGTAAAGAAACTACAACCTAAAAAAAGCAAGAAAGTAAATTTCCAACAAACTCAAAAGAAGATAGCCATACAAACATAATTCTACCCCCAATAACAAAAATAACAGGAAGCAACAGTCACTTTTCCTTAATATCTCTTAATGTCAATGGACTCAATTCTCCAATAAAAAGATGTAGACTAATGGACTGGATATGTAAACAGGACCCAGCGTTTTGCTGCATACAAGAAACGTACCTCAGTGACAAAGACAGACACTACCTCAGAGTAAAAGGATGGAAAACAATTTTCTAAGCAAATGGTCCCAAGAAACAAGCTGGAGTAGCCATTCTAATATCAAATAAAATTGACCCTAGACTTAAAGCTATCAGAAAGCAGAAGGACACTTCATACTTGTCAAAAGAAAAACAAACCAAGATGAACTCTCAATTCTGAACATCTATTCTCCAAAGGCAAGGACATCCACATTCATAAAAGAAGCTTTAATAAAGTTCAAAACACACATTGCACCCAACACAATAACAGTGGGAGACTTCAACACCCCACTCTCAGCATTGGACAGATCATGGAAACAGAAACTAAACAGACACACAGTGAAGCTAACAGAAGTTATGAACCAAATGGATTTAACAGATATCTATAGAACATTTCATCCTAAAACAAAAGAATATACCTTCTTCTCAGCACCTCATGATACCTTCTCCAAAATTTACCATATAATTGGTCACAAAACAGGCCTCAGCAGACACAAGAAAATTGAAATAATCTCATGCATCTTGTCAGATCACCACAGACTAATATTGGTCTTCAATAACGACAAAAACAATGGAAATCCCACATACACATGGAAACTGAACAACACTCTACTCAATGATAACTTGGTCAGGGAAGAAATGAAGAAATTAAATATTTAATGAAAATGAAGGCTGGGCGGTGGAGGCGCACGCCTTTAATCCCAGCACTTGGGAGGCAGAGGCAGGTGAATTTCTTAGTTCAAGGCCAGCCTGGTCTACAGAGTGAGGTCCAGGACAGTCAGGACTATACAGAGAAATCCTGTCTCGAAAAATAAAAAAAAAAAAAAAGAAAATGAAGGCACATCATACCAAAACTTGTAGGACACAATGAAAGCAGTGCTAAGAGGAAAACTCATAGTTCTAAGTGCCTACAAAAAGAAGCTGGAGAGAACATACACTCGCAGCTTGACAACATACCTGCAATCTCTAGAACAAAAAGAAGCAAATACACCCAAGAGGAGTAGACAGCAGGAAATAATCAAACTCAGGGCTGAAATCAACCAAGTAGAAACAAAAAGAACTGTACAAAGAATCAACAAAACCAGGAGCTGGTTCTTTGAGAAAATCAACAAGATAGATAAACCCTTAGCCAGACTAATCATAGGGCAGAGAAACAGTATCCAAATTAATAAAATCAGAACTAAAAAGGGAGACGTAACAACAGAAACGGAGGAAATTCAAAAAATCATCAGATTCTACTACAAAAGCCTAGACTCAACAAAACTGGAAAATCTGCATGAAATGGACAATTTTCTAGACAGATACCAGGTATCAAAGTTAAATCAGGACCAGATAAACCATGAAAACAGTCCCATAACCCCTAAAAAAATAGAAGCAGTCATTAAAAGTCTCCCCACCAAAAAAAGCCTGGGACCAAATGATTTTAGTGCATAGTTCTGTCAGACCTTCAAGGAAGACCTAATACCAATTCTCTTTAAACAGTTCCACAAAATAGAAACAGAAGGAACACTACCCAATTCATTCTATGAAGCCACAATTACACTCATACCTAAACCACACACCACACAAAGATATAACAAAGAAAGAAAACTTCAGACCAATCTCCCTTATGAAAATCGATGTGAAAATAATAAAATTCTTGCAAACAGAATCTGATAACACATAAAAACAGTCATCCACCATGATCAAGTAGGCTTTATCCGAGAAGTGCAGGGATGGTTCAATATACTGAAATCCATCAGTGTAATCCACTATATAAACAAACTCAAAGAAAAAAACCCACATGATCATCTCACTAGATGCTGAGAAAACATTTGACAAAATTCAACACCCCTTCATGGTAAAAAGTCTTGGAAAGATCAGGAATTCAAGATCCATACCTAAACATAGTAAAAGCAATATACAGCAAACTACTAGCCAATGTCAAACGAAATGGAGAGAAACTTGAAGCAATCCCACTAAAATTAGGGACTAGACAAGGCTGCCCACTCTTCCCCTACCTATTCAATATAGTACTCGAAGTCCTAGCCAGAGCAATTAAGCAACACAAGGAGGTCAAAGAGATACAAATAGGAAAGGAAGAAGTCAAAATTTCACTATTTGCAGATGATATGATAATATACTTAAATGACCCCAAAACTTCCACCAAAGAACTCCTAAACCTGATAAACAACTTCAGCAAAGTGGCTGGATATAAAATTAACTCAAACAAATTAGTAGCCTTCCTCTACTCAAAGGATAAACAGGATGAGAAAGAAATTAGAGAAATGACATCCTTCACAATAGTCACAAATAATATAAAATACCTTGGTGTGGCACTAATCAAGCAAGTGAAAGATCTGTATGACAAGAACTTCAAGTCCCTGAAGAAAGAAATTGAACATCTCAGAAGATGGAAAGGTCTCCCATGCTCATGGATTGGTGGTGGTGGTGGTGGTAGGGTAATGGGGAAAGGAGATAACATCTGAAATGTAAATAAATACAATATCCAAAAAAAAAAAAAGAATATAGTTTTAGGTGCTGGAGCGGTGTCTCAATTGTTAAGAATACTTGTTGCTCCTACAGAGGACTTGGATTCAGTTCCTAGCACCCACATAGTGGCTTACAACCATCTGTAACTCCAGATCCAGGGCATCTGATGCCTTCTTGTGATCTCTGCAAGTAATAGGCACATGTGTAGTATGCATACATAAACATTGACACACATAAACAAGTCTAAGAAGAAATTTAAAAGTTTAAACCATAGTTCTATGTGGGAGTTACATTATCAAGTTGATATGAAAGTTTATTTCTTTGTGCTATTACAGCTTGCTATATTTTCTTTATGAAGTAGCTTTTTTTCTTAGTTGTGTAAAGTTTATGGGTCTACTATCCAGACACATTTCAGTGCCTGCTTCATTCTCCCTCTTCCTATTCTTTCCTTAACATATTTTTTTTTAATTGTCTTCATTATTTTTTAGTTTAATTTCCATTGCTTCCTGGGTGAAAATTCAAGCAAACTACTTCTGTATATATATCTTTACATATACTTATATGTATTCAAGTATATTCTCCTCATTCTAACACAAACAGTAGTATATTATACATACTTTTCTATATTTTGCTTTTAAGAAAATAAGGAAGAGGTCACTCAAAGACATGTATAGAAATGTTCATTTATTTCTATAGCTACATAGTAATTCAGTAGGTACATGATTATTAATACTTATTGACAAATATTTGAGCCGGGCAGTGGTGGCGCACGACTTTAATCCCAGCACTTGGAAGGCAGAGGCAGGCGGATTTCTGAGTTTGAGGCCAGCCTGGTCTACAGAGTGAGTTCCAGGACAGCCAGGGCTACACAGAGAAACCCTGTCTCGAAAAACAAAAACAAAACCAAAAAACAAACAAACAAACAAACAAACAATAAAGGGAAGGAAAAAGCTACTCTTTAAAAGTCTATAGTTTTCAGAGCTGAGAAAATTATAGTACCCACATAAAAGCTAGTGCTCCATGTCTATATACTTAGGTCTAGGCATGGGGCTGGCCAGGGTGGTGGTAGAGATAACTAGATCCTGGAGTGCCTGTGGGTCACTCTAGGTGAATTGGTAAGCTCCAGGCTCAGGGGAAGACCCTTTTTTAGAAAAGGGAGGTGATGAGCAGCAGGAGAAGGCATCTAGCACGGACCTTTGGCCTCTCCATATTCCCTTCGCTTCCTTCCCTCCCTCCCTCCCTTCCCTCCTTCTTCCTTCCCTTCCTCCTTCTCTCTCTCTTTGTCTCCCTCCCTTCTTCCTCTCTATCTCTCTCTGTCATATACAAACATGCACATATGTGCATGCTATATTTATAAATGTGCATACACATGTAGACACATGCACAAACAAAAGAAAATAAAAGAGCTAACACATTCACAAGTGCTGTTTACTGGTGTGTATACCCCGTAGTTGTTTGATTTGTACAAATATCTCTTTAAGTATTTTTTAAAATTGAAAATAGATTTTTGGTTTTCTCTTCCTCCAACTCTTCCCCCAGGTCCTTCTCTACTCCCTACCTACCCTAATATACATACCTTCCTTACTCTCTGTCATTAGAATACAAACAAGCATCTAAATAATAATATGTAAAAAACAACAACAATAAGAACAAGATGAACAATAGCAGCAGCAGCAGCAGCAGCAGCAGCAGCAGCAAACAAACTGGAATAGAATGAAGCCAACCAAACTACCAGGAGGGAAAAAAAAAAACCAAAAAGCACAAGAAGTACAGTGGAGATGCAGAGACTCACATATTCATGCTCACAAATCCTATAAAAACTGTAATTTATAGGCAAAAGAAAAAGAAAGAAGGAAAGAAAGGGAAAAAATAAGAATGGTACCCAGACAAGTCAATTATGAAACAACTTCCACACACATCATTGAGTTTGTTTTGTGTTGGCTCTCTACCTCTGGGCATGGGGCCTGGCTTTAAGAGTTGTTTGACTAAGCTGGGTGGTGGTGGCGCACGCCTTTAATCCCAGCACTTGGGAGGCAGAGGCAGGTGGATTTCTGAGTTCGAGGCCAGCCTGGTCTACAGAGTGAGTTCCAGGACAGCCAGGGCTACATGGAGAAACCCTGTCTCGAAAAACAAAAAACAAAACAAAACAAAAAAAAGAGTTGTTTGACTATCTAGTGAGACTCCGTTGGAACAGACCAGTTTGTCATTTGTGAGTGGTTGTCAGTTGAAGAAGATAGCTTTTGCAGTAGGAGTGGGGCTTGTGACCTCTCCTTCCCGGCACTGGGACCCCATTTGTATTAGATCCTTGTCTTTATGAGTTCCTATGTGTATCAGTCCTGGCGTGTTGGGAAGGGCTTGTTTCCTTTGGTCTCCTCTATCCCCGCTGGCTCTTACAGTTTCTCTCTCTCCTCCTCCATAAGGTTCCTGAGCTCTGAGGTAGGGTTTGATGGAGACATCCCAGTTAGGACTGAGTGTTTCGTGGTCTCTAACTCTCTGCAGTTTGTTGTGGATCTCTGTTTTTGCTTCCATCTGCTGCAGCCTCTGAAGATGTTTGCAGACGACACTGATCTATGAGTATAGCAGATGTCATCTTTATTGCTAAGTCTAACATATTTTGTAGGCTGGGGAATAAAAGCGGAGCAGGTTAACTATAACTTTCTTCTTTGTTATGATCAACTATTTGACACGAAACTTAAGGGAAGAAGGGTTTAATTTGGCTCACAGTTGGAGGGGATACTACCCGTCATGGTGGGGAAGGCACAGTTGTAGAAGTGTGAGGTAGCTGGTCACTGGAAGTGGGGCTTGGATAAGACACATTCCCCTTGACTTACCTTCTCCAGCAAGATTGTATCTTCTAAGGATTCCAAACTTCCTAAAACAGCACCAGCAGCTGGGGACCAAGTGTTCATGAGCATGCCGGGGACATTTTACATTCAAATCCCAAAACTAGTGTTTAACGAACATAGAGTGACAACATTTTGAGGAGGATTTCATTTCAGAATTAAACAAACTGAAGCATTAAGATGTTAATGGTGTTTCTGAATTCGAGGCCAGCCTGGTCTACAGAGTGAGTTCCAGGACAGCCTGGGCTACACAGAGAAACTCTGTCTCGAAAAACCAAAAACCAAAAACCAAAAAACCAAAAAACCAAAAAAACAAAAAAAACAAAAAACAAAAAAAAAGAAGTTAATGATGACTTTCCACAAGTTTTGTTAAATTAATAGAATTTTAACTTATTTTGAAACCATATTTAGAAGCATGGTCTTTACTCTTGGCTCTTTAAAGGACAGTTTATATTTGAAATGTTTGTATTTGAATGCTTATATTAGTTTTAACTTATATTACTTGGCTGCTGTATTTTTAATAGAATTTTATTACTTGGCTATGACTACTCCTCAAAATAATATGTCATGAAGTTTATTTGATAATTTTGATTCTTAAAGGGAATGTACTTAAAAATCAAAGTATTCTTGGCTTTGCTTACACTTGCTACATATTTTTGTGGATGACTTATTTTCTGTCAACTTAGGTAAAATGTATTGTTTTATTTGAAGAATATGCAAATTCACTGTTTTCAGTAAGATTTAAAAATACTGTCAGTGATTGACTTACAGTTCACAAATTCAGAAAATTTTTTTTTTAGTTTTTTGCATGTTAAAAGGCTTCATTTATTCTTTATTGCAGAAATGTGGATCACCAGTTTCCTGGGCAAGGTGTGCCGCCTGGGTTCCCAGTGTACCCTGCGCTCAGCCCACTGCAGATGCTGTGGTGGCAGCAGATGTACGCTCATCAGTATTATTTGCAATAGTAAGTGTGTCTGAGTTCACTGCCCTCTCTTACCTTAGCTGTCGGGCTGGGATCACACTCGTTGCTATCACCACTTGATTACTTCAAAGTTACCAAGAAGGAATTTAGAAACTCAGTTAACTTACTTTAATTGGTGAATGGATAAAGCATTCCCCTGTTCACATCAGCCAAGCCTGCTCTTAGCCCCTTCTTCATGCCCCTGATCTCAGTTAGCAATATTCAGATACTTTAAAAAATGATGCAGAAGCCCCAAAAGAGAGTTTTCCTGACAGGCTGCAGATCCACATGGAGACAAAAAGTCAAAGGGAAAGGGGCCATATGAAGTTTAGGGCTTAGTGTGACACATACAGTCGTCACACTCAGTGTGACACACACAGTCGCCACATTCATTCTTGACTGTGGCCGGCGGAAGTTGGTGTCTCATCACTGAGGTATGACTGCCTTGTTCTCCATCACCCTCATCCTATACACCCAGTCCATGCTGACCAGCTGCTGTTCTGTGTTCTCTTCTGTCTGTGTGTCCTCCTGTTCCTTATCTCTCTCATCATTTCCCCCCCTTCCTTTTAACAGTAGCATTTCTTGCTCAGTTTGACAGATACAGACCTGCCTGCCTACTGTGTACCTGCTGACACCCAGGACTTGGTCCTCTTAGATGTCTTTCTTCCATGACTGCAGTTATTTGTTCTTTTCCCCTGTGCTTCTTGGGTTACTGCTCCGTTTCTGTAGGATAGTGGCTTTTGCTCTAAGGTCAGAACACCTAAGCTTTGGCTCCTTCATTCTTTTAAATGCCTTTCCTTCTGAGTTCTTTGTCAGTGAAACTTCCCCTAGTAGTTGTCAGGAAAGATCTTGGCCTTAACCTTGTAGAGTCTAGCTTCTATTATCCCTGAACCTAATATCTTACAAAAATGATATAATTGAATTTCTTCTTTTTCTTTGAATCCTGCTTCCAAAATTTCAGCTAGGTCCTTCTCACTTTAAATCCATTTTACTTTACACTAGCTGCCATTTTTTTAAAATCTCATACTATAACCAAATCCTACTTCACGTAACTTTCTTACATATTACTGTATCAGGCTTTTTTCCCCTTGTCTACTGACTTTCTTTCCTCCAGCCTGAAGGAGATGTAGACACACACACACACACACACACACACACACACACACGCACACACTGCTTACCTGCTTTATGAACCTTGTATGTTAGTGTTCCTTCATAAACACTGGCTTCAGGTAGCCTGTTTGGTTTTTTTTTTTTTGTTTTTTTTTTGTTTGTTTGTTTTTTAAAAGTTTTTTCGAGACAGGGTTTCTCTGTGTAGTCCTGGCTGTCCTGGAACTCACTCTGTAGACCAGGCTGGCCTCAAACTCAGAATTCTGCCTGCCTCTGCCTCCCAAGTGCTGCGATTAAAGGCGTGCGCCACCACAGGTAGCCTGTTTGTATTTTTGATGTTGTAATGGTCAGCTGTTGTTTGCAAAGACTTTGTGCTTAGTGCTGTTTGACACTGTTTGCTTGTTTGTGACCTCCATGCAAACCATGTAAGATGAGTAAGACTTCACTGTAGCTTACTGTTGAATCAAATTACTGTGTGTACATCATTTAACTTTTGAATCTCGGCTTCTTTAAAGTAGCTCACTCATGTATCAGAGTGGTCATAAGAGAAATGTTTTAGAAACAAAAGGCTTATTTAGAAATTAGGTCCTACTGAGCACATTGGTTTAAATTAGAATTTATAGCCTAGGGAATATCATTTCCTTAATTTTCTTTAGGTACCTTGACTAACTTTATTAAAAGTTTAAGCATTTAAAAATACTTAGTAGTAAAACTAAATACATAATACAAAATAAAGTAAAAACAAAATCCTTGTGTACCCATGTTTCAGCCTCAGTATTTACAAAACCGTGTCAATCTTATTCTATAACTTTCCACTTTTGTTACAATTTAAAGCAAATCCTAGCCACGTTACTATTTTTCTGGGGGAAAATTATTTTTGTGAGACAGGCTCTTATGTAGCCAAGGTTGCCTCAGAATGACTTTTTAGCCAAACGTGGCCTCCAAAGGTTGCTTGTAGTGCTTCTAACTCCCCAATGCAGGGACTATAGGCTCATGCATGCTATCATGCCCAGTTTTATGTGGTGCTAGGTATGGAGCCCTGGGCTTTTGCTATACCAGCTGAGCTACATCCCCAGCCTCTTTTCTGACTTAAAAAAAATTAAATTTCTTAAAATTACATTTTATTTTGTGTGTGTTTGTGTTTGTGTGTGTGTACTTGCATGCATACATACTGTGTTACACATGTGGAAGCAGTGGACAGCTCGTGGGATTGTTTCCCTCCCTCTATCATGTGAGTTCCAGGGATTATACTCTGACAGCCATCTTGCTCACTCTTGTTGTGACTTACACGGTCACATCATCAGCACATCATCGGGACACAGTTCCTTCTAACATGACAGGAACTAGAGGTCCTCAAATGGAGTTGCCCAAAAACCAGGGTTGAGGTTAAGGAGTGATTCCCCCCCACCCAAGATTCATTTAATGTTGAAATTCATATTTAGGCAAGTATGCCAAAGCGTGGCCTGAGAGGAATTTGGCAGCTCTGAGGTATTATTTCATTTAGAATAATAAAATTAATCGAAAGATTAATTTCAGCTTAGAATCGATTTAGCCAGAATATTTGGTTAGCTCTTCCTCCTCTCTGTATGGTCTTAGATGGACAGGCTAAGAGAAGGCCCGTCACTAGCCCCTCTATTTCACTGGAAACTGTGTTCTAAGATATGCAGAGCAAGAGTGTGGTACTGGAGATTATGGTTATACAATTCATAATACCCAAGACATTTAAAAATACATGGTATGGTAAAGGTTTTTATTTTTGTTTTGTTTTTTAATATTTTGATGACTATTTCAGTCAAGCTGCAGTTACAGCTCAGGCCACATCAAGTGCCAGCTCAGCCCAGCATGCTGCAGCCTCACCTCTAAATTTGGCACATGTTCCTGGAGAAGAGCCTCCACCAGCTCCCAACCTAGTGGCCCCAGAAAATGTGCCCATGAATGAGAACGTTCAAATGAATGCACAGGGTGGCCCAGTGCTAAATGAAGAAGACTTGAACCGCGACTGGCTGGACTGGGTGTACACGTTCTCTCGAGCTGCCGTCCTCCTCAGCATCGTATACTTCTACTCTTCCTTTAGTCGGTTTATCATGGTAATGGGAGCCATGCTGCTGGTTTATTTGTGAGTGATGGGTATTAACTGTTTGTTAATTAAAACTGGTGACCACAGACTCTGGCATAACATAGTCAGTCAGAAATGCTGAGTGAAGGAGTTTTAATATTGCCCTTCATGTTTCTGGCATATTGATGCTACCCAAAAGCAAGGGCAAGAGGTATTGTGTAAGAATATTTATCAGAACTGGTTAAAAGCAGAGATTTTGTTTATCATATTTTATATAAATGTTTAATTCCATTATTCACAGCCAACTAGTTATTTAGAACTCAAATACATGATAAGTGCTCTCATAAGGATCTTCTTTTAAGTTATATTTATCAATAGTAAGTCTTATAAGCAAGGGTCACACTTTTTTTTATGAGTAGATCTTTTTTCCTGGCCTTGCCTTCTAAGTGGCAAAGAAATATACCTAGTTATAATTCTTAAAAAAAAAAAAGACCCAAAAGATTTTGTGACTTAGTGTGACACATGGAGCCAGTTATGTCCAAGATAAGCTTTTAGATTTGAATTGCCTTTTGTTTTACTGTTATTACCTTGAGAAATTACCTGGCTTAAAGGAAGATACTTGTTTTTATCATGTATAATAGCTCCAATAGTTTTTTTCCTTGAGGGACACTTTAATTGTGTTACAAATAGAAGTGACTGTGGCTTCTTTTCTTTTTATTTTACTGAACAGACACCAAGCTGGATGGTTTCCTTTCCGGCAAGAAGGCGGTCAGCAGCAGGCTCCCAACAATGTGGAAGCCAACAATGATGGTCACAATGCAAACAACCTAGAGCTTGAAGAAATGGTAGGTTGTGGACGTCTGTGCAGATTTTAAAGGTAGATAGATACCCCTCAGCTCTTCCTGGGGCAGAAGTGGAGACAGACTGTGGATGCTTCTGATACCTGTGGAAGGGACACAGAGAAAAGCTAACGTAGAAACTGGTGGGTTCATATGGGTACTTAGCATGTAATACCCAGTCAGTCATAGCATCTGTTAGAATTAGTGAGAAGGATTAGCTTCCAAAAATAGTCTAGAGAGAAAATTATGCCTGTGGTAAAATGTATTATATTGATGGACACTGAAGAATTTATGAATTTTAGACTTCACAAAGTTTTCTAATGGCCCTGGATCTACCATTAGACTTGACACACCCAGATTTCTTCTTGCTACAGAAAGTATTAGCACTCTGCTGTTATAGGTTTGTTTTTGGTACCGATTACTCAGGAATATGTTTATGTTATTTGAAAGGAGCGCCTTATGGATGATGGACTGGAAGACGAGAGTGGAGAAGATGCAGGTGAAGATGCCAGTGCAGCTCAAAGACCTGGGTTAATGGCTTCAGCTTGGTCTTTTATCACCACCTTTTTTACTTCACTAATACCAGAGGGGCCTCCCCAAGTTGCTAATTAGACCTGAAAAACTGTGCCAGCTGCAAAGGAGGGTCTGACTTTAGGAAAGTGGTTTAAATAACAGTGCAATTTAAAAACAATGTATAACTTTTTTTTTTGATGATCATGTACAGAGGTCTTTTCTTTAAGCTTCTCATGCATATGAATATTTTAAGCACAAATGGACTACTAAGCTTGTGATTTTTCTTTGTTTGTTTAAGATCCTAACAGAACATATAGCATAACAGTACTGGTCTTCCAGTTTTATTCATTTCAATTATGTGTAGTACACCAAGCAGAACCACTGTGTGTTATTTCTTCAAAGAGCTGCTACACCTTTAAATGTTCATAGCTAGATGGCCAGCCCTTCAGTGTATACTTTGAATAAATATATCTATTTTCTGTGAATTATCCTGAAAGTTTTAAACAGAAATGACCTCATAGTTTTTAATAAAGTTTATTTACCTAAAATGTGCTAGTAGCATCTTGCCCACCCATAAAGCAATAAACTTCTCAAAAATATTAATTTTGACATTTGAATAAATGATGGAAACTTTCTATTTTAAGGACACATGTCCCATCAGTTGGAATTAGTACCTTAAAAGAAAAAAAAAAGGCAGCTCTTCATTGGAATTAAGTGATACAAAATGTTTGATATGGCAGTACTTTTATAAAAATATGCTGGAAATTGCTCCCTGTAATTTTTTAAATAAAAAGTCAATTATGATAAACAGCCTTATGGGATATTTATTCAAGCTCTTCAAAACAAATTTACCTGCAAAAGTATATTTAAATTTCACAAGTTGTTTTTAGAAAGGGTTAATGTCCTTCAGGTCAGTTTGACTTTCTTCCATTTCAAAGAGTACCTCTTAGTTTTCAGGCCAACTGACACTGGCAGTTGCTCCTGACAACTGACACATGCTCCTGGGTTGGAACCTGAGACTCCTACAGAAGTGCCTACAGTAGTGGCAGAAGAATGCAGAGCTATTAAGACTCTTGATGATTTATTTCCTTCTGTTGGGAGCTAGAGAGAAGCCTTGTGGAATTTGCTGAGGGGATGGCACCTTGGGGGTACTTTTGTGGAAGTGTAGTTACAGGGTCACTGAAGGGCACTAATGTCTCAGCTCAGGCAGAGCCTCAGGAGGAAGGAAGGTCCTGGTCAGATTTGTCCTGAGAAGGGAACAGCTATAGGTTCTAGAAATAGTAAATGTGTTCTTATTTTTAATTATCTCTATTTTGTTAATTTCCTCATGCCAACCTTACTTTCAGTAAGTCTTGGTAAAAACAAAACAAAATAATAACAACAATAAAAACTAGCCAGGTGTCAGCCATGTTTTGGAGGGACCTGTATGGTGCCAACCAACTTTGATGCTTAAAGATGGTTTTCAAACAGCAAAAGAGCGTATATAGAAGCCAAGAGGCTGCTCTGAAGGCCAGGTGGTAACTATGGCAACCAGGATGATGTTTTCTAGAATGCTTCTAAGGATTTTTCTATTTCTTACACTTGACAGAAAGGATTAGGTTTTCTCCAGTGAAGGATTCTGTTATGTGTGGGCAAAAAAGGGTGATTCAAGGGCTGGAGAGAGAAGCCAGTTTGCTCTGTAGTGTGATTCCACAGCCCAGTATACTAACTAGTCTCTCTGCCTCTCCACTACTGAAACTAGACATATCAAGGTAGTGGGCTAGAGACCAATTTTGGAGCCACAATTGTGTAGTCCAGTGGCAGGTTTGTTTGTTTGTTTGTTTGTTTGTTTGTTTGAATCGATGATTAGTTTTTTACCTCATAGTTAAAGACTCGATTTCCACCTCACATTTTAGTAGATTGTGGTAGCCTTGTATCTGTTGAATCCAGAATGCTGCTACTGGAGCTGCAGAACTGGGCCAGGCTCTCAGAAGTGAGGTCTTCACTAGCAAGCTATCTGGGAAGCCAGAGAGGCTAGCTGGCTCATCTCCACTGGTGGAAGGTCCAGCCTTGCGACTGCAAGGTGGTGGCAACCTTCTGTGTGAGGGGCACAAGCGTATTTATTGTGTCTCATTTCTCACACATTCATTATATTTTAGATGTTCTGATATTCAAACATTTGGAAACATTTGTACAGAACAGGAATCTATGACAATGCTTTCTGTTACGGAACAGTGCAAGCCTTTTCTTAAGGACCCCTGTGGAGCCTGTTGAGAATTGTCCTCTTAAAGAGAACACAGAGTCATCACTGAGGGGTTCCGTTGCTGGGCTCTTAGAGGCTTCTTTCCTAGTTGTGACTAGGGCAGAAGCTTTGCCCAGCACACTGAGGCTTCATCCCTACTGAAGACTTTGCTGGGCTCTTAGAGGCTTCTTTCCTAGTTGTGACTAGGGCAGAAGCTTTGCCCAGCACACTGAGGCTTCATCCCTACTGAAGACTTGACTCTTCCATAGCCAGCCCTACGGTTGCAGCTATCCTTGCTCTACACTTAATGGGTACATCCTGGAGGTCCCAGTCTTGAGCACCAGTTTGGAAGTCATCTTGTCAACACTTACTTCCCAGTCCTACTGCTGAACTTGGACTTTTCCTCTGGCTGATGTACTTTACAAAAGGAGCAGACCACCGCCTGCACACACTGTTCATGGAGTATGTGCAGCAGCTCAAGTCTCTCCATGTGACCCAAGGCTACAGCAGGGGCAAGGGGGGAAACCGTGAACACACGTGGTCTTCACCAATCGCCATCCTCATGGAAGAAGCACAGAAGAGGCTGGTTTGGGGCCACCTTGCCCAGTCACATAATAACAATAAGTAGCTAGAGACTTTGGGGTTGACATTCAAACACATGCCATATTCCTGCTGTCCTGTGATAACCACTGTGACCAAAAGCAACTTGAGGAGGAAAGGATGTATTTCATTATAAAACAGTTCACCTTGAAGGGAAGTCAGGGCAAGAACTCAAGGCTGGAACCTAGAGGCAGGAACTAAAGCAGAGAGTGTGAAGGATTCTTGCCTACAGGTTTGCTTGCTGTGGCTTGCTTAGCCTGCTTTCTTATATTACCCAGGACCACTTGTCCAGGGGTGACACTGCCCACAACTGGCTATGTACACCCAAATAAATCACTAATCAAGAAAATACCCTAGAGTCTTGCCTACAGGTAGTCTGATTGAGGCATTTTCTTTTCCCAAATAACTAACTAGCTGGGATCAAGTTAACAAAACTAGTCAGGGCACCTGCTCTATGCTAACACCATCATTTTAAAATGTTTTCAAAACAACTCAAGGTTGTAACTTCCAGTGTTACTTCTGTTTTCAGATGAGAACACCACACTTAAATAGCTTGCCCCAGACCATGCGGGTAGTGTTCTATTCTGCTTTGTGCGGTGTACTCTTGACATTTACAGTCTAGTCGTACGAACAAGGCATGTGGGGTGTTCTTAGCTCTGAAGCAAATTGGGATGAGCTTGTTTTGTACCAACCCTTCTGTTGTGGAAACAAGAAAAGTTGTAGTGTAGACACTTATTACCATAATCCCAGGGCTGTCAAAAAGATGATTGTTCCAGAGCTGAGAATGATTGGCACTTGCTGATGTAAGGGATACATAGAAATTTTAGAAGACTTCTTAGCAGCAAAAGTAAGAGTTCAGGAGCCTTTCATGAACTCTCCTCAGATCATTTCCGGGTGAAATGGAAGATTTTGGTTTACAAAAAGGTATAGAGCAGTGTTTCTCAGTCTTCTTAATGCTGCAACCCTTTAATGCAGTTGCTCATGTTGTGGTGACCTCAACCATAAAATTATTTTGTTGCTACTTAACTGTAACGTTGCTACTGTTATAAATTGTAATATAAACATCTGATATCCAGGATATTTGCTATGCCACCCCTGTGGGGTCTCAGGTTGAACCTATTATTAGGGCCTGGTATGAGTTCAGCACTTATGTATTTGTAGGGAAAAGAAATGTAAGGAATGGCCAGTAACCGAACAAAGTACACTAAAGTGAGAGGATGGATCGTTAGACTCCAGAGTCTTTCCCTGGTAAATCTGGTTTGTCACACTGGAAAATTGGAGCGCTCTTGCCAAGTCTCTTGTGTGTTGCTCCTTGAAGATTGTGAACCTGTTATTCCCAGTGATGGGGTAAATGGCTGCACTATGTAATTTTGAACACTAGGTGGTGGTGTAGTACCACACTGTCTTATGCTGTTGACAGTTTTTCTACAGCTCTTGGGGAGCCTGGTGGGGAAGATGCTACCTTACCTTAGGAAGAACAAGCATGTAAGAGAAGACACCTTTAACCTTGACAATGTGGTCTTGATGTAGAACTCCAAGGATGGTTGGAGACCATTGTTAGTTACGCCTGGTCCTAACCAGCCCTGATGAGTTAATGTAGGCATCCACGCTCCCAGCAGATTTGTGAATGAGGCAGGGTGTCTAGGTAACCTGAAGCTCCACACTGAGGAAGATATTCAAAGAGACAAGAGATTAAAAACCTTCCTTTATCTGTAAGGAAGGGGTAGTGCAGGCCTGCACCCACCAATATGTTCCCACCCTCCTCTGTCTACTTTAGGGCTTGCTGGTGATTGCAGTTCTTCCTGCAAGAAAATCCAGTTCTTCCAGACACCCTGGGAATTAACTGCAGAGGTACTTTGAATGAAGCCACTCTGGGGGTTTCCATGGTTTATAACACTTCTCAGAAGGATGGGGGTCATGAGAGAGGAAGGCTGGGAAACTGCCTTGTTAATGAGGGACTGGGAACAATAAGGAGCCAGGGTAACTAGGTGCACTGAGGACTTCGGATGAAGGATGCTTGTGGGACAACTATTCAATATTAGCATTTTGAAAAGATGGATTAAGTGGTACACAGGGATTTTTTTCAGTGCTGTTTATAATGTGTTGTAAATTTTGAAATTGTTTCAAACTTGAAAGTAACATAAAAATTATAAAATTTTACTTTTACATTAATATAGAACATTTTAAATAAACATAGAAATATAGAGAAAATAGAACCAATCCTTGTACAGGTGACTCAAAGGTCAAAGATGGAAGAGGGCGCTCCAGAAATGAAATACTTTGTGCAGAGTTAGCCATCATTGCAACTGTCCGAGGATCTCTCTACATCCAGAATCAGTTCCTAGTGGTGGGACTGGACCATTGTTTTCCAGGCAAGAGCCATTTCAATATTGGAAGACGCCTAATAGCACAAATCTATTCACGTTCTAAGCGTTTGCTTAATGAGGCTCTAGCCTATGCTTTATGCCCATTTTTCTATTCTCCAGGGAAATGCTTCTTCCTTCCTTCCTTCCTTCCTTCCTTCCTTCCTTTCTTTCTTTCTTTCTTTCTTTCTTTCTTTCTTTCTTTCTTTCTTTCTCTAATTCTATAATTCAGGAATTTAATCATTATTGCCTGAAACCAAAAGATCTAAATCAAGATGGTTTTAATTGCTAAATGCTGGTTTTGACATCATTCTTTAGCTCTTAAGATCTGAACTTATAATTCTGGAAGTTTTAAAAATGTTACAATGAAGTTAAAAAGCTAGTTCAGAGCCATGCATGACCACTCAACATTTTCCCTGTTATCCTCAGCTTACATTAGTTTGGGACATCTGTTGCCATTAATAAACCAATTTTGATATATTATTTTAAAACTATTGCTTATACTTTCTCAGAGGCCCTTGATCTTGAGCAGATTTTCCCTTTTTATTCTAGAATCCTCTTGGTGTTCTGGTAAGTTTCCTTCTCACTATTCAGTCTATTCACAGCTTCAAAACTCTCTTAGACTGTTTTGTTTCTGAAGATCTTGTTCATTTTAAGGGTTATGGGCCACATGTTTTATGAGTTGTCCCTCTGTTTTGAATTGTGCTGATATTTTTCCCATGACTAATTGGGGTTATGTGCCTTTAGGGAGACCTCAGAAGCACAGTGCACATGCCATCAGCATGGCTTAGCACTAGTGATACTGACTTTGGTCAGTTTATCCTCTTCCTTCCTCAGCCTTTACTTAAGGACTAAGTAGGTTCATGTGTCTACATAAAGCATTAGAAATTCTTCCACATGGAGCTCATCTTTTCTTAACTGGTCATTTTTTGGTGTGACTTGGGCCTCATTCTACTTACTTTATACTTTGGGTTTTAACCTGACTCCTGTTTTGTTTTGTTGTTACTCAGCCCCACCCCACTAGTGGGATCTCTTTCAAAGGGCTCCTGCATCCCCTGAGATACCCCACCACAGTGCTTTTTTTCAGGACTTCCTCATTCCTAACACTTCGTGCCGGCCAGGCTCGTCTTGTGCATTTTCTCCACCAGTTCTAGAATCAGCCACGTTTGCAGTGAGCTGGGGGAGAAGGGCCTTCGTAATTACAGTTAGAATGTCTTTTCTAGGATGTCTATTTGTAATGGTTTTGTAGTGAAAAGTCAAACATTTTGTTATGTGAAAATCACATCTGTCCTGTAATTTGCATATAGTAAGCTATAATGTAACCTGCAATGAAAGAAGTAGTGTGAGCCAGGCAGTGGTGGTGAGCACATTTAATCCCAGCTCATGAGGCAGAGGATGTAGAAGCTTGGTCTACAGAGTGAGATCCAACATGGCCAGGGGTACACAGAGAAACGCTGTCTTGACAAATCCAACTAACTAGCTAAATAAGTAAATAAATAAATAAAAATAAAAACACAAGAAATAAAAACAAAAACCCCACAAGAAGCACAAAACTCCCACAGAGCTACAAAGAGTGAAAATCAAAACAAACTAAAGACCAAGAAGTCAAAAAAATACCAAAACAAAACAATATAGAACAAAAGTCCAAAACACCCCATTGAATTCATTTTGTGTTGGCCAATTCCTCCTCCTCATGGGGATTGCCCTTGAGTGTGGCTATATACCCAGTGATAATCCATTGGAGAAGACTGTTTCCCTTTACTAGTGGGTATCAATTACAGATAGCTTCTTGATGAGGGGTGGGACCCTGTGTCCACTTTCCCCTCTCAGTTTCAGGACCCTGTCTAACTTGAACCTGTGCATGCCACCACAGTCCCTGTGAGTTCATGTGTGCATTATTCCTTTTGTGTCTGGAGGACACTGGAGTCATCCATCACCTATGCCTCTTAGAGTCTCTCCATCTCTTCATCCCTGGGCACTGAGTGAAGGGCGTTGATGGAGTCATCCCCTTTAGGACTGAGTGCTCCAAGGTCTCTCACTCTCTGCTCATTGTACTAATGCTGGTCTTGTGCTCGTTTTCATATACTTGCAAGACGCTTCTCTGATGTGGGTTAGGTGAGGCATTGGGTATATGAGTATAAGAATATGTCATTTTCCTGCTATGTTCCTTTAGCAGAATAATAGTAATAGGCTTTCCCGTAGGCCTATAATCTATCTAGTCTCAGGTTCTTGGCCACTTTAGCAATGTCAGGTGTGGGTAGCATCTCATATAGTGTGTTAAAACATGATCAAAAGAATGACTCATGGTGAACGATGCTTTGGGGATCTGTGAGAGAGACTCCTGGAGAAACATAGAGGGCCTTTTACCTCAAGTGCACTTTGTTCCCTGGATCATTCTTGGCTGTGATTTAGTGCCTCCTGGGTGAACATTTACATTCAATTTATAGGATATGTGTATTCTTGCTGGATGTAAGAGCATAGGCTTATTCTTGCCCAATTAGGTCAATGTACCCTGAATCTGGATATGGTCTTCTCTCTTGTTTTTGAGCTTTCTCAGATATAGTCTATAGTACATGCCAGGCAATTGTGGCAAAATTGGTCTGCCCTAAGAAAGTTCTGAGACAGGGTTACTATGCTATTTTTTTTTAATATGTGCTTACTGATATTTATTTACATGTTTTTCTGAACTTGAACAGTCTTGCTTGGATCATTGCTTTCTTTGTTTCAGTCATGTATAAAAGTACACTGAAACTGAAGTAAGATGCCTACAGCATCAGACTGTAGTCTGCCTCATTTTTTCAGGTCCTCAGATCCCAGGTCGAGCAGACAAAATCAGCACAGGTCAGCTGAAAAGTCAACAGTTGTGACCCTTAAATCCAATAAGAAATGTTTGGTTGCCCCATTGCATTTGTGCCACCAATGCTACAGTCTATCTTGCCAGCAGGTCATTGTTGTAGGTCACAGGGTTTATAGTTGGGTGATATTGATAATTATTTTTCTTCTCTGGTAAGGTGCAGAGTACCTCACAGGACCATGTTCAATAAATAATTGTTGCCTTCAGAAATAGAGCCCTATTCTATTATGGAAAGACAAGTTGTAGAAAGCAACCAACAGTCTTGGCAACAACCTATGATAGTTGATGGTGTTGTAGTTAGGGATTTACTGCTGTGAATAGACACCATGACCAAGGCAACTCTTATAAAGGACATTTAATTGGGGCTGGCTTACAGGTTCGAAGGTTCAGTCCAGTATCATCAAGTCAGGTACATGGTAGTATCGAGACTGGCATTGTGCAGGAGATGCTGAGAGTTCTACATCTTCATCTGAAGGCTGCTAGGAGAAGAATGGACTCCAAGCAGCTAGGACCAAAGGTCTTAAAGCCCACACCCATAGTTACACACCTACTCCAACAAGGCCACTTCTCCTAATAGTGCCACTTCCTGGACTAAGTGTATACAAACCATCACTGAGGGAGAGGTCCATGGGATACCTTTGACCAATGACTCAACAAGATATAACCTGGCACTGGAGGATTTGTTTGGTGGCATACAATATCTATTTGGGGCATTGTCTCTTTTATTATTTGGGATGTCAGTTAGATTACTTTCATATATGTATTTTTTTTCACACAGCTTTTCTTTTTTTTAAATGATATTTTTTATTCTTTGAACACTCCATACATTAGTACAATGCATATAGATCATACCCATCTACCTTTTTCCAACTCTCCCTCACGTCCCGCCCCATCTCCCTCCTACCTACATGTACTCTTTTTATTTCTTGCTATTAATACCCTCCCCAGTCTAATTAGTACTGCCCATATGCACATGGGTATGTAGCATCCACTGGGGGCATGAACAACTACTGCTAGAGGCTGAAGGAGAATGATTCTCCCTGCCCCATCAACCATCAATTGCCAGTAGCTCCACCAATAGAGGTGGGCCTCAGGAGTTTCCTCCCATCCACACTGGAATCTTGGCCAAGTTGATCTTGTGCAGGTAGCCACAAATGCTGTGAGTTGATGCCTACAAAAGCCATGTCATGTCTTAATGACGTCTCATAGGGGCCCCTCTTCCCTCTTCTGAGACTCAACCTGAGCCTTGGATAGGAGAGGATTGACTCACTCAGAGCTGAGTGCACAGTTTGTACTTTGATCAGTTCTGAGTCTTTGCACTGAGTGAGTGCACTGTAAAAAGAAGCTTCTTACTCTAAAGTAGCAAGTAGCTCAAGTCTACTGACTCCTTTAAAAATATATTTTATTAATTCTTTAAGAATTTTATACAATATGTTTCGATCATATTCATTCCCCACTGTTGGACCTAATTCCTCCATCTTCCATATCTCCCTTCCTACTGGCTTTTTTAATCATAAGTTTAGAATTCAAATTTGACCAAAAGCCAAGTAGGATTTCCCTGCCCATCCTGAGCATGCCTGCTCTTATTGCCAAGAGTGAAGGTGCTGGGGAGGAAGCAGCATTAGACCTGGTGACCTTCCTAGAGCTTTAAAAAAACCCACTTTCATCTACAAGGGGGGCAACAACATAGCCTTTTTCTTTCCTTGCTTTCTGCCTTTTTCCTTTTCCCTTTTTTTTCTTTCTCTCTTTCTTCCTTCCATTATTCTTTGCAAAATAAGAAGAATCAATAATAGCAAAGTGCCAGACTACATAAAATCTTGAGTAATCTCTTCATATTACCACTTCATGTTGCCTCAAGAATTCCTGGGGCGAGTGGAGGAGTGGAGTTGATCATTAGGGACACGTTGAAAATTTCCTTAGCCTGTTGACGGCAGTCACCACGTGGAAATGTTTCTTCCATTTACTCTGGGCCATATATTTCTGCAGCAGTAGTTGGGATCTGAGGCGAACGTTGGAGCCCGAGGCTTTGGCAGACAGGTGATTTAACCACTCATGTTTCAGGCACTGTGTGGCACTCATCCTATAGCTCTTCTCTTTGACCAGCAACCGGGAAACAAAGTCCTTGGCTTCCTCTGACAGCCCTTTGAAGGTATCAGCATTGAAATCCCAGCTGCACTTCACAATAAAATTCATGGTCTCTGCATCTGTTTCCCCTAGAAATGGGGACAAAGCACTGAGTAGCATGTAGGTGATAACTCCCACACTCCACATGTCTGTTGAGAATGACACAAACTCATAGTTAACAACTTCTGGGGCCAGGAACTCTAGAGTACCAAAGTTCACCTTTAGCTTCTCCCGAGGCTTGTATCTTCTAGCCAGCCCAAAGTCAATGATCTTAATTTGATGCCCGGTTTGACTGACACACAGTATGTTCTCCGGCTTGAGGTCCAGGTGCAGGATGTAGTGTTGGTGCAGGTAGTGCACACCCTCACAGATCCACACAGCTTTTCAAAAGGCCTTTAGTGTTACTTTTCTGTCACTGGTACTCCCTCCTTTACCCTGTTTTCACACTTTGTGCTAGGTTGTCAACTTGACACACAAACTAGAGTTCTCTGAAAGGAGAGAAACTTAACTGAGAAAATGTCTCCATAAGATCTGGCTGTAAGGCATTTTTCTTAATTAGTTATTGATGGGGGAGGGCCCAGCTCAATGTGACTGGTTCCATCCCTGAGCTAGTAGTCCCAAGGTTCTATAAGAAAGCTGCCTGAGCAAGTCATGGAAGCAAGCCAGCAAAATGCACTCCCCTGTGGCCCTGCATCAGCTCCTGCCCCCAGGGTCCTGACCTGCTTGAATTCTTGCCCTGACTTACTTTGATGATGAACAGTAATATACAAGTGTAAGTCAAGTAAACCCTTTCCTCCCGAACTTGCTTTTTGGTTATGATGTGTCATTGTAGCAATAGAAACCCCAATTAAGACGCATTTCCTCCCCACTTAATCCTCATATTCTAGTTTTCTGTTTATCTCTTCATAACCATGTGTTCTATTTCCTCTTCTTTAAGGCATCCCCTTTTCTCTCTGGCCCCTAACTAGATACTTAAACTCTTCAGTTATACAGATTGTAGCACACATATCTAAAGCTAACATTCATACATAAAACATGCAATATTTGCCTTTTGGGGGGGTCTGTGTTACCTCACTGAGAAAGACTTTTTTTTTTTTTATAAAACTCCATTTACCTGTGAATTTCATAATTTCATTTTTATTAACATTTGACTAATATTCCATTGTGTAAATGTACCACATTTTCATTTCTCATTCATCAATTGATGGACAGCTCGGCTATTTCTGGCTCTTGTGAATAGAACATCAGTAAACATGCATGAACAGACAAATATTTCTGTAGTAGGATGGAGAGCCTGTCGGTGAATGTCCCAGAATAGTATAGCTGGTTCTTGAGATAAAGAAATTCTCACCTTCCTGAAGAACTGCCACAGTGATTTCCATAGTGGCTGGACCAGGAGATTTATATGAGAGAGTTGAAGGGACTGCCCATGGGGATAGTGAAGGAAGACCCCAGGATGGCTGTCAGAAGCACACAAACAAGGTGATCACTGCACGCTGAGTACCACCCACTCCAAGTTGCTGCCTCAATACCATACTTATACACAAGGGTGAAATGACTTGATGAACGTAGTCCATGGTCTCAGCACTTGACTTGCTGATGATGTACTATCAAAATCCTTACTTTCTCCTGGGTACTTGGATTCATTTAAAATACTTTCTTAGGCCTGACAAAGGATTTCTGTGAATTTATAAGAAAATACATAGCATTTTCTTCCCTCTGATGGACATGTGGTCTATTACCCAAATTACTGTTCTGTTAAATGCCCCATGTTGATACGTACGGTTTCCAATGACCTTGCCCAATGATATGCCTGAAAGGACTTGTAAATCCTCAGGGAATCTGAAGCCAGTTATCACCCAGACAATGTATCATCTCATGTTTATTGAAGTGCACTTTTATAATAGTGCTAATGCTTCCTTCATATTCCATAGATATGTGCTTCTCAGTTATAGTCTTTAAACTGTACAGACAAGCTAGGGAACACTAACACAAAAGGCAGGGATAGATTCTCTTAGGGAAATGGGGCACCTGTGGTAGTTCTTCCCAATGAAGCAAGGGTGAGTTGAAAAAGGCAATTAGAGCAATGTAGGTTCTCTGTGCTGTTTCTTATTCATCCTAGTTTTGATAAAAACTCTCCAAAGTGGTAGAATTATAAGGTGGAAGCAAGTCAGAGTCTCACTGAGTTACTCCTGGGGGTGTGAAGGCAAGCCTGTGTGGCCTTTGGCAGTCTGCTCTACCTTCTGTGCTTTTGGTTAATGTACACAGAAAATATTAAATGGAAGAGTCTCCCAATGAGCAAAGCATGAGTTTTAGGCTGTACACTGCTCTGTGTTGTTACTGTAGTGGTGGTGTTTAAGTGACCCATATGTAACAACCAAATGAGACCTCAAAGTGCCTGTTGCCCCTCTTCTGACATCACTCCGTCTCATAGATGGTGTATCAGCACACATCAGCACATAGGCAGGGCAAGAACAGCATAATAGAACATTCTGAGCAAGCACAGCCACAGAGCTTCCATTGCAGTATATTATATTTGCTATGTTTTATTAGTCATGTAGATGCAGCTTGACATGACCACAGTCCTCTTGAGTCATCACTACCAGGATTGCCCTTGAGGAGTCCTAGCTTGTTTGTCTACATAGTTGTTCAGCAAAACACAAATAGACAAAACTTTATGTAAGTCCTTGGAGTCTTGTGTAGGTTTTTTCCATCAAACCGTTGCTCCAGGGTTGTGTCTCTCCTTTTCATGTTATCCTAAGATAAACCAGGTACATCCTGGAGATAAAACGGCTACTTTTGTCTAATCCATAAATACATCTCTCTGATTCACATGTAGGAGATTCTACTGGTTTTGTTGTTATCTAGGACTACACTTTGGTCATCCTCCAGTAAACTTTGTTGTGTGTAATTCCAGATCTGTCTGCTTCTCTTCTGTCTTTTATGTAGGACCAGTCTTCAAACACCAGGACCCAGCTATATATAGCTTAGATTATCTGCTGTTTCAGGCCTCCATTAAAGTTTGTGGAATGTATCTCCCACATTCAAAAGAGACTCCTGTAATTGTTTGCATACGCTTTTAAATTATTAGCATCCATTATTTTTACACAGGAATTGGGTTTATTATGACATTTTGTTCTCGGTGTTTTAAGTCAAATATGACTTGTCAGTGACTGCCCCAGTATATCAATGATTTACCTGAGGATCTTCAGAGGTAGTCATACTATACTTTTTCTTAACTGGGGTAATGCACACATGAGTATAATTTAGGAATTCTTTGGATTTCATACATTTAGAATATTTCTGTTCGTCCTGGGCATTTCACAAAACCACAAGCCAACTCCCCTGTGTACGTGGAGCTGAGAGTTGGTTGGCCTATTTAATCTGGGTGCATCTGAGAAGACAATTTGGACAGTCATTCTGGGGAAACTTTTGCAAACTATGTCAAGAAGGTTTCTCTTTTTTATAGAGTGACTTGTTTCTGGTAGTAATTGAACCTAAGAATACAAACTTGGGTAAAAGTGCACTCAGAAGCATGCTCACCTGCAACATTACCAACAGTGGTAACAAGTGGAGAGACAAATGTGGCTGCTGGGGTGCATCTACTCAGAGATGCCAGGCAGCTTTTTAACTCACAGAGACTTAGGTGTCACCGCGGAGAAAATGATGAGGCTAAATGAGAAGAAAGAGTATACAAGCATGTGTCTGTAAGACAAGCGTGTGTCTATAAGACAAGCATGTGTCTGTAAGACAAAACAATCGTGTGTCTGTAAGGCAAGACAAGCGTGTGTCTGTAAGACAAGCGTGTGTCTGTAAGAGGACCATCACTATGTACAGTCACAATGATGCAAGAGCCCTTGCCACTGCCACATCCAGTCCATACTGGGATTACTTAGACCATTACTTTGAAAAACAACAGTGACCTAGTTATACTCCAAAACATAGACACCTTATTGTGTAGTTATTTCTTCTGGACTGAATTATTTTCTTCTGGAGTGAGAAGGAAGACTTAAGAAGCTAAGAAACTTAGGAACCTCAGAAAGTATGGAAAATTAGTTCAAGATTCATAAGTCCCTCTCCAAGGCGGTGTGAGCAGAACACACTGTGGATCTGGGACTCTTAAGTGGAGCTGACTGCAGGTTGGGTGAGGGTGTTCAGAGATGCAGCTTTCCTTGAATGTCATCCACACTGGGGTGGCTTTTCAGGCATGCAGCTGTCGATTCTCTTGCAGACAACCTCTTACCCATGCTCCTGTAAGTAAGGCCAATAAACTCTAATTCACCATCCTGGACTTGGCTGAAATCATTTGTTTGTTCTGCTGTTCATGCCTTCTGTTGGGTGAATGGAGACTTGTTCACACGTCTCCAGGGAAAGTCATGCAACCCATTTAGAAAAAAAAAATGTAAACACGTTTAAGGTTATATATAAGATCTTTCTTCTTCTGGATTAAGTTTTTAAAACTTAAAACAGATTTAATGAGATTCAATTCTGCAGACACTTGGAACTTCTGGACATATTGATGTGTAAGAATTAAGGAGGAATGAGAGGAGGGGCCGCTAAGGGAAGGGGACAGTGGTCCTGTTGTTACAGGTGAAGTTCCCAGATCCCTGCTTAGTGAATGGGAAATGACCTTTAGTGTCTCACACTGGGACCATAAATTTGCTCTGTGTCACCTGAAAAGAATTCTCAAGAACTTCTTGTTATAATGTTCCCTTCTATCTAAATTTTCTGCTCATTAAGAGGATGGAAGACACAAGCATCTGATCAGTGAAGAAATCAGTTTATACGAAGAGAGTTGGGCATATCGTGCAGCTCCCTCTGAAAGAACAATCTACCACTCCCTGCCATAGCAGGTCTGAGCTTCACGCCATTGCTTACTCTCTTCAGCTAAGCCTCTATATTTCAGAGCAGAAATCATCTTACACTTCTCTCAGGTCTTTAATTGTCTTATAATTATTTCTCTTTGGAAGCTGTCAGGGTGATGGAATCCCAGGTCAGAAACACGGAGAAGAAATAGAAAGAAAAGAAGATACAAGAAAGATGTAAAAATGCCTATAATGAACTCATGCATCTTGGGGAAACTTCTAATCTAATGAGCATGGATTTTGTTGAGATGATTGTACACCAACAATTAATTATTCATGGCAGAGCCATCATTAAGATTTCATTTTGTTTAAAGGCCTCTAAGTGACTTAGAAAATTGGGTTAAGCAGGAGAAGAATTTCAAGAAAGAGACAAGGGAAAGCTTTTCGCTATATTGACTTTTTAAATATTTTCAAGATAGATATTGTGAGTTGGCATATAAATTATACTCTGACTGAAAACCTCCAGTGAGCTGCCTGGATAACTGTCTGTGCATTGGTAGGTAGCATGGCAAAATGGAAGCAGGTTGTCAGAGGGTTGTGAAAGGCTTAGGCATTTATTACAGGATTCTATAATAATTCAATTGGTTATGAGAATAGGAGAAATCTCTGTGAATAACAAGATTTGTGCAACCTGTGGCACTTTGTGTCTTGTATGAAGTGAATACCCACTCTGCCCACTGACAGTAATGCAAAGTCAGGCATTACTTAGTTTTGTAAAATGTCGGTGTCTTAGTCCTCATGACTTGCTTATCTTGAAAGGAAAACACCAGAAATTGGTGTCAGGTTGAGGTTTTAATATGAGACTGATTCACAGCATAGAGTTAGCGATCCAGGGTGGGTTCATAGAAAGGTATGGCATGCAGCACCGGTCTCTGAAGGTACTTTAGAAATGTGTATCAAACTAATGAAAGGTGTTGGTCTACCTGTGCAAAAGAACCTCTTCTCTGTTATAGACTAAAGAATCTTGAAACACCTTTAATCAATAAAGAAGCAGAGTTGAGTGGCACTGGTCAAGAGCCAAGAACAAAGAGGTCAGGTGATTAAGGCTGAGTTTTCAGCTGGGCATGGAAGCAGCATCTACCATAGACAGAGATCTTTGTCTAGAAATTATATGCTACAGGAGGGCAGAAGGCACCAATAAGAATGAGAACAATACGGTCACCTTAGAGATGGGCCATTGCCATAATAGAGGGTTGAGCCCAATGTGTTTTTACTTCTAAAAATCTGTAACATTTTAAAAAACATTGTTTAAAAACAGGGTAGTTTCTTTCACGTTCATTACTACTCTATTCAAAATAGCCAGAAATTGGAAACAACCTAAATGTCCCTCAACAGAAGTATGGATAAAGAAAAGGTGGTACATTTATACAACAGAGCATTATCCAGCTGTAAAAACAAACAAAAAAACAAAAAACCACCCCCAAAAAATCCCAGCATGAATTTGAAGGCAACTGGATGGAACTAGAAAAAAAAATCATGTATACACTTACATATTGATATTAATAGACCCAGACAGGCTAGGGATGAAGGAAGAGGCTGGGGGAACACATAGATTTCCCTGGGAGGAAGAAATAGAAGAAATTTTACAGGTGGACTGGGGCTTGGGATGGTGAAGGTATGTTGCTTGCAACCCTAACCAAGACCCTTTGTAGCAGGGGTAGGAAGGTGCAGAGTCAATGACACAGACTCTGGGACTTGGGCAAGTGGCAAAAGCAGACTCTATTGTTACAGGAACTGGACAAACCTTTATATCCCCTCCTAGTATCTCATTGTCTCTCAAGTAGCCAGATATGGCGCTCTCTTTTTCTCAGTAATTCTTTCCATCTGCTGGTCCAGCACCAGTGGTCTCTAGCTGTGCTGGCAGATTCTAGGTTGGCTCAGGGGAAGTACTACTAGCACATATGCCAGCATTGCAGCTGGGTCTGCTTGGCTATGTTCCTCTCATAAGGGGGCAGAAACAGAAGGATCGGGGCAGGGAGGGGATATGAGGTTGAAGGAGGGAATATGAGAAGAGACAGCTAGAACTGAGGGGCATGTAAGGTTGACATTAAAACCTAGTACACTGAAACCTTGCTAAAATATATAAATTTAGTGAGGTATCCTCAAAATGGAGGTGATGGAGTCCCAACTTGTCATTTCTTGCCACCAAACAAAGCTTCCAGTATTGGTACTGGGTTTCATCCAATTGAGTTGTTGGTCAAAGTGGTCCCATGGAAATCCCCAAACAATTCAGGCTGTTGTCAAGACAATGGAGAGGCTTGTACCTACATAGAACCTTCAGCCCATGTTCTAATGACTTTGGTATGTGAAGGTAGTCTGCAGGCTGCCAAAAGAGAAATGTAGACACTGACCCAACTACAAAATCTTTGGTCTAAAATCTGTCCTGCCTGCAAAATGTCCTAGGGCAAAGGTAGCACAAAGCTCATGGGAGGAACCAACCAATGTCTGATTTGACACTCCAAAAGAGAGAACTCATATCTGACACTGTTTGGGGGAGCATAAGCCAAAGACTAGATAGCTCAGAGACATAGGGTAAAGTCAAATACAACTGGTCTAAAAAAAAAAAAGTAACAATAAGATGGCACTCAGTGATGTTCTGCTATACTCATAGATTGGTGCCTTATTCAGCCATCGTTAGAGAAGCTTCCTTCTGTAGCAGATGGGAACAAATACAGAGATCCACAGCCAAACATTACACACACTTACACACACACACACACACACACACACACACACACAGAGAGAGAGAGAGAGAGAGAGAGAGAGAGACAGAGACAGAGAGAGACAGAGACAGAGAGAAGGAAACAGAAAGAGAGAAGAGGAGGAGGAAGAGGAGGAGGAGGAGGAGGAGGAGGAGGAGGAGGAGGAAAGATCTTGATAGATTTAAAGAGATGTCTCCATCAAATCTCTCCTCTTGGGGCTCAGGGAAGTCAATGACAGAAGAGGCAGAAGGAGTGTGGGAACCAGAGGTGTGGAGGACACCAGGAGAACAAGGCCTCTGAATCAACTGAGCAAAGCTCATATTAGCTGACAGAGACTGAAGCAGCAAGCACAGGGCCTGTGCAGGTCTACACCAGGTCCTCTCTGTATGTATTATAGCTTCAGTTTATTTAGTAATTTAATGGACTCCAGAATGTGTAAGCGAGTGTGTTTCTGATTTTTGTGCCTTCTTGTGTGGCTCTTTTTCTTCTGTTGGTTTGTCTTGTCTGACTATGATATGATGGCTTTTTGTTTTATCTTATTTATCAACAACAAAAACCAAGGTGGTTTCTTCTCTTGATAATTTTCCAGGGACATGTGTTATAGCCACTGTTTCATTAATGTCAATATCAAGTCAAAATGCACGGGCCTTTCTACACTAGTAGCTTTGATTTCCAATGGCAGAGAGGCGCTGTGGAAAGTCTGCAGCTCCCTTATCCTGACATCAGCTAATAGCCTGTTTATGTGTCTCCATCAGCTTCTGTGCTATGCAGATGAGAGGGTACACTTAGCCCAACAAACACCACAGCTGAATTCCACAACGATTTACACATTTCACAGCAGACTATTTAGGCCTGGAACTTAAGCATCTTTCTCTCTTGAAACTCAATACATATCTTTCAACAGTGCTTCCTTCACGTGGGGTGAGATGGGAAGGCTTCTCCCCTGAGTCAGCTCCAGGGCCCTGGTCTGGTTGTGCACCAGCTCCAGGTCAAAGCAAAGGGCAGGCAGGATGCCTTTCTCCTGTGAGCCTAATTCAGGGCCACCCAGAGAGGATTAGTTTTCATGCCAGACAGACACACTTATGTCTGTGAGGATCTTGCCACATTTCTTCTCTGTCCTGGTTTCTTTCAGCTGATTAGCAAACTGTGACTATTGGCCTTTTAGGTTCCAAGAATGCTAGGATTCTGGCAGCTAATAATAGTTTACAGTCAAGATTTGGATTCCTGGGGCTGGGAATTTAGCACTGCTAGGACAGTACTGGCCTAGCATCATGCAGGAAGCCCCATGGTCAAAGGCTAACACCATCACGTAAACCAGGCAGTGGTGATGGGTGCAGAGAATCCTAGCTCTCGGGAGGAAGAAACAGGAGGAACAAGATCATTTTTGTCTATGTAGTGAGTCTGAAGCCAGCCTGGGATACACTGGGACCCTGAGACCCTGAAGGGGGAATGAGGGAGACAGGAGAGAGAAAGGGGGGAGGGAGAGAGGGAGGGAGGAGAGAGAGAGAGAGAGAGAGAGAGAGAGAGAGAGAGAGAGAGAGAG
>NW_021604598.1:5828782-5830840 GCF_004785775.1 Grammomys surdaster | reverse complement strand
AGAGAGAGAGAGAGAGAGAGAGAGAGAGAGAGAGAGAGAGAGAGAGAACTGTGCTGTTTTCTCTCAGAAGCTAAGATGCCTTCTTCCCTGGCCCTATTCTATTCAGCCCTCCACTTTCTCTCCCGGAGTCTTGGCACTGCTGACCACACAGCTGTGCACTGTAATTAGTACTATGGGGTGTAGGGAGCCTTAGCATATCTATAAAGGGATGTTCTAAATCTAATGAGAAAAAGTAAGTCTGGAATATTCACGATGGAAGGGACATTCCAGCCTTTTACAAAAGCATCATTCATGACATCCCAAACACCCCTGAGTCAGTCCTGAAGCTCGTGTCTAGCTCTTCCTCTCTTAGCATCCATTGCCAGATCGTACTAACCACAGGACATTTCCAGTCTACTGCTGGCCCATTGCAGTGGTCAGGGATGCAGTTTGCAGTCTTCTCAGGCTCCTGTGTGTCTGTGGCCATCTGGGATCCTCTGAACTGTTCCTAATAGAAAAGTGAATGGTTGGAGAAGCCCTTTCACTTTGGGGAAATAGAGCCTCTGTCTTCAGTCCATCTTAGCCTACCCGGTCACTTGGAGCACAAGTAGTCTGAAGTCCGCTGTGTCTTTTTCCTTTTTTATTCACTCAGATCTGAACCTCCCTTCTCTGAGCCACAGCAGAATATCCAGGCAATCCTCTGCTTCAATTCTATTTCCTTCGCCAATTCAATTCTATGTTTGTCAGTAAGAAAATAAAACATGGTAACACCCATATGGTGGGGAAATCAGGGCAGTGGGCTGCTTCTCGACAAGGTTTGAGTGGAATGTGTTAAGATGCCCAGCATCTCTCGTGTTCATTTATCCCAAGTATTTAAGCATAGTGCAGTGTGTCTCTCCCTGCTCCCACTTCCCATCTCTTCTGACATCTTCCCTCCTCCTTGTGCTCTCAGCAGCAGATCTTTCTGGTATAGATATCGGCCATGAAGTGGGGCATCTTTCCCATAAGCACAGCAGGAGGTGGGTTTCTCCATCTCTACTTTTAGTCATTTTCTCAAGGTTCTATATGGCTAAGTGGAGGCTGGGAAAATGGCTCAGTGATTCGGATGGTTTATGGCTCATTCAGAGAATGCAAGTTCAGTTCCTAGCACCCATGTCAGGTTAACTCCAGCCTGCAATTTCAGCAGATCTGACACCCTCTTCTAAGCATGTGCATATACGTGACAGGTCCCCCCCTCCCCCTTCTCCCCGTCCCTCACACATAAAATATTTTTAATAAATAGATGAATGATTTTCTCTAATGATAAACGTGATGACTATGTGACTATTAGTTGATATTTGAGTACATAAAATTGACCCTGACCCTTGGATTTACTATCTTATGGTATGGGATGAGATTGTACTAGTTTAAAAAAAAAGCTAATATAATTTTAGAAAAAAATATCCAGAAATAAATCCCACCCAAGAGGATAAAAATACCCAATCAGAAAACTACTAGTTCGAAAAGAAACCACTAATTTTCCGGGTACCATTAAGGGAACTAATCTTTTCCCAAATAATACAACTAAGGATCCCAAATAGGTTAATAACCCAGTAACAAGACAACACATAAAGGTCAGTGTAAACATCTCACCTGAAGGGCAGCTCTACAGGAAACCAGGATACATACCTACCTACCTGAAATAGCTAACAAAAGCAGCCCGGGCCTTAGAAAGTATGAAAGAGAAGTGTAATCATGGGGAAGTATTTTGAGCCCCACAGTGCATAGTATCTCCTGCTAAAGGTATTCAACTAATTGTTGGCAGAAACACATTTATCTCTAACTCGGTATTGGAAACCACTCCAGAACAGTGGGTCAGGAAAGAGGGAAGACAGGGTCTGGGAAGAATTCCTATGCCAGGCTTCACTATAAAACATTTTAGACATCACCAAGAGTGAACACTTCGGTACTTGTCTCTTGTATCCAGTAACCATTAAGGTTGTGGACTTTTTCAAGCCTCCTCCCTCTCTGAAGAAATGATATATGCTGGAGAGAGGAGGAGGAAGCAGAGGAGGAGGAGGAAGCAGAGGAGGAGGAGGA
>NW_021604598.1:5804047-5828772 GCF_004785775.1 Grammomys surdaster | reverse complement strand
GAGGAGGAGGAGGAGGAAGCAGAGGAGGAGGAGGAGGAGGAGGAGGAGGAGGAGGAGGAGGAGGAGAAGGAGACAAGAGCAGAAGTGGGGTCCAGGAGACAGAGGAGTAGGCCAGAGAAGAAGAAAGAGGATGAAGTAGGACTAGAAAAGAGTAGAGATTTTGAAGGTGAAAATAAGAGATAGTTGAAAGTAAATTTGACTAGCAGACTGAGAAGACAGTTGAGCCAGAAGAAGCTGAGCTGAGCCAGAGAAGTTATTGTTAGGAGAAAGATAACAGAAGAACCCATGAAGAACCCTCAAACAAAGTAGCTATATTAGTTTAAAGGGACAAAGAATTGTAAAACAAAAAACAACATTTTAACAAAAAGTTACAATATGTACTTTTAGAGACTTTGTCCCTTAGTCTGCCCAGACTTGTAGATGAAAGTTGATTCAACTCACTTGGGAATGTTTCACACCAGAATCATGGTACACTGTTTCCTACCAAGACCCATTCCATACTCCTTCTCTCTCTCCTTAGGAAATGGTACCACTGTCCACCCACAGATCAGCCTGAAACACACACACACACATGCACACACACACACACACACACACACACTCGCACATGCACACACACACCCCTCTGGCCAACAGTGACTTCCCTGTACTTTTTCATGCATTCTATAGTACAATTTGAACAAAAGCTGGAGAACAAGAGGGCACCAAATGGCAAAGTTATGAGTGTGGAGTCCAGGGTCAGGCCTCCAAACCTGATGTCAGCTAGGTCACTGTCAACTTTTTGAATGTATATAAAGTTGGAACTGCTGTCACTTTCTGGTTTCTCCTGTGAACTAATGTGGTCAATAGTTTCTAGAATGAAGGATGCTCTGAGTATTAATGGCCTGGATGTGGAACACTAGAGGCTGAGCGCCCATCAAGACAACCTGCAGCCTTCCATCCAGCCATTCCATATCATCAGCCCACCTAGGAAGTGTGAGCTGTTTTATCTGATGACAGACTCCGTCCAGTATTCCCATTTGACACCAGTTCTTAAAGCATCATTGATTCTTAAGGGTTCTGTGTCCCTAGTGAGCAGCCTAAAGCCCAGCCTGGTCCTATTGTGGAGTTGCTTTTTATTCTATACCCCAATCAAAGCCAGATAAAGGGAATAATATGCCTAAATGAGTTTGTTTTAAAACCCAAAGAGGTCCTGCAGGAGAGGCCTAGGACAGCAACATATCCTTCAACTTGGAAAGAGTGTATAGATACACCCTAGACCTTCAGGCTTTCAGTGAACTACAAAAGCCACTGATGTTTTTTTCTATTCCTGACAAACAAGCAAGCATCATAGCATTTTGTGTAGAACAGGCATTTCTCCCTGCTTATCAGAGTCAAGCAATGTGATGAGGCTGTAGCAAGAAAAATATGATCAAATTCCATGTATACCAGGGCTGGAGAGTTGGTCTTCCCCAGCACCAGAACACTGTGGGGAAAACGCAGACTGGTAGACTTACTGAAAGGAAACCATGGTTTTTTGGTTTTCACTAACGCATACAGAGAAAATGATCTTTGCCACACCAAGGGCAGTGGGTTGGAGGCCAAGAGATATGTTGATTCATTAAAACAATAAAATGACACCTGGTTGAGTTTGTGAATATACTGCACGAGTCAGTGAGTTGCATGGGGATGTGGTAGGAGTTGACACTTTACATCTTTGATGGGCACTCATATCTGCTTTCCAACCGAGGGCTTTTGGATTATTGTTTTCACAGGTAGAAATGCTTGTAGAGTCTTTTACTGTGACTTTCCTATGACAGCTGCCTGGCAGTGAAGATCAAATGTCTGTTGCTCCGTTCTAGCCTCTTACACCAAATCCTCCCTTGGGACAGCCTGAGTCAGAAGGGTTCTGGAAGGAATGTTCAGCTTAGCCAAGTTGACATATAAAACCACTTAAAACAGTTCAAAATAGACTATCGACATCTTCACAGTATAGCAAGCTTTTGAAAAGTGAACTATAACATTGCATTAAGACGCCATCGTGATACTAGGAAACTTTATAGTTGAAGAGACAGAAGCACGAAGAGAAAACAGAACATAAGTGGGTACCCTGCAGTTTACATCCAGCTCAGTTTAACTCTAAAATCTTATTCTTATTTTATTCATTCTTGTTAAAGTGCAGTGGGTACAGGAGTTATATTCTATGGTATTTAGAAGGACTTTATTTAGCATGTAGACATGGGATAAGATTATTTTCATTTTAATTATCACTATTAACAACAAAAAGTTCCATTTAGAACCAGTATTTTTCTAATATTTAGCCTTTTTAATAGCTTTGTTTTGTTTTGTTTCTTTGTTCATTGTGTGATCATTGCATCCAGGAGATCATGAAACCTAGACACATGGATTATGGAAAAACTATTTTGTTCTCAAAAACTTAGAAACTCTCAGTTCTTAAAAAATCAAGATCAGGCCTTGTAGAGCAGGCAGGCAGACAGACAGACAGACAGACAGACAGACAGACACACACACACACACACACACACACTTTTTTATGGAAGGAAGTCTACAGTTCTCTTTAAAGCAAATTTACATAAGGATTAAATGAAAAAGGAGACTAAGCTTCCAAGAGAAAGAGGCCACTTCACAATTGGTGTGTGGGAAAAGGTCTGAATTCCTTCTGTAGCTCTTACAGAGACTATCCCAGGCACACTTCCTGTCTTAAGGCAGGACCTTTGTCCTCGAGAAAGTAAACATACCCATGGCCTCACGGAGTGAGGGGCACTATCACGGGAAGACCCTGCACATTCATAAACATAACTGAATCAGCTTCAATTTGCCAGATAGATGGGCAGTTTAGTGGTTCATAGCAAAATGTAATAAACTGAATAATTACAGCCTTTAATGTAATTTCATGCAATCCTATTACATCTTAATTACTTTTTTGACCCTTTTAGGATAGTTCTTGCCTTAAAAACACACAATCTGCAGCTCTGAATGTCTTCTTCCAATGTTACACCGAGGAAATCAGTTGATCAGGATGAATTACTATCCTACTCTTCCACTTGTGGTACAGGCTGTCTCAGGAAGGCATAAACACATGCCTCCTGGGTATAATAAATGCTTATTAAGAATTGGTTGTGAAAAGCTTCCCGTTTTCCCAGTCCCATGACTTTTAGTACCTTAACACTTCTTATTTCCCTTAAATTAACAGACAAATCCAGGATCAACTCTATTGCTATTTTACACACCATAAAAGGTGTAAAGAAAGCTGAGCCACACTTAGGTTTTCATGCTAGAAAGAAACAGCTTGTGGAAGTGAGTGTATAACGTGTGGATGCGACAGTGCTACTTACACAGTGTGCATAGAACTGCACAGAACGGCAGTCTACAGATGGGACAGACAGCAGGAGCATAGAACTGCACAGAACGGCAGTCTGTAGACGGGACGGTCAGCAGGAGCTTGAATCCACAGTCACTTTCATGTTTGCCAAATAGGTAAGATAATAATAAATTGTGCTTATCCAAAATTAACTAATTAAACTATTATGTACTGACTGTATGTTCCAGGCTCAAAAATAGATTTGAGGCAAACAAAGTGGGGAAAGACACTGACTGTCCTCTGGAGGCTTGACAATGGTGAAGGCAAGATGGAGTAACAGTGCTAAGGGACTGGAGCCAGCAGTAAGCAGTACCTGGAGAAGGAGGTGCTCTGGGCTCTGCTTGGACAAAGCATGGGGAGGAGGGAGTAATCCGGGTCCCGAGGACTGAGTGGAAGTTACAGGTCCTGCAAACAAGGGGGTAGTCTCTCACAATGGAGACAGAATCCTAGGAAGGGGATTCATCCTAGACTTGCAGGCCTACTTAACCTTTTGACTTTGCCACATGATATTGTCAACAGCAAAATTCACCCTTGAGACCTGCACAAGACTTACCCCTCCCCTAAATTGCCTAATTTTTTTGTTATTTGTTTATTTGTTTTACATCCCAAATGCTGCCCCTTTCCAGTCCCTCTCCTTACAGAGTCCCTCCCCACTTCCCTCCCCTTCTCCTCTAAGAGGGTTCCTCCCCTTGGGTATCTCCCCACCCTGGTACATCAAGACTCTGCAGGATTAGGGGTGTCCTCTCCCACTGAGGCCAGGCAAGATAGCTCAGTTGGGGAATGGATTCCACAGACAGGCAGTAGTTCTAGGGATCCTGTTGCTGGGAGAACTACATGAAGACTGAGCTGAACATCTGCTACATATGTTCAGGGGCTTCAGCTCAGCCTATATATGCTCTTTGGTTGGTGGCTCAGTCTCTGAGAGACCCCAAGGTCCAGGTTAGTTGATTATGTTGGTTTTCTGCAGGAGTTTTTATCCCCTTCAGGGCCTTCAACTCTTCCCCTAACTCTTCCATAAGAATCCCTAAGCTCAGTTCAATGTTTGGGTGTGAGTATCTGCATCTGTTTCAGACAGCTTCTGGGTGGGGCTTCTCAGAGGACAGTTATGCTAGGCTCCTGTCTGCAAGCATAGCAGAGTATCAGTAATAGTGCCAGAGATTGGTGCTTGCCCATGGGATGGGTCTTAAGTTGGGCTGGTTATTGGTTGGCTATTTCCTTAGTCTCTGCTAGATCTTCGCCCCTGCATTTCTTTAGATAGGATAAATTTTGGGTCAAAAGTTTTGTGGGTACGTTGGTGTCCTTATCTTTCCACTGGGGTCCTGTCTGGCAACAGGAGGTGGCCTCTTCAGATTCCATATCCCCACTGCTATGCATCTCAGCTAAGATCACTCACATTGACTCCTGAGAGCCTCCCCCATCCCAGGTCTCATACCCTGACCTTTGTCAGCTGCAGTTTTCTGTCAATTCTCCTGGCCAGATGGCCCTCTCTCCCATCTCCCCACACTTGATCCTGACCCCTTCATTCTCCTCCTATCCCATCTTCCACCCAGGTCGCTCCCTCCCTCTGCCTACTACGAATTTTACTCCCATTCTAAGTGAGATTCAAGCATCCTCATTTTAACCTTCCTTCTCATTTAGCTCTTTTGGGTTTGTGGTGTCTATTGTGGATATCCTGTACTTTATGGCTAATATCCACTTATCAGTGAGTGCATGCCATGCATATTCTTTGGGTCTGGATTACCTCACTCAAGATGATATTTTCTAGTTCCATCCATTTGTTTGCAAATGTCATGATGTCCTTATTTTTAATAGATGAATAGTATTCCATTGTATAAACGAACCACATTTTCTGTATCCATTTTTTGGTTGAGGGACATCTGGTTTTTTTTTCCAGTTTCTGACTATTACAAATAAAGCTGATATGAACATAGTGGAGCATGTATCCTTGTTACCACAGATGGTGTAGCATCTTTTGTGTATATGTCCAGGAGCTGGGTATTCAGGTAAAACTATTTCTGATTTTCTGAGAAATGGCCAGATAGATTTCCAGAGTGGTTGTACAAGTTTGCGATCCCTCCAATACTGGAAGAGTGTTCTCCTTTGCATCCTCACCAGCATGTGATATCACTTGAGTTTTTGATTTTAGCCATTCTGATGGGTGTAAGGTGAAATCTCAGGTCATTTTGATTTTCATTTTCTTGATAACTTAGGACATTGCAAACTTCTTTAAGTGCTCCTCCCCAATAGAGATTCCTCTGTTGAAAATTCTCTGTCTAGCTCTGTAGCCCATTTTAAAATTGAGTTATTTGGTTTGTTGGTGTCTAACTTCTCAAGTTCTTTATATATTTTGGATATTAGTTCTCTGTTGGATGTAGAGTTATTGAAGATCTTTTCCAAATCTGTAGGATGCCATTTTGACGCATGAACAATGTCCTTTTTCTTACAGAAGCTTTTCAGTTTCATGAGGTTCCATTTATCAATTGTTGATCTTAGAGCCTGAGCCATTGGTGTTCTGTTCAGGAAATTTCTCCTGTACCAACATGTTCCAAGCTATTTGTCACGTTCTCTTTTATTAGATTTAGTGTATATGGCTTTATGCTGAGGTCATTGATCCACTTGGCCTTGAGTTTTGTGCAGGGTGATGGATATGGATCTATGGGCATTCTTCTATGTGTAGACATCCAGTTAGGCCAGCACAATTTGTTGAAGATGCTTTCTTTTTTCCACTATATGGTTTTGGCTTCTTCGTCAAATGTAGCGGAAAATTTTCCCACTTGTTGGGAGGAGCTAAGGTGGGAGGAGTAAGGAGAGGAAGAGGAGTAAGGAGAGGAAGAGGAAGAGCTAGGGGAGAGAGGATGAGAGAGAGAGAAACATGGAAGTGGACTTGTGCCTGTCTCTAGCACTCAAAGGTAGTTGATATATCTAGGTTGTGTATTCGGTTACACCTCTGATTGTGTGGACATCTTGTTATTGAGCAAGCCTTTGGATAATCTAAGCATTAGAGTCTCATTTCTACTGGGCCTACGTGGATGGTGGGATGATCTGGGCAAAGCCCAACCTTGTGGAGACAGCGTGGAAGATTGGTAGAGCCATCTCCCACCCTGTCATCTTGTGGGTGCCATGGCCAGTATCTCTGGTCACCTGAGCGGGTGGCTTGAACTGAGCAGCAGTACTATACCACTGCCACTGCCGCTGCCGCTGCCGCTGCCGCTGCTGCTTGTGGCCACAGGCCTAGGCTAGTTGGGAACATGGCGACTGATTGAGAAAAGCCAGACTGAATGCCACCAAATATCTCCCACTACAGTTAAAAGTCAAATGTCCATAGGTATGTGAGCTTAATTCTGGGTCTTTGATTCAATTCCATGGATCAACTTGTTTATTTCTATACCAATACCATGCAGTTTTTATCACTATTGCTCTGTAGTACAGCTTGAGATCAGGGATGGTTATAAATCTACAAGTTCTTTTATTGTTCAGGATTGTTTTTAACTATTCTGGTTTTTGTTTGTTTGTTTGTTTGTCTTTTGTTTTCCATATGAAGTCTTTCAAGGTCTGTGAAAAACTGTGTTGGAATTTTGTCAGGAATTGCACTGAACTTGTAGACTGCTTTTGGTGACATGTTTCACTCTGTTAATCCTACCTATCTACAGCATGAGAGATCTTTTCATCTTCTGATATCTTCTTCAGTTGCTCTCTTCACAGTCATTAACTTCTTGTCATACAGGTATTTCTTTTGCTTGGTTAGAGTTATGCCAAGATATTTTATATTATTTGTGGCCATTGTGAAGGCTGTTGTTTCCCTAATTTCTTTCTCAGACCATTTATCATTTCATAAAGGAAGGCTACTGAGTTCTTTTAGTTAATTTTGTATCCAGACACTTCACTGAAGGTGTTTATCGTTGTAGGAGTTCTCTGGTAGAATTTTGGGGTCATTTATATATACTATCATATCATATCTGCAAATAGCCATACTTTAACTTCTTCCTTTCCAATTTGTATACACTTGATCTCTTTTTGTTATTTCATTGCTCAAGCTAGAACTTCAAGTACTATATTGAATAGATAGGAGGAGAGTGGGCAGCCTTGTCTTGTCCCTGATTCTAGTGGGATTGCTTTAAGTTTCTCTCTATTTAATTCGATGTTATTGGCTATTGGCTTGCTGTATATTGCTTTTATTATGTTTGGGTATGCACCTTGTTTCCCTGACCTCTTCAAGATTTTTAACATGTAGGGCATTGGATACCTTAGGCTTCATTTTGTCTCTTCTGAGCGGTGTGTGTGTGTGTGTCTCACGAGCTTGGCACTCCTACAGGGAAAAAGGAATGAGCCTAGCACCCCTGCATTTTGCATTCCCAAGCAGTGTCTTGGAGTTGATCCAATACTCTAGCAGTGAGGCAGAAACACAGAACCACACTACAGATCTAAGCCAAAATCATACAGCCATAGCACTAATGGAGGTCTATATCTTAGCGGCAGCACAGCTCTTGTAAGCTCTTTATTCTGTTGATGAGGTGATTCTACTCAAGAGGCCAAAAGGCTTGCAGAGGATTACAGAGGGAGCTTGTGAACATTGAGACTTGAATTTAAGATACTTGGTTGCAGTCTTAGGTCTTCTTAATTATGTGCAATGATCTTTTAACCTCTGATTATAATTTACAGTTTGTATTGACCTCAAGTTAAAGTATACTTATAAAATTATGGAAAGTTTCTATAATTACTACAAGAGTAGAAAAATAATAAATTCAAACTCTGAGGCAATGAAACAGCACAGGACTCTTGAGCGAATTATCATCCTTCAGTATGAGAAAGTTTGTTTCAGAGATTCTCCTCCAAGGACAGCAAAAGCTTCTCCCCCAAGAACAGCAAAATTCTCAAATGCTTACCACATACGTAAAACGTATAGTGTTTGTGTATACCTCAAACATCTTTGCATTTCCTCTAAATCATCTCTAAACTGTTTATACTATCCAGCATGGCTATATGTTTTGTGTGAAGAGTAGTTATACCATACTGTTTAGCAAAAATGACAAAAGAAACATAGGCATTTGTTTGTTTAAAATACAATTGTAAACTTTCTTTCTAACTGAAGTTTTGTTGAGCCATGGTTATAGAACTCCTGTGTACAGAGGGCCAACTGCACAGATAAGCTATCTCAGTGTACTGCAGGTATCTTGGTGTAATATTTGCCCATCTATGAATTTTTTGCAAATAAATGAATACAAGTAATATTTTGCATGGCTCTTTTTTATCAATACCATTATTGGCAAGATTCATGAATATTGCTAAAGGGGGTTTTAACATATGCCAATGCTTACTCAGAGAGGTGTGTATGAAGTCAGAGCCTGGCTGTCCACATGCCTCCTCCCCAAACCTTTTGGCTTTCCCACTCATAACAGCTCAGTCAGTCACTTTCATGAAAGCCATTTGTGGGTTGCTTAACTAGAGAGCTGGACAAAACAGACCATTGTGAATGATGCCATCCCTGGGTTGATGGTCCTGGGATCTGTAAAAGAAAAAATCAGGCTGTACAAGCCACTCAGAGCAATCCAGTGAGCAGCATACTTCCATGCTCTCAGCATCAGCTCCTGCCTTCAGGTTTGTGCCTTACTTGAGTTCCTGTCCTGACTTCCTTCAGGATATGAAAACTAAATAAACTTTCCTTCCCAAGTTGCTTTTGGTCATGTTGTTTCATCACAGCAATACTAACCCTATCTAAGACAGTAGATAACTGCAAGCATGGATGACACATTGCTCATAGTTGAGACATTCTGCGCTGGACCAGGTGGGACCATGGCAGAACAGAAGCTAGATTTTGGCTTAGGTCTGTGTAACACATGATTGCTCTGTGCTACACTTTGCTGACTCGACACATACAAATGATCCAGAGACCCATTCTCTGTCACCTACCACAGATCCTCAGCTCTGAGGGAAAGCTGGGCGCCTATAACTTGGCACTGCTTTTGCTTTTATTTTACAAATTTTACAAAGTTTCTATATGCCTAACTTGTACCTTCACTGATTTTGCTCTAATCCCTTGTGGGAGCATCTCAATAAGCAGTGAAGTTTGGGATTTGTTTTAGAAAGTAGCAGTTCAAACAGGGACATGGACAATAACACTAAAGATTACCAGGTAACTAGTGTTTTGTCATCTCCAATTCTCTAGTTAAGCAACCCACAAATGGCTTTCATGAAAGTGACTGAGCTGTTATGAATGGGAAAGCCAAAAGGTTTGGGGAGGAGGCATGTGGACAGCCAGGCTCTGACTTCATACGCACCTCTCTGAGTAAGCACTGGCATATGTTAAAACCCCCTTTAGCAATATTCATGAATCTTGCCAATAATGGTATTGATAAAAAAGAGCCATGCAAAATATTACTTGTATTCATTCATTTGCAAAACAATTCAGAGATGGGCAAACATTACAATGTTAAAAGTTAGAAGCGTAAGTACTCTGAGGAGAGATTGATTGAAAGGAAATGGGGGGATAGGGTTCTAGAATTTGGGTACTGTTCTGTTCTTGGGGAACATTCACTGTGGGAATGCTTTGAATTTTAAGCTTAGGACTTGACTTTGCTAGACTTCTGCTCAAAGTTCAAAAATATTGGTAGATGGCAAGTGACCTGGATTGGTATTACAGATTTACATACATGTGACCCTGAAACCAAAATGCCAAAGTTCATAAGCAAGGTGAATATCCCTGTAATCTAAGACGACTCTAATTTGTTGCCATGGTAAATTGTTATTCCAGGACCAAACTAACTATAATCTTTGCCCTCATAGAAAACTTTTTCCCCATTGATCAGTATCGAACAAATCAGAGAGCTGATTGGTTAGCAGTTGGCCACAGACAAACTAAAGATCTGGGCTATGGCTTCCTCATCTGTCAGGTGACAGATGACATCATGTTCATGACTTGCTGGATAAATATGATGAGAGCTGTTGTGGTGGCTGTAGCATACCTAATATGACATCTGGAAAACGTACACATAATGAAAGGAATTTGGTTTCTTACCTTTGTCCTTTTTTCTCTCTTATTTTTTCCATTTTACTATGACTCTCTAAAAGCATCAGTGTGTGGACAATATTGGCTGGAATGAGAACCCCATTCCATGTAATACAAGTGGAGTGACAGACCTGTGACTTCCATATAGCAAGTACCCAGTGATGTGACATCTGTTTTTCTGTCTGTTTGCTTGTTCATCTGCCCATCATCTATCTATCTATCTATCTATCTATCTATCTATCTATCTACCTATCTATCTATAAATGAAAGAGTGTATCACACAATCTTTGAACTTTCTAAAACAACACCATTACCTGCAAAAAGAAGGAGTTGACTGTCATTAGTATTTCCATTTTCCCTTCAAAATAATTCTTTCTCTTCTTTCTCTGACTTTATTATTCTTTCAGATACTACCATTTAACTTTTCTCCAGCAAGGAAATGTTTATGGGCGTATTCCTTGGAGATTGTAGAGACAGGACCACTGAATCTGTTCCTCCCAGGAGGGCATTGGTTTAACAGCAAGGCTGGGCACTGGCTCATGGCCATGCCCACTAGTAAGTGTCTGGCTTGTCCTGAAATGAAGATATTTTCCATTTTAGCATCATCATATGTACAAGCAATTGAGCAACTGAAGACAAAATGGGATCAAGCAGGTTGGGTAGCTATATCTGTTTCTAAGGGGCTTGCTCAGTGCTGTGCATGGTGAGATAGAAAATCAATGCCACTTTACTATTTCTCTACCCCGAGAGAACATTGCTGTGTCTATGGACACTTTGAAGATAAAAATGTAAAGAACTGTCCCTTGACAGTTTCTGTTCTTTGTTCATCTGGCTGGTCATTCAGCCAAACAAAGTGCCCTGGAATCACAGGCTGCAGGTACTCAAGATGACTTTGGACTCCAGTCCTATTACATGGTACCTGCAAACCATGGTACTTTGTGACAGAGCCTTTAGCTTCTTCATAATGCTCCTTTCCCCTGTGCAGTAAAGTCAAAGGTCAGTGGTTCCTTCCTGGTTGACAGGGAGGCTGAGGAAGGGAAGGATGCCTTACTCTATCTGGTATGCAATGAGGGTCACGTGGGTTTTGTTCCTAAACCCAAACCGAATTCTTATTTCTTCTTTCCAGAGCCCTGTCAGCATATTATTTTTAAAAAAAAATGACTCACTGGCTTCCCTAAAATATTTCTTCTTCCTAGACTCAGGAAGCCAGCCAAGGGAGAGTGTTTGCTAAGTGGGGGAATTAAGTAGCTCTGCCTGCTCTCTGCTGATAACTGCTGCTGAAATCAAAATACAGTAGTCTCATACAACCACCCAGAACATAGTGGGGAGGCATAGCTATTTCTGGAATGAAAAATGTGGACACCAGTGGATTCTCTTTCTGCAGGCTGGAAGGCCAGAGCTTCCTTACCCTCAAGGCTGGGTGGAACAATGAAGGGAGTGGGGGGTCAGCCAACATCTGGTTGGGAATCAACAAGAGAAGAATTAGGATATTAGGGTGAAACTGACCTCTCTGGGGTGGTATGGGAGGCAGTTACAGGGCTGGGAATTATGCTATTTATTTATATTTTACAAGAATGGTTCCAAGAACATTTATAATCTCTTCTATTTTGTTTGACGTATACTGTTCCGGAATTTGTCCATTTCTACAATCACAGGCTCAAATCCTCATGGCTTTTTCGATGTAAGAATGCATTTTACTGACAGAGAAATAATGTCAGAACAGCAAGAGATCTGCATGGATCAGCAGTGGGTACTCTAGGTAAATCCTTATGAATGTACAGCAAGAGAGATGGAAGCAGTACCAGATCCTACAGGACGCACAAAATCATTCTCCAGCTCAGTCCTAGTACTGTGGAGCTGTGTGTTTTTGGCTGGGTGTCCTGCATGGACTCAAGGATACAGGTCCTGCAAAGCCCTCTGCACATTACTGCACGTAGGGAATGCTGAGAGGCCTCTTATCCTGGCCATCTCTCAGAAAACTCTGATTCTTCCAAAGGATGCAGCTTTAGTTTTGTTAAAATAAAACTGAAGCTCAGTGCAGGACATAGAGTTGTTTTCTCATTTTCTCAGGAGTCAGTGTGAATAAACCCCAGAACTTCTTCAAAGCAGGTAGAAGTGGGGAGGCTAGAGAATCTCGAGAACCATAACTTGTGGGACTAAGTCTGCTGATGCCTTTGCCAAAAGATAGACAACATAGACAGTCAGGGCAGGGGAGGCTTTCAGAGCCACTTTTAAGGCTAGATTCATTCTTACTGTGGTTTCTACCAGATGTGCAGGTAGAGGGGAAGTGGTCTAGGTTTGATATCAGATCTCTATAGCTAGTGAGTGAGGCCCAGAGCAGTAGGTTATTTGAGGTAGCTGCTTCCCGGCCTGGTTTGTCAGAGAAGCATGGCCAGGAGGCTGAGGACTAGGAGCATGGTCTCTGATTTAGACCAATAGCATTCTGGTAAGGGACAGAATACTTTCTGCTGACTCCTGCAGTTCCTGTCTATGTGATAGATGCTCTACTGTACAATTCCTCTGACTTCTCCCTTGGAAAGGAGAAATGTCTGATTGGAAAAACGCAGACTAGCCAAGCTGCCTTCTCTCTATTGTCTTCAAAGCATGAGCATTCACTCAAAACCTTGGCAGGCTGTTTTTCCTGACATCAACACCTGTCAGAGCAGTTTTGCCTTGGACTGAGTGAACATACCTGTTAAAGTCTGAGGTTCTTTTTGAAAGCTCCAGAAAGTGCTAAACATGTATGGTGGGGTGTGGGGTTGTTAGCTCATTCGTGGGTGTGGGCATGGATCTTGTTGAGTGGTTGTGGTTCCCGTGGGTCTGCCACCCCATTCAGCTTCAACCGAGGCTCTGGGCAGCAGAAGCGCAGGATATTTGACCGAGTTCACTCCACGTGGCGCCTGGAGGATGCTGCAGGGCAGAGAGATCTCAGTCAGAAGTCTTGCAGAGTCAGGGTTTTTGAGTGGACCTGGAGGCTGGTAGTCTCCATTCTGGGCTCCCAGATGTCACTGAGGGCCTCGGAAGAACAGAGACTAGGGGTGTATGGGGCAGGCCCGCAGCCAAGAGAAATGAGGGGGAGAGAAAGTCCCAACAGCGAGGGCAGGCCCCAAAGACACGAGAAAGTCTATAGTTCCCAAAGGTTTTATTGTCATGGTGAAATATGAATGAATCTGGCTGTACCCCCCCCCACAACGCAGGGCAGACCTGAGTTAAATAGGGAGGGTCCAAGAAGGAATACTTAACTGACTATGCCTTCTGGCCTTCAGTTATCTTATTAATATAGAAATCTCTTGAGGCTGAGACCTGTAGTCATGCCCTCTACCTGTGCTAGTTAACACAAACCTCTTTGAGAGGGGCTGCATTGCCCTATGTGACTGAAAAGCGTGGACCAATGGAGGTCTTGGCTGCGGTAGGAGCCTGGGGTCTGGGAGGGAGGCTGAAAACCTGTCGTTGTCCCATTAGGGTCCAGGGTTTGAGGCCTGTGCTCGACCAGGAACCAAGCCATCCTTTCACAGTCCCACAACTCCCCCTCTTTCTTTTTTTTAAAAGGAGGGGCATCATTGGAATGACTATGTCATTTGTAGTGAAAATTTTGGATGAGGAAGTCAAAAGAAAACAGTACGCAGGCTGTAGGGGATAGCACAATTAAGTCACAGGATAAGGAGAGTCGAGGGTGGGGGCTGGGTTCAATTAATCATTGAACCAATTAATTACAGTTTGTACAGTTTGAGGGTAATAACATCTGATTAATCTACATAGACATTATGTTTTCTTTACTAACACATAAGTTTACTCAAGTTTAGTAGCTATTTGACATTGGCAAGAGAGTTCATCTGTAGCTGGAAGGTCTGGATTTGTCTGTAGAACTCAGTGTGTGTCTCTGGGTCTCAGCATGTGTCTCTGGATCTCGGCATGTGTCTCTGGAGTCTTCAGTCAGATGAGGTGTCTGGAAGAAGGCAGCTTGGTGTCCCAGGCAGGTTCCAGGAGATGGCGTTGTCTCTGCTGGATTTGTGGGAACACCTATAGGATAATCACAACTGGGAAGCAGCACCCTGGCAGGAGGATGTCTGCAAAGGGTGAATAGCAAGTATTAAGCTAGTCTGGAGCAAGCACGTCATGATCTGCCATTAAGATCCTAGAAAAACTAAGGTGTTTGAGGAAATTTAGTCTTAGAAGTCACCTTTGAGCCTGTTTTGGATGGCTGAGGAAGAAAAATATCATGTTAATTATGTATCTGGGATATGCAGCAACAGTTTGTCTGTAAAAGGTAACTAGTTGTTAATTGAGGATTGAAAAATGGTGATTAGCATAGTTGATTTGAACTGTGGAAGTAGATTAGATGGCTTTTGAACCTTAAAGAAATCTTGAACAAGTTGAAAAAATGTTGGACATATATCATGAATGTTAGGGAGAAAAGGAAACATTTAAATAAAAAGCAAGAAAAATTTTTGGATGAAAAGCATGAACATTGTTGCAGGTGTTCCTGTTAGGGAGAAAAAGCATTAAAAACTTAGGTTAAAAGTCTCAGGTGTGTTTCTTTGTTGTCTTTGGTGGGTTTAGAAGCGGTGGGGGGAGGGGCCTGCTCTGCTATGTGGCATCTGTTGTGCCTTGTGGCAGCTGGGTGCTCTGGGAGGATGATCCTGCTGTGAACCCAGTGAACCATAGTGCCAATCTACCATGCAGTATGTACCCATGTATATAACAGTAGACAACTGTTATGGTGATAACAAATTGCTCTCTGAATGCACTTGAGACCTGTTTCACAAATGGGAACTGTGAACCTGGAAAAAAAATTAATACCTCAGCAGCTCATAGACCCTTATGAGGAATATTACACCTGGTATTTAGCTAAATAGATGTAACTGCCTTCTAAACAGCTACACAAATATCACTCTCAACCCAGAAACCAGAAAAGTTTCTATATGGAGTGAATGACAGTGAATGCAAAGACTCTTGGTTGCCCAAGATGCTGAGAAAAAGCGACAGATGAAGACCTGATCATAAACAAGTCACTCATACTAATCCCCCCATGGAACAGGGAACATTATGGGAGTGGGAATAGAGAGATCATAAAATACAGAAGATAGGGAGAAAGCCAACACAATCCCATCCTCTAGACAAGATACAACCAATGTAATCATGAACAGCAGTTATGTTTACTTGTAGTCAGCTTGCACAAGACAAGCCTTGTCAGCAATTAGTCACAGGTCAGGGAGGGTTTCATGAAACCGTAGCCCTTACTGCAGAATTCTAGGCTACTGATGGACTCTGGGAAAGGGGAGTCACTGTCTTCATTTGTGTAACCATTAATGTACACACCAGAAAACAACAGGTACTTCAATCCAAAGACCTAATGATGACCTTGGTCAAACCTAGAGGGACACAAACAAACAAAAGGACATAGATTTGGGAAGGAGATTAATAAGGAAGGGGGAAAGGCTGGAGAGAGTCAAGTAAAATCAGTGGAGAATGATGCTTCATTCATGATTATAAAATCTTCAAATCTATGAAACATAAACTTCTATCACAAGTCATTGGGTAACTCAAAGCGCTGAAGGGCCTACTAGTGTTTCTTTGTCAGAGAGGAAAATAACAACCCCTAGTGCATTTGGGCAGATTTTAGTACATGGCACAGAATGTGATAATTGTCCCCTTCGCCACCCCCACTCCACTAAATTCCATGGAGTGGTGTGATGCGAGTCTGAGTGGGCTTCTGCCTTTCTGATGGACCTATGTCAGAGCTGGGAACTGCAGCTTCAGAAACTTCTCAGTCTTAGAAGGATGTTGTCAACAAGCTGCTAAGCCTTCCCCTGGGGCATGTCTAAGGAAGAAGATATCTCTAAGTTTCCCAGTCCTGGAATTCCCTGGGGAGGGGACGTTGACTATCTTTATCACATTAGGTTTCTCTGTCTCCCAAGGGGTGAATTCACTTCCCAGTCCTCTCTGACATGAGCAATTGGAGGACATCTGACAAGTATCACAGTTTCTGTGAGTTCATGATTAAATTGGTCATACTGTGTCTTGAAGATGGTCTTATGTTGTCTTTTTCCCACTTTCAGAAATTTTTGAGAACTGTTGACCACAGTGGCAAACTCAGCCGGTACCAACCAAAGTCTGTTTAGTTCTTTATGATGCTTGAGGATCAGCCATGGGTTTTCTGCAGAAAGGCTGTGTCTTTAAGTCTCCACATAGTAAGTGGCACAGTAAGAAGTATTGTCTCACTCCTCTCTCCCCCAGTTTCTGATTGGGAGCTTCTAGAAGTCCTGTGAGTTTCCACGCAATCAAAATGAAAGGAAAAATTTTGTTTTGACTCATGACACAAGCTTAGAGGTCACAGAGGACCTCTGAAGGCTCTGAAGTAAAGACAATGTTTTTTGTATGGTAACTGTTTGGGGCTCTGGGCAACCTTAGGAAAGGGTTGCACATTACAAAGATGGAGGCATGGCTAAAATAAGGGAACTTACAACTCCATCCCTGACCCCCAAGTCTGTTCCTTTCCATGTGACTGTCTAAGAAACATATATCCTTTAGCTAGGGCTGCCGCTCAGCAGTACAATACTTGTCTAACATGCACAAGCCCTAAGTTTGGCACCCTCCTCCTTTTTCCCATTCCAAACTATTTATCCCATAATGAATATAATATATGATATATGCTATAATATAATATAGCATGATGATTACTAAGTTTTTAGTGATGAACAGAAGCAATTTCTTTTCTATTTTTTCTGCATTGTCAATCATTTATTTATTTATTTTCCCATTAATTTATTTATTCGCTTTAATCCTGATTACAGGCCCCCTTTTTCCCCTCCTCCACGTCCCACCCTTACAAACCACTCCCTCAATGCTCCTTCCTTTTCTGCTCAAAGAAGTGCCCCCATGGGTAACCAACCTGTCCTGAGATATTATGTCACAGCCGTACTGAGAACATTCTCTCCCATTGAGGCCAGACAAGGCAGCCCAGCTAGGGAAAGGGGATTCAAAGGCAGGTGCTAGAGTCAAAGACAGCCGCTCTCCAATTGTTAGGGCACCCACATGAAGATCAACCTGCACATCTGCTACAAATATGTAGGGTGCCTAGGTCTAGCCAATTCATACTCTTTGGTTGGTGATTTAGTTTCTGTGAGCCCCGAAGGGCCCAGGTTAGTGGACTCTGTAAGTCTTCTTATGGTGTGGCCAGGATACAATTTCTAGTGTGAAATTTCTAGAAATAACATTGCCAATGTTACATTAATTTTATGGATATTCTGTGAATCTAGACATTTTTAAAAATATGTTTGGTCTAGAGAGATGGTTCAGTGGTTTAGAGCACTTGTTGCTTTTCTGTGGGACACAGGTTTGGTTCCAAGCATTTACGTGGTGATTAACAACAGTCTGTAACTCCAATTCCAGGGGATCTCTTGTCTTCTTCTGGCCTTCATGGGTACTGCACACCCATGGTTTATAAGCATATATGCAAGTGAATACATAAAATAAATATTTATTATATATGTTAATTGACTTGACTCGTGTGTGTGTGTGTGTGTGTGTGTGTATGTGTATGTGTGTGTGTGTGATTTATCTAGGACCTTGTGATTGCTAAGCACACACTTTCCCAATTCAATTAATCACTGAGTCTAGTGCTTGACATGAGGGAGGAGCTCTATACATAATGGCAATGTCATTTTGATGCTGCTCTGTTATCAGGCTTGTGTCTGTGTGAAGTCTCAAAACTGAGAATTGTTCTTTACTTTTTTATTTTTAATTTTTCTTTTTGGTTTTTAGAGACAGGGTTTCTCTGTATAGCCTGGGCTGTCCTGGAACTCACTCTGTAGACCAGGCTGGCCTCGAACTCAGAAATCCTCCTGCCTTTGCCTGCCAAGTGCTGGGATTAAAGGCGTGCTCCACCACTGCCTGGCAAAATGTTCTTTACTTAGTGGATCTGTAAAGACTGCACGGTACATATACCAAGACTAATAAGTCTGAGGATGTGAACTTGCCTTCTTGTCAGTATGGCTAGTTCCTAAACTATCTTTAGGTTGAATTATGTTATGTAGTATTCTCCAATTCTGAGATGCATAGCTAGTGGATATGCATTCATTGGCATGCTGGCAGAGTTGATATACTTGCCAGTATGTGTAATGCGTGCCCTGACACTGACTACATGTGTTGCTACAAAGAAATCTTTTTTAAATCCTGAAATAGGATTCCATCATTATCTTCTCAATCTTTCTTCCCTCTAGCCCCTCCCAACTACCTTTTGTCAAACCCCTTCTATTTGCGTTCTCAAAAGAATAGTCTATTTTTTGTTTATGGTCATTACCCACATACATATGTATGTACACACACACACACACACACACACACACAACTTGCTGAGTTGTTTGTGTGTAGTTTCATGACTGACCACTCTGCAGTAAAAAGGCTTATTCCTGGGAGCAGCTAATACGCTGACTCTCCTTCTAGCCGTCATTAACTGCCTTTAACTTTTATCTAGATGTAGGGTCTGAGAAACTTCTCCCTTTCCCATTCACATGTAGATGGAGATCACTACTGCTCCAGTCTTGTTTATACAGCCATCTTTAGGGGACATTGATTCACAGCAGACTTCCTGGTTTTCTGGCTATTACAGCCTTTCTGCCCTCTCTTCTGTGATGTTTCTTGAGTCATAAATACAGAAGCTATGATACAGATGTGTCTGTTGGGGCTGAGCTCCTCATGACCTGCTGATCTCTGTGTTGTGGTCAGTTGTGGATTTCTGTGATGGTGCCCATTTGCTAAAGAGATTTGCTATAAAGAAATCTAATTGTAGGACAAGAAGAACAGGGCAGGATAGAAGCAATCCAAGTTCTATGCATCTAAGCTGTTTTGGTTCAGGGTAAATAGCTCTAATTTCACTGGGTTTTCAATCTCGGAGATACCAGATTAAAGACCCACGACAGCCTCATAAGGAAGTAGATGTGCATCCTTTGCTCCAGAGTGTCCTTTCTCTGGGAATTCTGCTATTTTCCTAAAATAAGCCTCCAACAGAGTACTTATAAGCCTTTCAAATGCTCTCTCAGCAGTGAGGACATTTTTGGGAAATCACTCCAGTGTCAATTGACTCTGAGTGTGTGCTCCTTTCCTGAGGTCTGTCATTTGACTCTCACTGTTTGCAGTTTCATGAACTCTGACATAGGGAGATTCAGGAGGAGTTTCCTTTGAGCCTTTTCTGGGATTATGAGAGGCTCTTTGCATATGGAAGCCTAAATCAGAGCAAAATAAAGGCTGGCAGCCTTTGTATCCTCTAATCTCACACATGAACATCAATCTTACCACTGATCTAAGGAAAATTCTCTTGTCCACATAAAATGTGCATGTGCACACATATCAGTAAGAACCAGAAGTGAGCACAGAGAGGGCATTGTCCCTACTTCTGAGAGTCAATGTGGCTTCAGGTTCTCTTGCAGACCTTGTGGGCCAAGGCTATAGTCTGATGTCAACCCGTAGAGTGCACGTTGGTTAGTTTGTGACAAGTTGACAAAACCAAGAGAGGCTTTGGAAGAAGAAACTTCAAGGGAGGAATGTTCTCCATTAGATTGGCCTCTGGGTATGTCCGTGGGGGCCTTTTATTGATTGCTAATTGATAAAAGAGATCCAGTCTACTGTGGAGTGGTGACTTTCTTGGGTAGGTGGACTCTATCTGTCTAAGAAAGGAAACTGAGTAAGCTAGTGGAGGCAAGCCAGCAAGCAGCAGTCCCCATGCTTTCTGCCTTTCTGCTTCAGTTTCTGCCTTGGCTTCTCTTGACGATGGACAGTAAAGTGTAATATGAAAAAAAAAATTTCCTACCCTGTTGAAGTAATTATTTAAAATGGCTGCTAGTCAAGCCCACTATCTAAGCTGTGGTGGCTCTGCCTAGCTCAGCCGCCATGTTCTGCAGCCAGAGGCCACATGCGTGCCACAGCAAGAAATGGCCAGCTAGAAATACCAGCCCTGCCACCCACAAGACACCAGAAAGGGAGATGGCTCTGCTAATCTTCCACACTGTCTGAGCAAGGCAGGGCATTGCCCAGACCATCCCACCATCCACGCGGGCCCTGTAGGAAAATGAAACTCTAATGCTTAAATATTAATCAAAGGCTTTATATGTTTGGTAATGTTCAATAACAATATACCCATACAATTAGAGTTGTTTTTCCAGTTAGCTAACCTAAATATAAGTTGTCACCCGCAACTGCTCTTCATATCTGCATGGCTCTTCATCCTCCTACATCTCTGCCCTCTCTAGTTCCTCCTCTTACTTTTCCTCTTCCTCTCCTTACTCCTTCCACCTTAGCTTCTCCTACACTACCCAAGTTGGTTTTTGTCATGGTATTTACTACAGCAACAGAAAACCAACTTGAAAAAAGTAGAGAGAGGTGATAGCATCCCAGAGTTGAAGAAGGGGAACAGGCTGCTTAGGATCATGAGACCTGGTCACACTGCTGACTTCCAAGGGGTGGAGAAAAAAGTGGTGACTGGGCCTGCTCCAGGGAATAGAATCACCTCACTTCTGCTGCCATGGATGAATCTCAAGGGGAAGAGAAGAGAAAAGGGCAGAACAACTTACGCAGCAACATTTTGTAGGACCCCAAAGGGCTACTATGCCCTGGCTGAGGCTTTCTGTGTGCTGCTGTCTACTAAGTAACATTCTGTGGTTCCTCTAAGATCAAAAACATACTGACTAAGGCATGGTACCCCAGGAAGAGAATTTACACTTGACATCCTGTTGCCCCCCAGCTGAATTCCTGTTTTTTTTCCTGAGTTTGTGTTTTTCCTTCCCTGGCTTGGTGAATATATTGAACCTGCCCAGTAAAGGCATTGGCATTCTCTCATAGTGGATGACCCGAGTCTGAGTCTTTCTTTAATCCCCCAGGCCTACGCCTGAGCTTGGTACTGTGGGCAACACCGGAGCTGTCAACATTTGACTGGATACAGTGACTGTGTCTGCTAGCAGGGCACCAACAAAGCATCCTGTAGACAAGCTTCAGTTTTATCCCATAGAGAAGCAAGCAAATGGGGTTGAGATAGCAAGATGGGGAAAGAGGACATAGGATCTTCAGTTCACTGGAGCTAATCTACTTAGTGCAGTGGTAATGATGAGACTAGGTAGGAAAGCCACATTGTGATGGTTAGTATATACTGAGCCCAGGGAGTGGCACTACTTGGAGGTGTGACCTTGTAGGAGTAAGTGTGGCTCTGTTGGAGTAGGTGTGTCACTGTGGTTGTGGGCTTTAATACCCTAGTTCTAGCTGCCTGGAAGTGAGCCTTCCACTAGCAGCCTTCAGATGAAGATGTAGAATTCTCAGACCTTCCTGCACCATGCCAGCCTGGACACTGCCATGCTTTCTACCTTAGTGATAATGGACTGAACCTCTGAACCTATAAGCCGGCCCCAATTAGATGTTGTCATGGTGTCTGTTTTCAACAGTAAAACCTTAGCATCAAAGCAGGACTTACTGAAAGAGGCCTGGACCTGGAGCTGTGTAGATATCAGTTTTCTGGTGTTCCCATTTGAGCATTTGTTTCCATATCAGTCATCCTATTTCCTCTAAACAGTTCTCAACAGTTTATAATCTTAGAGTTTTTGGGCAACTAGTTAAGCAGCATAAGAAAGGCGCAAAAGAAAGGAGGGGCTTGCTGGGCTCAACCTTGGCTAGGGGTGGCAGCAAAGGTGCTCTGGGCACATGTTAACTTTGCACCACTGTGACAAAATACAAACAAGTTCAGAGAGGAAGTATTAATCATGGCTATGGTTTCTGAAGTTTTAGTTTATGATCATTAGGATTCATTGTTTCTGAGCCTGAGGTAAGATTAACATCTTCATGACATAACCACAACTGGCAGTGCTCCAGCTGGGAAACAAGTCTTCAACATATGAGGCTTTTGTGATTCACTCCACATCCAAACTATGTGGGTACACATGTAATGTCTGCCACCCCATGGTTCAGGCAACACTCCAATTGCTTCATATTCATGACTGCCTGCCTGGCTCTCTGGAAATACTGTGAGAGATTTGATATGTTTTTGTAGATCCACTCACTGTTTAAATTAGGGCTAGCGAATACTTTGTTTGCAACCAAGAACCTGATTCATGAAGAGCCAGGAAATTACTGATATTCCAACTGGTGTGCTTGTTTTCATTAAAGGTCCAGCTTTCAAACATGGGTACAGGAGGCTAGTGAAATAAAGAGGAGGATGAAGAGAAAGAATGAAGATCATGACTCTTAGCCTTAGTGGTTTGGGTCTGGATTATTCTTTGCTAGCTATGCATTTAAAACCATTTCTGGACATCCAACCTTTCTAACCAGCCAGATCCTTTACATCTTTCTTCAAAGTCTAGCTGGGAGAGTTTTCCTGACCCACCCCATCCATATCACCTAACAATCCAGTGCTCTAGCCTAGACTGATCACCCATGCCTTGCTACAACCAAGTTCTAGGTTTCCACCTTTACCCACCTGCTTGCACCCCAACCCACAGGCCCCTCCTATGCTACATCCAACTTCTTCACTCAGTCAGATGTATTTCTACACTCCAGATTTGGACCAGGATATTCTGGACACCAGTCCAGTCCCCTATGTTCACCTGACTTTATTCCACCTATAGTATTTCTAATCTCTGGACCTACCTGTCCCCACATCCTCTCTTCTACCCCAGTCTGCCTTATCCATGTCAGAACTAGTGAAAGATATCCATATGTTCAGATCTCATCGTAACACTACAAACAATAAAGCTGGAGAAATGACTCAGTGGTTAATAGCACTGGCTGCTCTTCCAGAGGAAGCAAGTTCAATTCCTAGCACCCATGTGGTTGCTAAAAAACATCTTTAACTCAGCCTTCAAGGGTACCAGGCATATACATGTGACACAGACATTCGTGCAGTTAAAATACCCAAACATAAAATAAAATATTAAAAAAATACAACAGTATTTCCATAATCAAGCCATTAGCTCCTCTTCAAAACCTACCACACCTGTAGAAATGTCTCCCAATGAGGATTAACTAGATGAACTCCAGGAGACAGAATTTAAAGAACAACCAAAGGATTCAAGGAGAGTAATGAAGATACAGAGAAACACTTCAATGAAGTTATGGAGAATAAACCTGAATGATGGCCAAGAAAACACAAATATAAGCCTGATAGAAATGATGGAAACAATCCAGGACTTGAGAACAGAACTCAGTAATGAGACAGGAACACCGAAGTGGACACAAGCTGAAAGGAAGATGGAATTGAAACACCCAGAAACTCAACTAGAAAACCCAAAGGAACACCTTAAAAGTAGATGAATCAGCCAAAAGAAAGAATATCTGGACTCAAGGATAAAGTAAACGATCTAGGATCTAGACCAAACAACAAGAACTGCAAAAATTAAAACCAACAAAAACTGAGAAAGGGAACATGCAGGAAACATAGGACACCATGAAATGACTAAGCCTTTGAATTATAGGCATAGATGTGGGAGAATAATCCCAAGTCAATGGCAAAGACTAGATCTTCAACAAGATCACAGAAGACAGAGATAGAAAAAGAAAAGTCATCCTATTCTCATGGAGTGGTAGAATTAATATCATGAAAATGACCATTCAACCTAAAGATAGTTACATATTCAATGCAATTGAAATAGAAAGCCCCATTTAAAAATAGAAAAATGCTAGCCTAAAATTCATTCAAATCCAAAATAGACCTCAAGGAATGCAAACAATACTGAGTAAAATGAACAATTCTGGAAAGATTACCATTCTAGATCTTAAACTGTATCTCAGAGACATGGTAATTAAAAATATGTCGCTAGCAAAAAATCAGATTTGTAGACCAATAGAACAAAATCAAAGACCCAAATATGAACTCACATAACTTCAGCCTCCTAATAGTTGACAGAGATGCAAAAAAAAAACAAACCCATAAACTTGAGAGACTAGGTCATTGTCAACAAATGATACTGGAAATATTGGATGTCTACATATAGAAGAATGAAATTAGACCCATATCTATCATCTCGTACAAAAATCAACTCCAAATAGACCAAAGACCTAAACGGGAAACCAGAAACACTTAAACTGTTGGAAGAAAACATAGACAGTGAACAATTTTCAAAAGGACTCCATTGGCCCAAGAATTAAGGCCAACAGTTGACAAGCAAGAGTCATAAAATTAAAAAGCTTCAGTATAGCTAAAGAAACAATCAGGTGAAGAGGCAAACCACAGAATGGGAGAGAATCTTTGCCAGCTACACACATGACAGAGGAATAATAACTAGGATATGTAAATAACTCAAAAATCCCAAATGACCCCTTATCAAAAGAAAGAAAGACTAAAAAATATCCTTAAAATGCTCATCATTTCTAGCAATTAGAAAA
>NW_021604598.1:5760349-5804037 GCF_004785775.1 Grammomys surdaster | reverse complement strand
ACTAAAAAATATCCTTAAAATGCTCATCATTTCTAGCAATTAGAAAAACGCAAATCAAGACAACTTTGAGATTTCATCTGATCCCAGTCAGAATGGCAAAATCAATAAAAATACAACTGACAAGAAACACTGCAGGGGATAAGGAGAAAAGGGAACCGTCTTTCATTGTTGGTGGAATTGCAAACTGGTACACTCTGGAAATCAGTGTGGAGAACTCTCAAAGAGCTAAAAATAAATCTACCACATGACCTAGCTATGCCACTCCTTGGCAGCTGCCCAAAGGATCTTGACAGATACTTGCTCAGCCTTGTATTGTGAGTAGTTGCTCTATTCACAAGACATAGGAAATGGAAACTACCTAAATGCCCTTCAACAGATCATGAAAATGTGGAAAATACACACAATGGAGTACTATTCATCTGTAAAGAAAAATAGAATAAAGAACTTCATAGGTAGATGGATGGAACTAGCAAAAATCATGTTGAATGAGGTAATCCAGATCTAGGAAGACAAACATAGCATGTTCTCTCCTAAAACAGGTTCCTAGATCCAAAATTTCAGGTTTGAGTATATGGTCTGGGATAATGGCAGAACCAGAGAAGTAAAAAGGGACCATTGCAGGGTGAGGTTGGGAGAACAATAGAGAGGGGAATGGTAGGGTACAAATAATCTGAAGGAAGCAGGGGCAGGGTAACAAAGGAGGGCTCTATTATGGCAGGAGGGAAGGAGATAAATATGGAAGGAAAGAGGAGGGCAAAAAACCACAAAGACTTCTGAAAACGTCATAAGGAATAATACTATTAACTACGTAAAAAATATATACAGATAGTCGAAGTGAAACTGTCCCTTCTTGGATGGCATTGCTGCTTTCAAACACCAGATATCATCTAAGAAACATTTCAGCACCAGGCATTAGTAGCCCTCTTTTCAGTTGTTGGTCAGTGTTGTCTAAGTGACTCCCAAAACATTATAGACTATTGCATTGACCTTGGTTGGCCTGCCAGATGTGGAAAATAAGTCTTTATTTCTTGAAACCCCTCCTTCTCAAGTATTAGCCTTCATGGTACCTGAAGATGCCATTCAAGCTTCCAATGGAGGGAAGCAAACAGAATTCCTACCTCATTATGATACCTATGAACCACAACAATCTAGCATGTCAAGATAACTCTAAAGGTACACTAATGGTACACACGTCTTGATGGTAATCACCAACTCTTTGTCCTGAAGACCCTCTGAACAAGAGGAAAATCATTTTGGTACTGACAACCTAGTCAACTCCTCAGGCCTAGTGAAGTCATAGATCTTGGAGTAGAACCTACAACTGCCACTTCACTAAACCAGCACAATTCACAATTACATTCTAAACATTTTTGTCCACATACCTAAAGTGTAGTCCTCATTCCTAATCAAGAAATCCTCTCTTTGCAATAGAGGCCATTACAGAAAACTAAATCAAAATGCAGAGTTGTGTAGCCCTGTCCTAAGGGAAATGTCCACCTGCCCCTAAGGTTCAGGGATCACTGGGGAAGAGGAGTCAGAAAGACTGTAAGAGCCAAGGACCAAGAAGTCTTCTGTGAGACTCTATTCTCTAGGAATGTCAGAAGCTACACTCATAAATCCTCACCAACTTGAGTACCCAAACAAGCTGAACAGGGATAACAGCAGACATGTCAGACTTTGGCTGAGAGATCAAGAGTCATCAATGCTACACAAAAAACTACAGGCAACTAAAGGACTGCTAGAAACTGGGGAATTGTTTTCCCCAGTGATGAGCCCACCCATTGGTTACCCAGTACCAAATAGTAGTCAGCCTTGAAAACTACATATAAGTAACCGTACAGATTAAGCATGTTGTTATCTACGTATTTAGGAATGCTCTGTGTGTGTGTGTATGTCATACATACATACATACATACATACATACATACAGCCACAGCAATTAGTGACAAAAAAGCCCATGTATGTGAGATCCAGAAGTGTATGGGAAGGCATGGAGGGAAGAAAAGGACACGGGAAATTATAATCTCAAAAAATAATTTTTTAAAAAAGGTTTTGGTTTCTCTCCACAAGATGTCAGTAATGCCTGTTGTCTTTTTTTTTTTTTTTTTTTAATGCTTATCAACATTGCAAACTGCAGGCTAGAAAGTACTGGCTAAAAAACCACTTATCCCTATCACACCTTGGGGGGAAGATGGGACAGAATTAGCAGCGGCACACGGTTGCACTTGTGTGTGTTTGTAGGTTATGAATTTACAAATTTATAAATTACAAGTTATGCAAATGAAATGAGTAGATAGGTAGATATGAAGACAATTTGCACATAGTCATTGCACAGTTCTTAGTGAGATTGTCTGTAGAGCAGACACCTGGGCTGGTAGACGAATTATGACTCTGCCGTCTCTTCCAGAGTTCTGTTTGGCATTAAATACAGTGAAAACTTACATATTTAGAAACTTCTCATGTCATTTCCTTGATTTATTGTCTGCAAAATGGTAGCTGAACAAGTAGAGTTTCAGTGTCTGGCTGTTCTTGAATAGATTTACTTTAGTAACACACCTATCTAGATCCTCACCGGGAACATTGTGATTTCTAAATCTTAAGTGGAGAAAAGTGGTTTGGAGGTAACATCTGCCTTTTAAGTGTGAGCACTCAATTAACTCATGATGCATCTTTGGAAAACTCAGTTATCTATAGGAAATGCACCAGGCTACTGCTTTCAAGTTATATATTTCCTTCCTAGATTTTTTTTTATATAGATAAAAGTCCTCTTCCCAGGGAGATTTATTGGTTTGCATTGGCTGTCCCTCGCTTATCACCCCACTTTACTGAATTGGAGCTAACTGTGGACTAGCTGTCTGCAGCAATGTCTACTGTGGGAAGTTTGGCCCTTACAGCATTCTGCTCCACCATCTTACCTTTTACTGGCTTGAAATGAACAACAGTTTTCACAAACCAAACCACCATCTTTGAGGTTTGTTTTATTTTATTTTTTTTAATCCCAGAATGACAGGAATACATTTTCTTATGGTTACTTCATTTCCATTGTGTTACCTCAGTTTACCTTATGGTTGTTCTTGAGAAGGCCACACACAGTGTGGGGAAGCCAGAGGCATGTCGGGCACAATTGTGCATGCCTGCGTGTCTGTGAGAGCACAGCAGAGCTCAGTTATCACCAGTCATCACCAGCTGGCTTGCTGGTTTTGTGTCCCCAGTTGAAGCGGAGCCAGGTGAAACCTTGTCGTTTTGTTTCAGCTTTCCTGCTATACAAGTATCCTTTCTACCTCGTCTTTGGATAGATGCCCGGTGGAGGGATTATGAGATTAAGTGATGGTTCTTTTTTATGTTTTTGGAAGACTCAGTACTGTGTTCCAAAAAGGAGGAACTTAATTACATTCCCATATGCAGTGTAACAGGCCACTTTCTTTATAACCTCTCCAAGACTTGTTATGTGTCTTTTTGATGGACTGATTTATTTTATTTTATGCTTTACCTGTATGTAGGTACGTACATGCCTGGTGCCCTAGGAAGTCATGAGAGGGCTTCAGATCCTCAGAAACTGGAGCTAATGATGGTTTTTCAGCCACCACATGGGTGCTGGGAACCCAAGTCCTCAGAAAGAGTAACATGTGCTCTCAACCACTGAACCACTTCTCCTACTCTATAGTGTCTTCTTGATAGAAGTCTTTCTAACAGATGTGAGGCAACACCTTATGCTTTAACTTGCATTTGGATATTTAGTGATTTTGAGAGGTGTTTATGTCCCTTCAGCCATTTCTGGGTAGTCCCTGATAGTTTTTGGGTGTGTGGTTTGTGCTCTTGGTGTCAAGTCCTCCTCATACTTTTTACCATGGTCTATGTCAACACGCTTTCTTCTACAAAGCTCCTGGGAACATGACACTTTTAAGTCTTAGGTTGAAGTCTTCAACCCATTTTGCGCTGCTTACTGTAGATGGGACAAAATAAAGCCCCAGTTTATTTCTTGCACATGTAGCTAGCCCATTCTATTAGAATCAGTAGTTAGGGAAAATATGTATGTTCTTGGCAGCTAACTGTAGACACAAGGATTTATTTCTGGGCAACCTATAAGCTGTATTTATGTTAGTGCCGTGTTGTGTTGGTTATAGTATGTTTTGAGAGCAGGCAGTGTAATACTTCAATACTTCAAGTTATATGTTTTTTTGCTCATAATTGATTTTTGGTCTATCTTGGATACATGTGAGTTTTAGGATTGTTTTTTATTTCTGTGAAAAATTTTGTTGGAGTTTTGATGGGAATTGCATTGACTCTATAAAGCAATTTTATTGGTATCGGCCTGACAGCAATAGTAAGTTTTCTATTCCATGAATTTAAAGCCTCTTTTCATTTATGTGTATCTTCTGGTATACATCATTATAGTATTTCTAATCAATGTTTCTGGATTTTTGGATGATTTTAAGATGTAAATCAATGAACCCTGAGTAACGATCACCCTCTATGAGGTAAGTGAACCTCATTCAATCAGCTGATGGCCTGAAAGAAACAATAGGTTGGCTTTTGCCAAGGAGGAGGAAATACCACAGCAGATAGTCTTATGATTTGAACTGTATGCCATCTCTTCTTTGGTCTCTGACTTGTCTACCTACCCCATAGATTGTACTTATCAATATTTGTACATGAGACAATGAGATACACACACACACACACGCACACACACACTTCTGTCATCTACCTATGTATCTATCATCTATCACTATTATCTCTGGTCTACCATTCATCTATCTATCTTTCTATTATCTATCTGTACTGTGGTTATTCTATCTATATATCTATTTGTCTGTCTGTCTTCTACCTACCTATCCTATTGGTTCTGCTGTTTCTCTGGAGAGTCCTGGAGACTTCCATAACAACAGTCATCCACATTAAATACAGGTGAGTCCAGGCTAGTCACCCATTTCTTATGGGAGTACAGAAATGCTAGGGTTGTTGAGTGCTTACTTCACGGTGGGGAATATGCCATTCCTTAGAGGAACGCAGAGGTGAACACAATCCACAAGCTTTGTGAGGCTGACACTCTTATAGAAACCCTCCTCTAATGCTCAGGCAACATGCACACAGCTCAAAGGTCCAACATCAAAATGAAGTACACGGGTTCTACCGCTGGGCTCATGTGGGTTTGGTCCTTCTGCTACTTTTGAAATTTCACTGACCTTTTGTTTCCTCCTCTGTTAAATTGGGTCAATAATCATCAGCTTCATAATGATGCTGATCAAAATATCAAAAGAACCAATGCATGTTAAATACCCACTAAGCAGAGTATACTCAACAGATACTGTCCAAATACCTTCTTACATACTTATGAATCACTTCAGAAAATTATTTCACCTCTGAACAATTGTTTGTCCATTCATAAAATGGCTACAATAATAATTAGTTATTTTGCTGATGGCCTGCATTAAGTATCACAGTAAAAAAAAAAAATACTGTCCAAAAACATTCATCCTTGGCTATATCCTTTAATGTTCTCTGTCTGTTGAAAGTAGTATCTGGTACCACTGGTATCTAGGTAGCATACACAACACTAAAGATAGGACTCTCAGCTAATTTGAGTTTTGAGATCCCTCTTGCAATGCCCACTTCTTGTTTGTTGCCAGGCATGTGGCCACTGCTCAGCAGGCATGACCTGGGTTCACTCTCTCTCTTCTCTCTCTCTCTCTCTCTCTCTCTCTCTCTCTCTCTCTCTCTCTCTCTCTCTCTCCCTTCTGTAGCTTGGGCTGTGTGAGAATCATTCTCCAGCTGAAGGACAGAAGATCAGTGATGTTCTTGTCCTCATAGAACTTATTATTTTTCAGAAAATGACAGAATAACATTCTGAACATTTGAACCCAGAGTGGTGGTATTTGGAGCACAGACACTTTGGAGGCTGAGCCTTGGGGCATAAGCCATTGCTGCTCTCCAGGAGCTTGCTTTAAGTTCCCTGAGCTTCATTTAAGGCCAGAAAAGCATTGCAGGGCAAGTAATGGGATTATCTGATTCACAACAGTCTTCTTGGCCAGAGTAAGTGAGTTAGCTTCCTAGGGGCAGAACTGGACCTCCTCTGCAGAGATAATGACTCCACACAGCATAGAAGAGTCAACTTAGAGAAACCTGAATGCTCCAGTCAGGCTGCTGCAGGCCCCCAATCAGATAGCCATTGGCACGGCTTCCAGAATGTCTGGCTTGTTAGGCTATTGCATTGTTGTGGAGAAAGTTTTATTTTCTTTTAGTAACTTGGCTTTGATAAACCTATTGCCTAGTTCATAAGAAGAACATAAAAATAGCTCAAATATCTGTTAGTAGAAGCCTCGCTCCCCCACCAAAGAGTTTGGAATTATGCAGGTTCTCCTGAAGAACTGATTCTCACCAACTAAGGAAACCCTTTCCCAAAGGAAGCCTGACTTTCATTGCCATCCCCTCCCTTAAGCAAAAAGGAAGCATGGCTTTATTCCCCTCAGCTCTTATGTTAGAGCCATTGCTTAGCTTCAGTGTGTGAGAAGCAATCCCTGATCCTGTGGTTGCTCTCTGTAATTTTCTCAAATTGAAGCAGGGAGGGAAACAAACCTTTTTTGAGGACTGACCAGTTTATCACTTACAAATGTACTTGGCTTATTTTGATGGTTTTGACAACGTAATGAGGCCATAGCTACTACCAAAGCCACCCTCCAGATTAGGAAACTGAGGCTCAGAAGTAAAGTATATTGCTTCAGGTTCCCCAGGTAACAAGGGGAGAGTGGCAGACCTAGGTCTTCTCCAAAGTCCATGCTCCTGCCTCTGCTGATCAGTGAAGCTTTGATCATAGGAAATGCTACTCCAGACACAGCAGATGAGTCTCAGACATTTTCTGGGCCCCAAGTAAAAATCTGAACATGTCTGCACTGATACAGGGCTGAAACTATAAACAGAGAAACAGTGCAGATCACAGGAAGTCCAGAGATCTGGAGTCAGACCTGAGGTGCTGCAATGTGAGCTCTGCCGTTCAGCTGTGTGGCCACCGGCAAGTGGCCTCATTCCAGGAGCTCTCCCAGGCCTCTTGGACTCTGTTATCTCATTGTCATATGGAAGTATTGTCAAGATGAGGTAGAGCTGTGTTTATTAATTTATGGTTCAATACAGAAAGGCCAGGTATGTGATTCTCTCCCTCCCTCTCTCCCTCTCTTCCTCCCCACCCTCTGTCCTTTCCCCTTCTTTCTTATTTCTGCTCCCTGCTTCCTCTTTCCTGATGTGCTGACTCTTCTTACTCAGAGTATGCATTTTGTTGTGTGTTGTGTTTGTGTGTATGAGTGTGACTGTGTGTGTGTGACTGTGTGTGTGATTACTGTGAATATCTTCCAGAGAACATTCTAGCCAGGTCTGCATATTAGCCAATTGAAGTTAATTGTTGGTATATGTCTAGATCCAATTATAGGTTTATTGCTCATAAAGGGGAGCTATCTAGTACCCTGAAGAAATTAAAAACTGCACGTTGCAGTTTTCTAGAAGGAAACCAGAATGACACAGTGTTTCTATTGAATCAGACCTCTAGGAGACAGCAGAGAAGCCTCAAAACCGGGTTGGCTCCCATTTACAACCAGGAGCTCTTTCTTCATCTCTGGGGTGGGCATGGCCATGACAGCTGACTGGCTGAGTTTCGTACACAGAAAGGAGGAGCCCAGGAAGGAAGGTGTCCCTCTAAGCTAGCAGCAGATGCTTTCCATCCCACTACATGGCTATGTTGTAGTGCAGCATATCCGCCTTTCCTCATCCTTATCCCTTCTCTTCTCATCATGTGGCACCAACTTAGGAGAGAGAGAGAGAGAGAGAGAGAGAGAGAGAGAGAGAGAGAGAGAGAATGGTGATGATGACAGCTCTGTAAGGAAAGGGAGTGTTTATTGACCTAGACTAAGGAACAGTAACCCAAAGTGAAAACCCTGCCTAAATGTCTTCCTACTGTGCCTTTCCATGTCCTGCTTGCCCACCCTGCCACCATTTGTCTTCAGCTCCACCACATGGGGGGCCTCTCTCTCTAGATTATTCACATCGCCCTCTCCCCAGCTGACACGCAGGATCTATGTGAGTTCCATTCTCCTCTGTTCTGCAGTGTCTATGTGAGCTCCATTCTCCTCTGTTCTTTTGATGTTGAATACAGAGAAAAAGGCAGAGTCAAGGCACTCAGTGTGTGATGGATGTTTGCTGCTGATGGGCAGAGGCAAGCATGGCCAAGGTAAGGTGAAGGTCGCATGGCTGGTAGAAGTTCCCATTTCTCATGACAGTGTTTTTCTACCATTGCTGAAGGTTGTGGTCATGAAGGAGTCATGGAGGGAGAGAGAGGGGGGAAGGGTGGGGCAGGAGGGAGAAAGGAAGGGAGGAATGGAGGGAGGGAGGGGGAGAGAGAGGGGAGGGAGAGGGAGGGAAGGAGAGAGGGAGAGGAAGGGAAGGATGGAGAGGGAGGGAGGGAAGGAGGGAAGAGGGGGAAGAAGAGAGGAGGGAGGGAGGAGGAAGGAGCGGGAGAGAGGGAGGAGGAGGGAGAGGGAGGGAGGGAGGAGGAGGGAGAGGGAGGGAGGAAAGGAGGAGGGAGAGGGAGGGAGGGAGGAGGGAGAGAGGGAAGGAGGGGGAAAAAGAGAGGAAGGGGAGGGAGGGAGGGAGAGGGAGAAGGAGGGAGGGAGATAGAAGAAGAGAGAGACACAGAGAGAGAGAGAGAGAGAGAGAGAGAGAGAGAGAGAGAGAGAGCTGAGGAGGGGGCAGATCATGATCTATCTTTACCTGAGGAGTTTCTATAGTTTGCTGAGGAGATCTAGGAACTTGAAAATCACATGTTCAGGGTCACTGAGCACTTGTCCCACTGGCTTGTCACACTGGCTTGTCACACTTGCTTGTCACACTTGCTTGTCACACTTGCTTGTCAGCAGAGTCCTTGTTTCTTCTCAACATATGAGCCCCCACCCTCCCTGCCTTCCTTAGAACTCTGCATCTTCACAACACTTGCCACTTTATTCTTAGAGTCTAGCTTGGTATTAGGTTTCAAATAAAATTTCCTGTGATTTGATGTGCTACTCCATTTTTAGCATTATTTTAAATGACTCAAAGAATCCCAGTAGGTCACATGTGCTCATATGCCAATATCGCCTCCATGATTGGTCCATTCAGTTCCTGTGATTATTGTGATCTCCTGAGCACAGGGCCTCGCTCTCCTTTGGGAGAGTCTGTGCCTCTCCCATTGCTCTCACTTCACACTGCAGGAGTCTGCCCCTGGCTAGAGGAGCCACTTCCCAGTTCTTCCTTAGCGCTTCCCTGTGGGTCTGGGTACATAGTCCTCATTATATTGCAATTTCCCAGGCTCTATTCTCTCTCCATTGCCTCCACTGTGTCTTGCTCTGCCCAGGGCTTAACATTTTTGTTTCTGTCCCCTAAATTTTGCAGCTCTTGAGAATTCTGGACACTTATATTCATAGTTCTGATTCAGTGCTCTGAGGAAGGCAGCAGAGGTGGTAGCTTGCATGTTAATAAGCAAGGCTTAGCCCCCTGTGCCACCCACCCCTGCCCCTATTGAGACAAGGTCAACCAAAATCATTTCTTGAGTGTTTCAAAACTTCTTGAAACTTAACTGTCTATAGCTAAATTAATTCTGCACTCTACCTCATCAACTCCCTGTCTTCTTTTCCCCATGTGCTTTCCTAGCTGCTTCCCCCAGTTCCTAAGCTGCACCCAACAGTTGTCCTCACATCCAAATCCATCAATACCTGTAATGCTTTTAGGCCTACAGCATCGTCCATGTGTTTCTTTTCAACTGACCTTTTGGGAAGAGTCCCACCCTGCACCATCATCTCTCCCTTCCCTGCCATTGTTTTTCTTGGCTTTCTGGTTGCTGCCTGTGTTCTGATGTCTTTCATTTTGGTCCTTCAGTCACAAGATGGTCTTTAAATAAAAACAGGACCAGGATACATAGGCATTGCAATATAGTTTAACCATGGTCTACACGGCCCGCCAAGCTTTGATTCCCACCTACCTGCCTCCTTCTGTGTCCCGTGAAGTCCCTCGTCTTCTAGAATAGCACATCTTGAAAATCATGTGACTTGATGTGATTTGTGAGCAATCTGTCTCCGTTGTGGGAAATGACCTTTGCTGATGTCTATCTGGCAGATGACTATTCAAATCCACCCAGATTGTCACTCCAGGGTAGCTGTCACTAGGCTCTCCCGAACAGGCAGCAGCATGCCACTTGTGATGTGCACTTGATCCAGGCACACAGCTGGCTTTGTTCTGTCCCATTGTCCTGTTTGTATCTGGGCCTGCTTTCTGCTCCCGAATTAAGGTTTTGATTTAATTACAGCATGTAGCAACTTGGAAGGAATGGCACAAGTGCTTGTCATCAAAGATATGGCACTGTGTCCAGATGGACATTCTTCAGTTGGAGTTTATATTTAAACTTCGGTTGGCGTGTATCATTATTTTGCTTACATAAGTCACACAGGGTCATTAGATAACCTTAAGAATTTGGTATATAATCTTTTAACTGTTTTCCTACGCGTACCAATACAGAATGAATGCCTGAATTTTGCCATATTTGTATAAACAGGCTTACATATAAACATAATCATCGTGGATTTCTTCAGAGACCATTCTGTTTGAAGGAACAGGATGAAATCCTTTTGTCCCTGTTGTGAGTGATTCAGTTAGAAACAGAAATTGTATGCCCTTCTGTTGGCTACAGCCTTGGACAGAAAACAGGTCTTGTTCTGGCATGGCAGTAGCTAACATGAAATTCTGTTTAAAACAGACATTCACGTCTCATATCCCATGACATTCCTGGTAGTGTCCTGGAGACTGCCTTCTGCTGGGGGCCCTAGAATGACTTACTGTTGTCTGTCAGCTGCCACCAGATTGAACGAATGAGCTAAGCTTTCAGGAAGGCACCTGCTCACAAGGAAACACTGTGAGCAGGTGCCAAAGATCCCACCGTCCTCCACGACTTCTCATTCCTGCTGTGCTCTGGGGGCTGCTACATCCCTGTCTCAGAAGCTGCAGCTTTTCCAGGGACAATTCAGCCAAGAACCCCTCCTCTTAGTCCCCACAGTCTCACTTTGGGGCTGCTTGATATGCAGCCAGCATCCACTCAACATAATGTGCCTTACCTGCCAATGTGCTTTGAGGGATATTGTTAGCATTAAATTTTCCATTTACATTTTCATGTTTGACATAATTGAGGAATGAATGCTCTTATGAAAATTAAACTTGTGGTTCTCCTGGGCTGCTGTAACCCTGTTAAAATGTAATGTGATTTTTGATGCTTCTTCTTGAGGTTTTATTAAATAGAATATCAGGATGACTAATTCCCTGGGCCTAAATGCAGGCTGGGAAGCAGCATTATTGATAGGGCTGTGTCCAAATGGTTCTCTGTGCTCAGCCTCTAATGGCCTAATAATGCATTATACTTGAAACAGAAATACTTTGGGTTGTAGTGCTTATTGCCATTAGTGAAAACACCTGGATGCCCCATTCATCAAGGTTACATCCAATGGGCCCCATTTGTTTATTAGGCTGTCAGTAAACATCTTTATTTGGTCTGGGTTCAGCCACATTTGGCCACCCTGGAGAGATCTCAGATCCAGCCGGGGGATTTCTTGTGGTTTCTTGTGATTAGTTTTTTTCATTTAAAAAAAAAAAGGCAAGCTAACACAAAGTTAGAGGAGGCTTTATAAAGAACACATTTTGCCTCTCATAATCTGTGGGGATGGCAGCAAAGATCAGAGAGGTAGCTCCTGGATGTTCTTTCTTTCAGCAGTTCTTGATGGGGCAGCTGGGCTTCCTTCCAGCTGTAGAGCATGGACCAGTTCAGATCCTTATGTCTCTCCTAAAAGCTCTGTGCTGTTCCTCTCATCCCTCAAGCCTTCTGAACTCAGAGCATGGCCACACCCCTGGAAGGATAAATCTATCTAGCATGGAATTCCTCTTTTGTGGTGTTTAGAGAGCTTGCCTTCTCCCTTCCCATCCTCCCCAGCCAGACACTTCCTGCTCTAGGGACTTCTCTTTCAAAAGGCCTGAGTATTAACTGTAGTATCAAACCAAGAATGCTCCAGGACGTGTTTTGTTTTAAAAGGTGGGTTTTCAGAGGACTAATACATATGGAATATAGAACCCAGGTATAGTTTAGGGGGATGGACATAATAATTGCCTTGATTTGGTCATTACACATTGGATACATACATTGAACTATTGCTTTGTATCCCACAAATATAATTAGTGTGCCACTTAAAAACTGACTTTTGAAGGAAGCCAACAAATACAGTTTAATATGTTTTGCCATAGGTAATCCTATAAAGTCAAGATGAAAATCTACCAGTACCCACTAAGAGTTGTTCACACAAAATCCAGCTCTCACTTCCTAGGGACTAAGAGACAATTGGTTCTGAGTCATATGAGAGGCCACAGGCTGAGAACACAGGCTTGGGTGGGTGCTAGCAAGAGATTTTAATATGGCAGCTGTCTCATGAACTTTTTATAGTTTCAGGGCAAAAGGAATAGATCAAGGAATTTACCACATATATTTGGGCTGGGTAAGAGTCATGGGTAATTGAGTTACAACAGAATGGGAAGCCTATAGTTTCTAGGTGTTATCTAATGACAGTCTTAGCTTTCAGATTGGTGGAAGACAGTATTCCAGTGCCCATACCATTCTTTACTAGTCTAGGAATCTGGGACAACATTTTCAAACTCTCTAGTCCTCACTTTACTCATCTGCACAATGGACTGGAAATGGCAATAGAGTCTGGCCCACTGATTTGTCATAGAGAATAAATGAGACGACACATACAGAGCATGCTCAGAGATGTTCGAAGCGACAGTCGAAAGGATGTTCCGGCAATTACAGACTTGGGCACTGAATGACTCTTAAGGAAACTAAAGGCAGACTAAGAAAACTTGGCTCTGGATCTGTAGCATAAATCATTTCATAATCATCTTCTAATCAGTCTTCTAGTCCCATGGGATCTTTAGCATAGGCATAACATCCCCCCTACCCTGGGAACTTCAGTTCACAAAATCTTTCCTCTATCTCCACTCATCTACCAGATGACACCCTGGCAGTCCCATGCTCCAGATTCCAGAAATCTGTCATGAGATTTTGCATTTTTAGACCACTCAGGATTAGATGAAGGAGATTCACCCAGTGTTTCCAAATGCTTTTAAACAAACTCTAAACCTTTGCTTTTCAGACCTGACAGGAAAGCATAGCGGACTGATGGAGGGAGGGGATGGCTATCCAGGGCAAACAGCACAAATGACACAAGTGGCTGCAGCTAGAATTTGTTGCTGCCCTCCCAAGGTACTCGTCTGTGGCAGCTCAGCAAGCATTGGATTATGCAGATGTCTGTCCACCCCTCAAATTGTATTATGTGTCTCTTGTTTGGATGCACAGAATTCTGAATTTGCATAACTGAAAATGTGTTCTAGGCATATTCCAGATTTGTCACCTGGAAATGGGACAAAATGTGTCAGAGGTGGGGTATGTGTTGGCTCTTAGAAATAAACATGTGCTTGGGAAAGGTTCAGGGGGCCCATCTTTTTGTACCGATTATGTGCTTGGTAAGATGGAGTAGAACTGGCAGAGGGAGCAGGAGTCAGGGGTCAGCTTGGACTATAGACAAACCTACATGGAACGGATGGCCTGCTCAGAGAGAAGATTAGGTGGCTTATGTCACAGGGATACCTAGTGACCTCTCTTAGCTGTGTTTAGCTTGCGAGCTCTGGTGTTAAAAGGTGAGTAGGGTAGGAAAGGTTGCTCTCCAAGAAGCAGAGATTGGCAGAGGCTCATACTATGTCTCAGAAGCTGTCTCCTGCCTCACTGTTGGGCATCAGTGGTGAGGAAAGGTGACCACATCTGCTGCTTTGAACATCTCTCATGCTTTTTAGGACAAGAATGGGCCTTCTACCAGGATACTTTATCAGGGAGTCTTCTTTCAGGCAAACAGGAGTGGCAGAGAAGTAAGAGCTGGTCTAGGGGAGGGTCTCAGACCTGGATTCCAGTGCCCATATCATTCTTTACTGGTCTAGGAATCTGGGGCAACGTTTTCAAACTCTTTGGACCTCACTTTACTCACCTGCATAATGGACTGGAAGTGGTAATAGAGTCTGGCCCATTGGTTTGTCATAGAGAATAAATGAGACGACACATACAGAGCATGCTCAGAGAGAGCACTTAGCATAGATTCTGCCACGGTGCATCATGGATTCCGTTTTCTCAATGGCTTGTCTGCTTTAGGAGAGATGTTCACTTAAGAAAAGGTGTTCAGGCAGTGTGATGGTGGTGCACGCCTTTAATCCCAGGACTCAGGAGGCAGAGGCAGATGGATCTCTGTGAGTTCAAGGCCAGCCTGGTCTACAGATCAAGTTCCAGGATAGCCAGGGCTACATGGAGAAACCCTGTCTCAAAACAAAACAAAACAAAACAAAACAAAACAAAACAAAACAAAACACCAAACAAAGAACAAAAAGGAGGAGAAAAAAAACAAAAGGTTTTCTTCAAGGCTGTCTGGTTGACAATTTAGAGTATGTGTCTTTATGCCTTCTGCCTCACTTGCTTAAGCATTTCAAGAGAACCCTCTCCCCTCTTCAGCTAAGTAACTTTTATTTTGTTTGGACCCCAGACAGATGTTGTGGAGCCTTACCAAATTAGGGCTTTGCTGGAGAAAGTAGATCACAACGGGTGAACCTTATGGGTTAAGCTCAGTCCTGCTTCCTGAAAGCTGCATGATAGAACCAGATACCCCCCACTTCTGCTGCTCCAGCTGAGGGAGCCAGATGCCTTTTGTGCTTAGCATTGCTGAATGTGGTCTATTAGAAGACAGTGGATGGAGGAGCCCGATGATACATCCTCCGTGTGTTTGTGAGTGCAATTCCAAGGTGCAGTGCTGGCTGGCCCAGGGAAACAGGGCCATGGTCTTGCCTCCCATTAGCAGGATATATACCCCATTGGTAGAGTATAAGTGGAGAGTCAAGCCACTGAACTCCAATCTTACAGTTCTGGGTCCCTGTGCCCTTGGTTCTGAGTTGTCATCTTTCCTGCTGGAAGGAGTTGAGGTCCTGGGAGACAGACATTTCCTGGTATTGGACTTGAAATTAAAGCACCTTCTGGGTTAGTACATCATGTATGTTTAGCCATTAAGTTTATGGAAAGAATGAAAAGAAAGAAACATGTTAGATATGTTAGAGGAGATATTAAAAACCTCTCAGAGTGCTTTGAAGAAGGAGCCATCAAACAAGAGGCTGTGCTCAGTCCCTGGCTCCCTTGATGGCTTCCCTCCTGGATGGTACTGGGGACTGTCTTGCTGCTTCTTCTTTTTAAAAATTTATTTATTTATTTATTTATTTATTTATTTTAGTTATTTTATTTATTTACATTTCAAGTCTTATCCTCCTTCCTGGTTTTCCCTCCAAAAACTCCCTATCCCACCCCACCCCCGGCTTCTATGAGGGTGCTCCCCCACCTACCCCCCATTCTCACTTCACCACCCTAATATTCCTCTATGCTGGGACATCCAGCCTTCACAGGACCAAGGCCCTCCCCTCCCACTGATGCCGGATAAGGTTATTCTCTGCTACATATTCAGCTAGAGCCATGGGTCCCTCCATGTGTATACTTTGGTTGGTGGTTTAGTTCGGGGGGGGGATCTGATTGGTTGATACTGTTGATCTTCTTATGGGGTTGCAAACCCCTAACTCCTCCATTGGGGTCCTTGTGCTCAGTCTAATGATTGGCTGCAAGCATCTGCATGTGTATCAGTAAGGCTCTGGCCAAGCCTTTCAGGAGACAGCTATATCATGTTCCTGTCAGCAAGCACTTCTTGGCATCAGCAATAGTGACTGGGTTTGGTGTCTGCATATGGGATGGATCCTCAGGTGGGGCAGTCTCTGGATGGCCTTTCCTTCAATCTCTGCTCCACCCTTTTCCCCTGTATTTCCTTTAGATAAGAGTGATTCTGGATTAATATTTTTGAGACGGGTAGGTGGTACCATCCCTCAACCGGGGGCCATTTTACCTCCATCTCGTGACTGTGAGCATGGGGTCTCCATCTTTCCTGTGGCCCACATGGTCAGGCATGTTGAATTCTGCTCTAGCATCCTTTCCCTGGACCACTTGTGACTCACAGCACCGAGGCTGGCTGAGCACCACGGCTGAAAAGTTCACAACTACAGCTGACTATTAGAAAAGCAAATATACACAAATTAGTTGAAAAAACAGATGTGCCATCAAGAGTGAAGGTGAAAGAATCAGTCCAGAGTGAATCCCCATGCTGCTGTTTTCAGCTGTTTGTCCTTCAGCAGCTTGTATAACTTCTCTGAGTTTCCTCCAGCTTTAAAATGGGATGATGATGTTTCTTAATTTACAACCCTGGCATGAATATGAAAAGGACTGTTGTACTTTTCCAGTGTCCAGGGCACAGATGCACCCAGTAAAAGTTGGCTTTTACTACCACTGTCCACTGGGATCGCTCACTCTTTCCCACTGTTGTTTCCAGAGTATAATTTGGATATGTGGTTTGACACTGAGCTTTGGCTCCTACCTGCTGGGATCTTGGGAAAGTATCTTGACACCTTCTTCTTTGGCTTTGCATTTTCCAGTGAGTCCAGGACTCTGAGGATGCTGCAAGGCTTCAGTGTGAGGCAGTCTATAGATGATGGATAGGTGTTGATTGCCTCTCCCTCCTGAGGGGATTCATTTCAGACCTAGAAACCATAGGGTGGGACTTACAGACATGCTGCTGCTGCATTACTATGGCGGTTACTTTTTACAGTTCTGAGATGGAACCTGGGGCCTCATACATGCTAGGGATTGCTCTGGCACAGAGCTGGAATATCCTTGGTCCCTTTTCACTTTTTATTTTGAGACAAACTTGAACCAACTTGTTCAAGCTGGTTTAAAATTCACTCTGTAGCTCAGGTATGCTGCAACCTGCCATCCTTCTGTCTCAGCCTCTTCAGTAGCTGATATTATAGGCCAGCACCACTACGCCCGAGCCAGCAATGTAAGTTATAGAAGCTTCATTGTAAAAGTATGGCAACCATCCCCCACTGCCCTCTGGTTGCAGTTTCTTAGGTCTGGAGTTGGGCCCAAGAGTCTGCATTTCTAACAAGATTCCCAGTGCTAAACTGGGTCCAAGATCACACTCTAAGAACAATGAATAGAAAGCAGTGGTGGCAAAATATGGGTGCCCAAGTATCCTAAAGAATGACAAAAGGAAAACAGAACACCCTTCAAGATGCACATGTCTCAAGCTGCATCTGAGAGAGAAAACAGAGCAAGAATTCTAATGTGCAGAGCTGACAGGAGTGATTGCAAAGAAAGCCATCCCCAGACAAGTCCATTTGCTTAGGAAATACATAAAAGGAAGATCCTGTACGGGGACAGAGTGACTGCAGCCGGGCGGGCATCCTGTTTCTCCTGTGCGCTGGGGAGAGGAAGGCAGAGCTCCTTAATGGCCCTGGCTCCAGAGAACAGGGGAAGGATGGCACTTCCTGCTTCCTTTCTCCATCCTTACTCCATCAGGACCGCAGCTCCTAAGCTCAGTGCTGTGGATGCTGATAGTGAGGCTGGCTGCAGGAAGCCTGCAGCCATGTATATCTTTGGTTTGTTAGGGAGCTCTCTCTGAGCATGAGTTGCTGAATAGTGGGATACTGAGCAGGAAATGCTGAGTCATGAGGAAATGGGGGGTGGGGAGAGCTCAGAGTCCTCCCACATCCAACCTCTTGGGATGATAGGTTTGGTCTATGTGTGGTTTTTAACCTCTGTCAGGGCTTCTGCTGTATTTCTAGCTCTAACAACCCCGCTCAGGGGTTATGATTCTCCCTCGTTAGTTTGGAAGATCACTCTGCCTCTCTCACTGCATTCTTTTGTATTTTCTCTTCGTCTTCCTTCCACTCTGTGCAGAGCGTGATGCAGGGGTTCTGTTGGGGTGTGCTCCGCATAGAGGGCTCTGTGATCTGATGATTCAGCCTGTGAGTGGGATACTTTCACCCCATGTTTTCAGAAAACAGGGGCAGGTAAATGGAGGAGAAAGGAGGAAAATATAAACATTGAATTTATTAGGAATCTTCTAGAACCAGCCAACAAGAACAGATCAGAGCTTGGAAAGTGAGTAAGCAACCCAAGGAGACAAGATGGCAGGAACAATACCAATACTACTAACTGGCTGAGCATCTGTCAGTTTGAGTCACAATTGCCTGTATCTCTAGCTCCAGAGGCTCTGATGTCCTCTTCTGGACTCTGGATACCTGTACAGACCCTCACCCCATCTCTCATAGACATATATTTAGAAAAAAATTAAAAACCTTCAATACCATTTGGTTATTTAAAAAACATAAAATGAAAACAAACAAACAAACAAACAAATGCTGTTCAGGATGCAGGCAGACATGGGCCCTTGATATGGCTGCAAATGATGTAAATGAGGCCAGCCACTGTAGACCTTAGTGTGGAAGTTTCTCAAACAACTGACCAATAGATCTACCATATGGTCCAGATATACCACTCTTGAGTATCTACGCAAAAGTCAGTGCATCACAGTCAGTGCACAGTGATGTGCACACTTGCACATCAGTATTTACTACAGTGCTCTTCACAATAGCTAAGCTACAGAACCAATGTAGACGCCCCCAAGCCGAACAGAAAAGGAAAATACGATGTATATACACAATGGAATTTTCTTTGCAACCACAAAAAGAGTAAGATTATGTCATTTGTAGAAAAATAGATGCAACTGGAGTAATAATACTGTTTTCTTATATTTGGGAATCCTAGATTTAATGTAGATGCATAAAACCATGCATTTATGCCAAGAAAATAGAAGCAAAACTGTCTGGGGACCAAAGGGGACCAATAGGATGGAGGAGGAGAAATACTTGGAAAGGGGAGTGCAGGGAAGTATGGGGCGTGTCCTGGTTGTTTTCTGTTGCTGTAAGGAGAAGTTTATTTGGAGCTAGTGGTTTCAGAGGGTTAGAGTCCATCACCATCATGGCAGGGAGCATGGTGCTGGAGCAGCAGCTGAGGGCTTACAATTGATGTGCATGCACCAGGCAGGGAGAGAACTCACTGGTAATGGTGTGGGCCTTTAAATCCTCAAAGCCTACCCCTGTGAAACACCTTCTTCAGCAAGACTATACTTCTTAGTTCTCAAGTAATTCTACCAGTTGGGGACTAAGTATTCAAGCATGCAAGCCTATGGGGGCTATTCTAGTTAAAACTACCAAAGGGGGCGGGAAATATGTTCAATGTACAATATGTAATTTGAAAATGAAAATAAACTTATATAGCACATACATACAATGTACTATGAATATACACAGTGAAAAACTGAAATTTACAGAAATGTAAACTAATTATTTTTAAAAAATAATCACTGGAAAGCAATTAAAAAAAAAACCTGTGGTCTTCACTGTCAGAATCTGGTGGGGTTCCTTAGTGTGAAAACCCTAAAATATGGAGTCTTTCCAACAGAGCTGTGGCAGATTTAGATCTTAGTCTTGTCCACATGGAGCCTCCAGCAATACGTGAAATTCCTTCAGATTTTCCCACCCTGGCAGCCTTTCCCAAGCGGTTTCCATCTTGAGTCTTCTAATTGAGGGGTCGCCTCTACATCTAGTGAGTCTAACGGGAGTTGCTGGTTTTCATTTGGTTCCGTAGGCGTGACAGTTCTGGAGCTTGTTACATCCAGGGCCAGGAAGTAGAAATCACGTGAGGATTTAGTGTGCTTCCTGTCATTTAATCACTTCCTGGCCCAGTAGTCAAAATGAGTGGCTGCAGCTTGTCTGTCCAGCCAAGCAGATGTGTGAGGAGGACTGGAATGACGTAATCCGACGGAGGGTGGTTTCTCACCCAGTGACTATCTACATGTGCCATTTACTCACTTACTAGCATGTGACAGAGCTTTTGTTAACTATTTAGAGTTAAAAATGTGACATGCGTGGGGAATGTGTGAGGAGGGGGTTGTGCAGGACAGAAGGTCCCCTACTCTCTCCCCTCTTTTTCCCTCCCTCCTCTCCTCTCTCCTTTTTTTTTCATATCTACTTTCAGAAATGCTCTGAAAGGTAGATTTGTGATAGGGTGGTGGTAACTTATTCTTAATCATAAGAAAACATTTAATTGATTGTCCTAGCTTTTAAACTGAATCTCAGAAATTGAGGGGCAACGTCCAAGAATGGGATTCTGCTCTTTACACATATAGCTCAGAAAGGCTCTGAAAATGGGCAGAAAAGGGCTTTGTGTGTGTGTGTGTGTGTGTGTGTGTGTGTGTGAGGGTACACAATGTGTACAATAGGACTGCTCAAGTCTTGCTGTCTAAGTACTGTTTGTTTCTGGCATATATGCCCAGCTCCTCTGGGGCCTTGGAGAAGTCTGTGAAAACATATTTGCTAAGTTTGCTATGTGTTACTAACATTAACACCTTCCTTATTTCTTGGTAAAAGATAAATATGGACAAAACTGTAATAATTTCTGTGCACATCTCAAGAAGTGATCTTCTATACCTACACGACCTACCTTGAAGATAAAATGTCCTTGCTTGAAATATGCATAATAAGTTCTTTGGCTTGAATTTTTGTGTGCACGGAGATATGTATGTTCCTGGTATGTGTGCATGAAGTTGGAATATTAAATGTATGGCATTCTTTATATTAGGGAAAAATGTAAAATTTGAGGCATTCTAAAACTGTAGGTACAATTAGCTTTATTATTTTTTGGTTTATGTTATTTTATACATGTCAAAGTTATATGCATAAGTCTTCACTTTTTAGAGAATTATGCACATGAAGGGTGCACACAGAGCTTATGCACATGAAGGGTGCACACAGAGCAGTTGATCTTAGGCTCCTACTTATTCAGTTCCTTAGCATTAACTCCTTGAAGTAAAGTTACTAAGCCAGAGGGCACACAGTTTATAAATATTCTTCCCCCGGGAATATTCATGAATACTGTCACCTTAAAGGTTAACACCTCAACAACCCCAAATACATATGTGTGATGGTCCAGTGAAATGCATTTTCATTTGTCTTGATGCCCAGAAAATGTCCCTGATGCTCCTGTATGTCATGGAGTTCCCAGAGGTTTTAGAGCTTTGCCTTTCAAAGGTTTACATCCATGACTGGGAGTCCTGTTGCCTTTGAGTCTATGGTAAGGTGGAAAATTATGGTGGGAATTCATGGCAGAGAAAGGATCCTCACTTCATGGCCATTGGAAAGGATAGAGACAGGCAAGGGACAGGGGTCCTAAGATGCCTTTCAAGGCTTGCTCCCAACGTACATCTACTCTCCAAACCTTCTCTTCCTGACCCACAAATCTTAAAGTCTACCAACTCTCAATAGTGCCATAGGCTATAGCTGTATCACACAAGCCTTTTGGCAGAATTTATCCAAACCACACCAACCCTAAATGGTCATTGGTTAGCTACAGCTGTGTGGTAAGAGGTTACATCCTGGTGGCCTGGCTGGCCTGGAGGTCACTATATAGACCAGGCTGGCCTGGAGGTCACTATATAGACCAGGCTGGCCTGGAAGTCCCAGAGATCTCTCAGTCTCTGCCCCTGATTGCAAAATTAAAGCTGCATCCCACCAGGTCTGGCCTTGTCTCCTATTTTGGTCCTAGATATCTGGCTGTACAGTTGGGAATAAAATTAGCCTGTGGCCAATCTGTCTATGTTTGGCCTGTGACCTAGGTCCTTAGGATAAACCATGATTTACAAGGATGGAAGCTTCAGGGGTAGTAAGAATCAAGAACAACAACAACAAATTTCTTGAAATAAAGTTCTTTTAATTAAAATATTAGTGTGTAAAATTTCAAAGAGATGCATCCTCGAGTGCTATTGCTTCCCTGTGACTGCTTGAATGTCCTGCTGTATGTCGACAAACCTTTGGATCTCATAGATTTATTTGTTTATTATTACTTTGATCAGCATGCAAAATAATAGGTTTCATTGTGACATCTGTGTTTGCACTGACCTTCCATTCCGTGTCCTCTGCTGGCCCCTCCCTACCTTCAGATTCTTCCTCTTCCACTTTCATGCCATATGTAGATATGTATTTAAACCGAAGTTCTGCACATTGAAAGACAACACATGGTGTTTGCCTTTCTGAGCCTGACTTTTCTTTTAACCCGACAATCTTCACTTCCTTTACTTTTCCTGCAAATGACATAGCTTCATTTTTTTATGGCTGAATGAACCTCTCCTATGAATAAACTACAGTTTCTTTGTCTAGCAACCTATCTCTGGAACACTCAGCTGGTTCCATTTCTTAGTTATGGTGCAGCAATAAGCACAGAGAATCCTTCCGGGATCACTGGGATCCCAGCTGCTGGGTAGTTTTGGCTCATGTTCAGTAGTGTAGCACTGTATAGCCCAAAATTAGTTACACAGTTTGCTCGGTCCTCGGTTTCTTCCTCTGGAGGGTGGAGATGTCACCATTGCTAGCACGCAAGATAGTCACAGGAATCAGGTGAGGGTAAGCAGCAGCTCACATTGGAAACACTTTTGGTGTCTATCATCTATCATGATTATGCCATCTTCCCACAATAATTATCAGCTCAAGATTTTCTCCAGTTCTCTTAGTGAGCAAGATCCCTTTGTTGGCTGTTCTGGATCATTCCCAACATGTTGCTATCTTACTGTATACTCATTAAGTGGTAGTAAGTTCTCTAACACATGAGAGACAGCCAAAACAAAGGCATCCTGGACACAGCATCTTTTCTGAAGGAAAAAGATGGTCTGTAAAGGCAGACTGGAAAACAGCCTTCCCTTAATTAAGCACATGCTGCATGAACACACGGTGCCTTTAGTCTTCCTGTATTATCCTGTTTTTAGGCCTAAGGTCAGAAACATAAGCCAGACCTTCATAGAATCAGTGAGCAGAAGTCTCTTTTACCACAGCAATTGACTCATCTGCCTGACATTTCATAAGAAGTCAGATGTCATTTTGATGTCTCCTCCCCGTTGCTTCATCTAAGCGGCCTCCCTTGTCTCATTACCTTCCCTCGAGGTGTTTATGGCTGTAGTAAGTGGGGAAGGAGGCCCATGGGAAACTTTTACATCACTAATGCAGATCATAAACCAAGAGAGCCGAGAGTCATGCCAAGGCGGGTGGCAACAGAAGCAGCTGCCACGTGAGCTTCTGAGTGACATAAATCAGACTTGAGAGCTAGGAAACGTTGATGCACTCACTCCCCGCTGCCAAGCTTTGCTGGATGCTCCATTGTTTATTAGATTTGCTCTGGCAAATCAGGACCAGCCCTGTCCTGAAGATGTCAGAGCTACCCTGACTTCTGAAAGAAAAGGAGACCGGGGTGACTCCTATGCCTGGCATGGGGTGAGCTAAGCACACTGTCTTGGGGGAGCTAGGGTTGGAGACTGAGCACAGAGCCTAGGAGGCAGCACTGAGAAAGGGCGCCTTGACATCCCTGTGGTATGAACATGCATATGGACCACACAGGCTTGTTCCTCTGCCTGGGCAATGGCTGACTGTCACTTTCCTATAGGAAGTTCATTTTCCAAAAGGAACAGCAGCTGTCAGACCACTTTTTTTTCCCAGACAAACTCCCCCCAGCATACTCCTAGCTAGACTTTTCTATGAAGATTCTGGTTACAGAGGAGGACCCATTGGGTGGAACAGGGAACTGCCATCTGTGAGAACATCAGCTTAGCTAGGAGTGGCCCATTAGCAAATGACCTTTAATGACTGCTAAACTACCAAAGTTCACAGCAATTTGCTCATTTTATAGGTTTTCACATATACAAGGAGATCTATACTGCTCTCTCCCTCATTTATTTTCTCTTCTTTCTAGAAAACACACACACACACACACACACACACACACACACACACACACACACACATATATATCTGCTATGAGCAGACACCATGACCAATGGAACTCATATAAGAACAACATTTAATATTTAATTGGGGCTGCTTATGGGTTCAGAGGTTCAATCCATTATCATCAAGGTGGGAACATGACAACATCCAAATAGGTATGGTGCAGGTGGAGCTGAGAGTTCTACATCCTCATCTGAAGGCAGCTAATGGAAGACTGACTACCAGGCAGCTAGGATGAGGGTCTTAAAGCCCATGCCCACAGTGACACACCTACTTCAACAGTGCCACACTTTCTAATAGTGCCACTCCCTGGGCTGAGCATATACAAATCATCACATTGTGTGTGTGTGTGTGTGTGTGTGTGTGTGTGTGTATGAGAGAGGGAAAGAGAGAGAGAGAGACAGAGAGAGAGAGACAGAGAGAGAGAGAGAGACAGAGAGAGAGAGAGACAGAGAGAGAGAGCACTCGTACACACATAATTATGCTTCATGATGTATAATGCTGTGGGAAGTTTATCTTCCTGCCTACTTTTGTTTTTGTTTTAAAATATAATCCTGGGCTCACTTTGAATAGGTGGAAGGTAAACACTGGTGACCACAGGCTTAAGCAGGCTTTTGCAGAGCCCCTTTCTTCTGGCTACTTAAACACACGGTTAAGATCCAACTTTAGGACTAGCAATTAGGAAACTAGTGCTTAGCCCACTGCTGCTCAAAACTCTGTGCTCTCCAGGATTCAAGGACTCCTGTCTCAGAGGTCCTGTGAAAACCAATACGGTTTGATAAAACAGCTACTGAAGTAACGTCAACACTAGGTGGCGCTAGAGTACAACTGATCGCTGCCTTAAAACCAAAAACCCAAAAATAAAATAAAATAAAATAAAATAAAAAAAAAAAACCCCCACCCCTAAAAAAAAAAATAAAATAAAATCTGGGCAGAATCTGTGTGAAAGGAAGCAACAGTTTGCAGCAAAATTGGTCCAGCCTGTTGACTACCGCCCCAGGATCCACGCACACCTCTCATATTCTCCGGGCATTGACGCGGTCTTTGGGCAGAGATTTCTCTGTCCTGCCGCCCTGTCATTGACCAAAAGTCTTTCCTGCTTGGGCGGGGCTTCTGCGTAGTCTGTCTCTTCAGTTCTCCAGTTGGAAATTGGGTGTGACCTAGGGAATGACCGATCCAGTTCTCAATCTGTTCATTTGACCCAATGCCTTTAGGGCACCCTACAGATCAGTGCCCTTTACCCATGACTGTGTAACTGTGTAACAATGGGCAGGCTAGTAGCCTCTCTGAATCTGGTTTGGGCAAACAGTAGATTCACTTTGCTATTAGGATTTACCAAGGTTAACACAGGAAAGGATGGGCCTGAGAGCCAGCCCCACAGCAGAGATCAGTCAAAATTTCATTTCTTCACCCATGACTGACTTGGACTTGTGGTAACAGCTCCTGCCTTTGATACAGGGTATAGAGGGCTGGACCTCCCCCACCCCGCCCCACCCCGACCCAAGGCAATTCCTTTGGGTCCTAGGAAGCTCTTGATACCTCACTGTAGAAAGGGGCTTGGCTTTCTTTGTGATGTGGGTCTCACATAGGAAAGGCACAAATAATAGAAGTTTTTAACAGAACCCCCAGTGTACCGTGGGAACTGTAGCTAAAATGTTGATTCAGACTAGAGGAGTCCTTCACTGGGGAAATACAATCAACTTGCTCTGTGTATTGGGGCAAAGGGTTGTGGACAAGCTCTTTGTTGAGTGACTTCTGGGCCCTTGTGGACCTTGGCTGCCCCAAACTGGACAGACCCCTTGAAGTCTCAGCCTGAGAGACCACAGACACATCCGGACCCATCATTGATGGCTGTATGTTCCACAGGCTGAAGGATCAGAAGAGGCAATGCCTTGGAACTACAGGCCAGGTAGGAGGCCTGTAAGATCTGAGCCAGCAGCTCGCAGCATGAGGCTTGCAGGAAGCCTCCTTTCCCTTCTTCAAACCCGACATCTGTGTCATCTACCTTTGGTGGGTTGGTGTTTCCTTGAGCCTTTGGTCATCTTGTGCGCAGCAGTTCACAGGAAGTGTCCCAAGCACTTTGAGTCAGGATCCATTGCAAAGGATTTCTGGCAGGGATTGGATGTATGAAAGACATTTTCTCTTTTACCAGAAGGCTGGTCCTCACCCATTCTCAGCATAGTTTAGATGTGGCTAGATAATGAAAAGATTTATTTCCTGGTGCTTATTTTATTAGAGACATGCCTTTCTATAAACTGTAAGCATCCATTTCCATTCTTTGAATCTTTCTATAAATACTCTAGGGTGTAGAAAGGGAGCAAGAAACTCACCAAGCATGAGAAGCTACAACAGTCTCACCAGACGCTGTTAGAACTGCTACAAGGAGCTCCCAGTCAAGGCTTAACGTGGGGGAAATGAGGCGTAACCCCTGGAAACCAACTTCTTAAGCCCCATCTTTTGGAAGTTACAGCCCCCGGAGAGTCCCTAATCATAGTACGAAGTTAATAAGACCAGTAAGGCAGAGAGCTGCAGCGGGGTACCTGGGCATGGGAGGGACTGCTGGGGAGGAGGGGAGAGCAGGGGCCGTGGAGGAGAAGCAAGGACATACTGTACCTTCATTACATGTTAGTCAGATGTCTCCTGTGCCTTAGTGCACTGTTGAGTTTTATTCCTTTGTATAGTCCAAGCACTCAGAATAAAGCAAAGATAGTTCTTCCTGCAGGGATCTGAGGGAGCGTGGCTGGAGACAGGCCTTGGGGCAGAGCTGGTGAGGTCTTGCACTGCTGCTCTCTGGTTCTTGAGTAGAATTAGGGCATGTAGAGAGCTAGCCGTGTTTACTTAACATTTTTCCCTTTTTCTGTATGTTCCCGATAGTTGGATAAACAGCTTCATCAGTGTTCCTTGTCCTGGGAGATGTGATGGGGGAGAGGAGTAGAAATGTAGGCAGCTCTGTGATTTGTGTCTTAGGCTTGATAGCATCAAGATAGCATAGCCGAGGGATTGTGAGGCAGCAGGAAGTGGCATTCAGAGGAGACAGAAAGAGGGGTGTTTCCCTAGACTGGGAAAATGCTCCCATAGCTTCGGTGGAATACTAGGGACAGTTGTCTTGTACGGAGGGAGGTCTTCTGGGCTCCACCAGAATCCTGTGGTAGAACCATTTGCCTGCTAATTTTTGACTGTACTTCAGGAAGCAAGAAAATGACTTAAAATACGTTAAAGGGCTTGCCTCACCCTTCTTGGGCTGCTGATTCCTCCTGGGAGTGACAGTTGATGCTGCTGTACACTCTTTGGGATTCCCTTCAGGCACAATGACTACCTCTAGCTTTTGGGTAGACTTCTGGAAATATCTTTCTGACCCAAAGTCATGCTCTTTCCCAGGGAGGCTGATTGATGAGCATAAAGCCCTGAGTTCTTTCTTTTTTCTTGTGTTTTTTGTTGTTGTTGTTGTTTTTTGTTTTGTTTTTCGAGACAGGGTTTCTCTGTGTAGCCCTGGCTGTCCTGGAACTCACTCTATAGACCAGGCTGGCCTCGAACTCAGAAATCCACCTGCCTCTGCCTCCCAAGTGCTGGGATTAAAGGCGTGCACCACCACTGCCCAGCTTTTTCTTGTTTTTTTGTTTTGTTTTGTTTTTGTTTTTGTTTTTTTTAACCACAACAAAGGCACCATGATAACTTTGAAACTCTCTTGGCAGACAGAGCCAAAGCCAGCTTCAGAAGGATCTCTCTACTCAAATTTAAGACTGACCTCAGGACAGGCAGCTACATGTGCTAAGGCAAGGACCACATGAGTGCCTGTCTCAGGAAGATTCTCATGGCACATGTTCAGAGCGGAGACCAACCCATGAAATGCTGGCCCTCAGTGCTCTGCCAACCGGTGAGACAAGACTGCGGATCTAAAGTCAAAAGAGCACTAGAAATTCTTGTTGTTCTGAGTTGTGAGTGAAGATTTCCCTGCACTGACTGATGATGTGGAGACATCCTACAGCTTTGAAAGCTGGTCCAGCTATAGGGCCACCCACTCCACTAGGCTGAGTCACTATATATAAAATATTAGGGTTTGCCGAGTCTTATTCGGTTAGATTTAACTGCATTAATGCTACTATTCAGTTCTGCCAAAGATCTGTCTAAATTTTTTTTCTAATAACACAAAGAGCTCAAGTCTATATGGTTTAAGATAATAACCATTTAAGAGACTATGATTGAATGTGGCCCTGCTTGCATTAGGGTCTGGGACAAGGAAATTCAATGTTTGTGTTGATGGTATTAGTAAAGGAAATAAATGGTTTCCCCCTTCCTCATTCCCCCCTCTGATCATCACTGTATCTACATATCTGTGATTGGAGCAGGGCTGGGGACAGGGAGACGGGTGAGAGGAGTGAGTGGGAAGAGACAAAATACAGGATGCATGTAGAAGCTACGTAGAAACCTATTACCAATTAAAATATGATGATGATGATGATGACGATGATAAAGAGTTTGGACAGAGGTAGGCTCTGTGGTCAATAATACTGTTCCCCAAAGTATAATTTATCAGGAGAAAATCTGAGTTCCAGGTGAGGGATACCTTCCTGTGAGTTGATGGTCAGGAAGCCTCCAAAGGCCTCCAAATAATACCAGGCCAGTCTCAGTACTGTTGGTCTTGGTTGCTCACAAGAACCAGGCAGTAAGACACAGGGTCAGAAGGTGGTGTTCAAAGTGCTTGGGGAGAAAGGTACTCAAGGTCTTACCCACCTGTGAGCCTGGTGTGCTACCGTACCAACATGCCAGGCAAGATTTACTTACTGGTGTGGCAGCAGTATGGTGTGACTGTTGTAGAAGTAACAAGCTGCTTTCTGTTGGGATTTGAGGCCCATTCCACAGGAGGAACTCCTGCCTAGTATTGTAAACCTAGTCAACAACCCCTGGCTCTGAAGATCCCAGGTGATGTCTTGGTTAGGTTTCATTGTTGTGAAGAGACCATGACCAAGGCAACTCTTATAAAGGCAATATTTAATTGAAGCTGGCTACAGTTTCAGAGTTTTAATCCATTATGATCATGGAGGGAAGCATGTCAGCATGTGGGCAGACATGATAAGAGTTCTACATCTTGATCTGAAGGAAGCCAGGAGATTGAATTCCACACTGGGCAGAGCTTGAGCATAGAGGCTTCAAGGCCCGCCCCTACAGTGACACACTTCCTCCAACAAGGCCATACCTCCTAATAGTGTCACACTTTCAAACATGTGAGTCTGTGGGGGGCCATACCTAGTCAAACCACCAGAGGGAGGAACCCACTACTGTTGATTTGTTAACTGGACAATGGGGTCATATTACCTTCTAAATATTCCTGTTATCCACAGGTTAGAACTGCTCTCAATCCGGTCAGAGCAGCTTCTGTTTGCAATGTATGATGGTTAATGCAGAGACTTGTAATCGATCAAAATTCCGAGAATAAATGCCTGTTGAATGCTCAGGCCTAAGGGAATGATAAATATGTTTTCCCTTTCAAGTCTCTGATACTATTGGGGAAGAGGGCTCATAAAAAAAAAAAAAGTAAAAGCCAGAGAATGGGGAAAGTGTTGCTAAATGCTGTCGTCAGCTTTTCATGGGGTCTGTGGAGCTGACATGGCTACTGTACTCCTGAACCAACAGCAGCTATGGTCACCTGCCCCATGCTTGTATGCGATTCCATCATGGATCTGGGAAGGGTTTATGAGGCTTCACTCTTCCTCGAGGGAATGAGGGTACTTAATGGTTCTTGGAGGAAGTGGAATGATTTTCTTCATCATTGTACCCACTGGCACACTGCCCAGGCTTCATTAAATGTCACACATGTGTCCACATAGATAACTCTAAATAATGCCGTGTGTCCACCTGGCACACCCAAAGACATGGGAATAGGATGGAGGCTTGTTGGGAAGAAAGAGTTTAATGGAAGTGAGGGGGTGTGAGAGAGAACCACGGGTGTAAATATGATCAAAATGTATTTTATATGTGCATGAAAATTTCAAAGAATAAATGAACACAATATTAAAAAATCAAATGTAGTTTAACTTTCTGACTTGAGAGCACCAGGAACGAAATGGTATGATTGTGTCAGACTGAAAGGGCCGCATAAGACCTCATTGTCCACACTCCTCCATCCAGTGACAGCTGGTACAAGGTGGTCCTGTCACAGATCCATCCAAGGTCATTCATGAGGTACAAAATTCATTTTGCCTTAAGTTAGAATCCAGTCTGAATTCATCCTTGTAACCCTGATCCTGATGCAGTGAACAGCTCAGGTTGGGGGCTATTCTTAGCAGCATCCCTTGGGTTACTCAATCCAGTGCCTTCATTCTCTCTTCATCTTCTGTGTTCTTCCACTCAGCCATGGCACCCAGTGATTCCCCTCAATTAGGTTTTCATGGATCTCCTTCCTTACACCTCTTCTGGTCAAGGGACTCCTTATTGAGCCAAGGCTGCCTATATCCTTCAGAGAGGTAATAGGATGTTTCTAGAACATGAAACGTTATGGTATTTTCTTGCTTAAAGACAGTAGAAGAAATTTCCTGACCTTCAGGCTACAGTATAAACGTCTCCCGGAAGCACTGAGCATTCTTTTTTAGCCAGTTCCGGGCCTTGTCATTTCCCACCAGTCTTTGCGAAGCCTAGTATCTGGCCCCTGCGGATCACTCTGGGTAACCCCTGGAGCTGGGAGTAGAATTCATTCTCCAAGGAAGCAAGATTCAGGGCTCTGCAGTCAGATGGTCCAGGTTGGGTGTGTGCCAGCTTTGCACTATGGCAGCCTGAGCAACTGAGTTACCTTCTTTTCACCTCTGTACCTGACTAATGAAGTTGGCACATAAGCTAATCCCCACAACAAAGCGACTCTTTCTGATATTCTAGCCATACAGTTGGCTGTGAGGATGAGCCGTGTCAAGCACAGGCTCAGTAACAAGCTAATGCTTCTTGAATGGAGATCTGAAAACAAAAGGTAGGCTCTCCTGGGTGGTACAACTTTGGGAGAGTTTTAACTTCCCTCATTATATTTTATGTCTTAACATCAAATTCCTCCAACATGTGGGTCATATCAAGAAACAGCCAAAGCTAACTTCTGTGGAGTTCTACTAAACTCGTCCAACAGAACTTTTTACCTAACTTCTGCCTATCAGCGTTGACCTGTGGTGCACCATAAGGCAGGTAATCATCCATTTGCTCTACCTGCTGCCCAAGTATCTGAAAACTACTTCGTGGATCTGTTTTCCCGGGGTTGTGTGCAGCATGAGATATGAGCATCCCTGTTAGTTTGATTTAAGTCAATGCTTCTTATGTCACCAATCCCAGGACATTACTGTCACCAGCTTTGGAACTCTTATAGGAAAGGTTTGTAACATTTGAGAAAACAGACATTTTCAAGAGACACATTTTCACCTGTAAACTTACAGAAAATTAAGATTGTTATTGTTAACTGCCTTAAGGGAACAAGGACATCAATAAAGAATACACAGCTGTACAAAGCAGTGGAGACAGCTTTTGGAGACAGTTCTTCTCTCCATCAAAGCTCTTGGGACCTGGGGCTGCGGGCATTCCCCATGCAGCAAGAGCTGTTGAGGGTTCTTAGGCACAACGCTGTTATGAGCGTTACTGGGAATCTTACTGTCCCGCTGCACCATTGCCTGAGAGGAGCCCCGGACAACTGAGTTCTCTGGGACTTCAGTATGCAGCCTGCTGGCTCCTTATCTGAGAGTAGAGCTCTGGCTGCCGAAGCCCTTGCAGGTGTGGCAGGATGCGCTCGGTCATCTCACATTTTAGTTTCAATCCTTGGTTTAAACTGACGCTTAAAAAGCCAAAACCAGGGGGAGGAGCTAGAGAGGCAGAGATGTAGGAGCATGAAGAGCCACCAGTTTCCCTGACAAGTCTCAAAGTGCAAAATACAAATCTGACTGTCCCATACATTTTCAAGAATCCTCAACCAGCTTGAAATGAAATTCCACCAACGAATTCACAGGCTGATGTCTCGGTCAACTTCACAGATGACTGGAATATTTTTAAAACATTATTTGGAAACATGGAAATGGAAGTGTCTGTCAGTGTCAAGTATAAAGAAGAATGACTGCCACAGAGCCAGACAGCTGTAAACCAACTTGCCATGTGTCTGCAGTGGAGAGAGAAAAGGGAAAACTGTAGAGCATTTTCTGACTAGGATTGTTCATAGAGTCATAAACACTTTGAGCTTTGTTGCTTCACTATCCTGGTCACCCAGAAAGAGGGATTTTGGGGTGATCTGGATATAGAGATTCTACATGTCTTTGCTGAGTTACCTTATTAAAAAATGAGCATGGCATAAGATAACATACACAGGAAATGAATAAAAGAACAGGAAACTGATGTTAAAATATCATCATCTTTCTACCCAATTTTAGATATTTATAAACTAAACATCACTATTAAAGATGTGCCATATAGGAAGAAAACTGTGAAAGAATAAAACCAACTGGGAATTTAGAAACAAACAAACAAACAAACAAACAAAAGCCAAAACCAAACAAAAGCACCACCACGTCTAACAAAAAGGGCCAAGCAAACAAAAAAGTCCCTTTCCTACCCTGACAAACAGCATGGGTAGACTGCAGAGTTCAACATCTAACCAGTTTAAATGTATCCTGATACCCACAGGTAAGTGTAGCTTCCGCCATTGTTGAAGACATTCCTTAGGGCGGCCAAATGGAGACTATTACAGAAATCCAAAATAGGTCAAAATGCAGAGAAAAATTGATTATGGGGTGCCCATACCCAGTGGATAAACCACAACTTCTACACCACACTCTGGGAACACAGCGAAAGGGAGGCCGGAAGACTGTGTGAGACAGAGGACCAGGAAGCCTGCTGGACATCATGTCCTCTATATATGGCGTGGAAGCTACATCCATGAAATCAAAACACTACATAGCCTGAAAAGACCTGGACAGTGACCACACTAATTGACATGCCAACGTGCATGGGAGAAACTTCTCAGGGCCCTTGTTGAAGAGTTATAGGCCAGGCACTAGTTCCTTAATGGTTATTTAATACCAAGTGGTCAGCCCTAAAAACATACATGTAAACAACATGAAATAGACTCAGCATGCTGTATTAATATAGTTACTTTTCATATTTACATATATATATAAAACAATAAAATGTTTTTTATTTTTTCATTTTTATTGGTTATTTTATTTATTTACATTTCAAATGGTATCCCCTCCCCAGTTTCTCCTCCACAAACTCCTTCTCCCTTTCCCCTCCCCCTGACTCTATGAGGGTGCTCCCCCAACTGCCTACCCACTTCTGCCTCAGTGCCCTAACATTCCCCTACACTGGGGCATCCAGCCTCCACAGGACCAAGGGACTCTCCTCCCAGTGATGCCTGACAAGGCCATCCTCTGCTACACATATGGCTGGAGCCATGGGTCCCCCCATGTGTACTCTTTGGTTGGTGATTTAGTCCCTGGGAGCTTTGGTGGGTCTGGCTGATTGATATTGGTGTTGTTCTTATGGGGTTGCAAACCCCTCCAGCTCCTTCAGTCCTTGAACAATAAAATTTTTAAAAAAAAGACATGAATTCGAGAGGGAGCTAGTAGGGGAAATGGAAGGAGAGATATGATATAATTGTACTTTAATTAAAAATAAAATTATAAACATTCACTGAGCTATCTTATGATTTAATAAGATCACTGAAATAAAATTTGGCATACATGTATTAATTAAGGAAAAACAGGGTAAAAGATGTTTAATTCAGTTAATTAACATTTGTATTTATGTTAGTCAAATATATACTATAATTTTTAAAATATATACCATAAGTTTAATTAAGATTTAATGTAAAATGCTCAGAGCACTGTCCTAAATAGCTTTAATTTTCAACTTGACATAGTCTAGAGTCATCTGAGTGGAAACCCTTCAATGAGGAATTGCTTAGAAGAGATTGGCATATGCATATGGCTATGAGGATTCTCTTGATTGCTCATTGATGCAAGAAGGCCCAGCCTACCGTGGGGAGCACCATTTTCTAGGAAGGTGATCCCGGGTTATATGAGGAAGATAGCTTTACATAAGAGTGAACAATCCAGCTAACAGAACATCCATGGTGTCTACTTCAAACTCCTGCTTGAGTTTCTGCCCAATTTTCTTCAGTGGGGAACTGCTATCTGGAAGTACAAGCTGAACAATCCCAGTTTTCTTTTGGTCAGTGTATTTTATTACAGATAGGAAGCTAGGACATGTACCAGTAATATGTTTACAGTTCCTCTAATTTTGACATGAGTAATTTTTGTATGACTCGCATTCAGATTGAGAGAAAGGACATTGAACATTCCAGAAGCTTTCCTGGAGTCCTTTTCTAATATATATCCTTAGCTTCAGCTCCAAGGAAGTTGTATAAGCTATCGAGGCCTGAATGCTTTCTTAAAAAAAACATTCTTTTTAGAGTTGACACAGTTGATAAAAGCATTTGCTTTACAAGGCTAGTCATTTGAGTTGGATCCTGGACTACCCATTAAAAAGCCTGATAATGTGGAACATATCTATAATCTCAGCATTCCTTTGGGAAAATGGGAGATGCAGAAAGGAGAATGGTCCAGAGGCTCACAGGCCAGCTAACACAGCAGCAGAAACAAGAGAGACTCTGCCTCAACATGGTTGAAGAAAGGACTAACTCCAGAAATTGTTCTCTGATCTCCACAAACATGCCATAGCATTTGTGTGTAAGCACATATACGCACACATTTATGATTTCGTACTGTAGGCAGTGGCCTTATCTGAGAGCCTAATTCATCCTTCATGTTGTATGCTCTTTGCTATGAGTTACATTGACCTTTCATGGGCATAGAATAAGTGTGGCTTCAGGGTCTAGAAGACACGGATCTTCCCTTTGCTCTCAGCTATCAGTTACAAGTGGTTTCTTGGTTAGTGGTGAGACCCTGTGTCCACCTCCCTCTCAGTGCTCGGACCCGATCTGGCTTACACCTGTGCAGGTCTTGTTCATGCTGCCAGAGTCTCTGTGTGTGCATCGGTCCTTCTGTGTCTGGAAGACATTGTTTCCAGGAGTCATCCATCACCTCTGGTTCTAACAGGCCTCCCACCTCTGCTTCCACGGAGCTCCCTGAGTTCTGAAGGAGACGTTTAAAGACAAGCCACTTAGATTTAAGAGCTCCAAAGTCTCTCACTCTGCACACTGTCTAGCTGTGAATCTCTGTTTTAATTGCTGACTACTATAAGAAGATTCTTCACTGATGAAGGCCTGAGCAATGCACTGCTCTATGGTTATCGTGATGTAGCCTCAAAGTTATTTTATTGCCGTGGTTTTTTTAGCAGAATAATTTTAGATTTTCCCCTAGACCCTTGACTTATCTAGTCTCAGGTTCTCAGCACAAAAGGCTTTAACATGGAAGTTTATATACTTATTTGTTTATTGCACAAGGATCTAAGATATCGTATGAAGAAAAATACAAAAGAAGTAACAAGAAGGAAAGAATAAGATGGTATAGACGGGGCTAAAGGATCTTAAGTTACAAGCACTAACTTGGGATTTGGGGAATTTAAAGTTTCAGATTATGATAAAGCTTTGATTTACATAACTATAAATGATCAGTCGTCTAGGTGATCCAGAATTACTTTAATTGGACAGCAAAGTTTATCTTTACTTGTTTAGGATAAAAAAATTTTTTTAAATAGAAACAGAAAATTTCTCCATAAGGATTCTCACACAGAAAGCGTTTATGAGGTATTGATCCAGGTTCCGATGTGCCTGGAAAAGGCAAACGTCTACTTCGGTACAGTCATCCTTCTTAACTAAATGCCGTGAACCCCCATTACTCCCCGGGAAACTCTATTTGCAATCTGTAGAGACCTTTGAACCAGTTTCTCATAAGATGAACTTGGAGGGCTTTCTTACTAGGCAATGCTGTTGTCACTGACTAGTTGGTGGGGACAGAGACCTGTCTCTAGTCTTCACAGGCTTCCCGATGGCATCCTCCCTACAGCCTGATGTGGAACCACACTTCTGGTATCTAGCGCGGGATGTTGGGCAAGGGAATGGTTCTCAGTTCTAGCATGTAGAAGATGTGGTTTGTCCCAGCATGCTGTTCTCTTGCTTCACCCACCTGGAAAACTCTAAAATCTTCCTCGGCAGCCCAGATATACCTGTGCAATCTGGTAAAAGCAAATTAACACTCTCAACACCTGGTTTTATCTCAAAATTTCATACAGAATATAGTATTTCTATGACCTCAGTGCTATTGCCTGGACTCTATTGAAGGGAGATTTAGATTTCAAAAGACAGAAAACCCCAATCAGGTTATAGAAAACCACTGTGAGCCTCTAATCATTAAAATGGAAAGCGCTGTCTCTCCTTGCCTCTCTCCCTCTCTCCCTCTCCCTCCCTCCCTCCCTCCCTCCCTCCCTCCCTCCCGCCCTTCCTTGTTTTGTAAACTCCTGAGTACCCCTTGTTGTCATAGACAAGCATTTATCTTATAGTTCAATGAAATTGTCTTTATGATAGAAAGTGTAAAAGGGCTCACGTCTGTATAACTTAGTGCTTATAGATTCCTGAGGAAATGTCTAGAACAAGATCGTGGCTTATTCACCCACCCCAAACAAGAATGCAAGATCAGCCTTGCTTTTGCCACGAAGCTCCGTCTTAATAAGAAGTGTTCCTAGGCTCTCTAGGCATCTTCCCCATCAGTTCTTCTTGGTCCTTATTATGCATTACCACACATAGCCTGTAGATGGCGGTACCCGCCCATTAGCTCCCTCTTAACTGTTGGACACAACTTTCTGAGCTTGAGACGGGCTTAGTGGTATAGATACAAATTTCACTGTCTTTAGAGATAATAGATATATTCATACAAGAAGAAACAGAGGTGGGGGGGCATGAGAAAGGTCCTTGTGGTGGAATGCTGCGGGGTAGCCATGATTTTCTCTTAGCAGTTAAGATGATGTAGACTCGTAAAGCTGAGTATTCTCTACTTTCTTTGGAATGTTACAAAGTATCTTAATGCTATGAATTCTCCGGAAGGTTCTGTGGAAAGACTAGTTAATTTGTCTTAACTTAAATTTTTGCGAACCCAGACCCTAAAGATATGAAATTAATATGCTTGACACAATACACTCTTGGGGTTGATATCTACAAAGTGTCTCAGGGCTGGGGCAAAAATGAGGCCTTCATTATTCTTCTAGGCATGGGGGAAGCTGCATCAGAGGCTGCCTACCTACGACACTTTGTCAAAATTATCTTGGATGAAGAGGGAGGACTGTCCAGCACATTTTGTAGAAATTGCCTAGACTTCAACAAAAATGGAGAAAGAAGCACTCGTTTTATAATATGCCTGGCTCTGGGTTAGACTCTTCTGATGTATTGCTAATGAGTTCATCATGACATTTCCCAGGGAGATGCTGCCTTTGTGCCACAGGTGGGAGGACTGATGCTCGTAACGGGGAAGGGGAAGTAATTTAAGTTTGCATGTTAGTGAGTGGTGGGTCTGAGGCTCACACTAGTCTGCCTCCAATGGCCTTACTTTGTATTTTGTTTCACTCTAATATATTATATTGCTATATTATATACACCAGATTGGTAAGGTTTATTGCTGGACCAGTAGGGAAGTAATCAAAGTTGATTTAGCATCAACAGCAGGCTAATATATAGAAAAAGAATATCAGGAGACCTAGGTAAAAATCTCAGCATTATCATTTTCTTATGTATAGACCCAGAAAAGTTATGTAGCTGTTTTTGAATTCTTCTGTAAAATGGGAATTACTTACAGAAAATTAAATTAGAATCAGGTTACAAACTAAATACATAATTGATGCTCCAGTATGGGGATGTTGTATATTTCCATCACTGTCAGCAAAGGTAACTACTTCTACTGTATGTTATGCTCAGAAACACTGAACCTAAAGGCCAGGACTCCAGCAGTGGTGCTTGGTGGTCCCTTCTCAACCAGCCCTGCAGTCTCTGAGCCTTGGAATTTTGCTGTAACCAAGTCAGATAATAGACCCCAAGCAGTATCTCAGTTATCAGAGTGAGAGCTATATTTAGGATACAACTGTGAGCTCTGGAAAGTAGGTGGCATAATTATCTGGCAAATTTGGTACACATAGACCAGCTCTGCTGATGTGTTCCTGATCAAACAGCCTCTTTCTTCCCAGCACTGTTCTCCAGACTGCCTTGCTTCTCACCCCTGTATCCTTCCCATCTCCTTTGTCTTTGGTAGCATGTCCTTTCTTTTGTGAGATTTAATACATATTGGCTTCAGATGTGTCCTTCCCTAAGTACAGAAACTGCAAACTGAAAACCTTGAGATGCTCTTAGGATGCCCATTTGGCCTGCACAGGTTTTAAAACATTTCTTAGACTATTTAGGTATTTCATGCAAAATTTAAACTTCTATCTCTTCTAGAAAAAAAGGAGGGTACAGCCATACAGAACAGAGTTCTTCTGGGCCATACATAGATACCCCTGCATTTCCTCAGTGTGTTCCATTTATTCCTGCCCCACCATGTGTTTACACTCATATCTCATGCTTCTCTTGCCTGTGTTCCACTATGCAGTTTTCCACCCTGACCCTGTGTCTTAGTTAGGACTTTACTACTGTGAGCAGATACCATGACCAAGGCAACTCTTATAAGGACAGCATTTAATTGGGGCTGGCTTACAGGTTCAGAGGTTCAGTTTAGTATTATCAACCCAGGAGCATGGCAGTGTCCAGGCAGGCATGGTGCAGGAGGAGTTGAGAGTTCTGCATCTTCATCTGAAGGCTGCTAGAAGAATGGCTTCCAGGCAATTAGGAAGAAAATTTAAAGCCTACAACTACAGTGAGATCACCTACTCCAACAGGGCCACACCTTCTAATAGTGCAACTTCCTGGGTCAAGCATGTACAAACCATCACACTCTGACTGCTTCCATATAAATAAGGCCCAATGTTTTCTCCCTAGGATCCTAAAATGATTCCCAAAGTGTTGTTTGACATATTGGTTCTCAGGCCTCACTCAAGAATTACTGAGAGGGGAGGGGCCTAGCAAGTTGTGTTTAACCAGACTTCCATGTGGTTGTTATTCACACAGAAGTTTGAGAGGCTTTTATGTCTTAGTTACTTTATAGGTTGCTGAGACAAAACACCTGACTAAAGTAACTTAAGGGAGAAAGGGTTCATTCTGGCTCACAGTTTTACGGTGATTACACTCATTATGGCAGGGAATGCACCCAGGCAGAAGCACACAGGAAGCTTGCTGGTCACACTGTATCTACATTGAGGATCTACCTTCTATAGGTTTTAGAATCTTCTTAAACAGTGACACCCTCTGGGATCCAAGTATTCAAATGTGTGAGCCTATGGGGAACCCACAACATTCACCCTGTAACAACTTGTGTAATGAGATGTCTGAGTGAGAGCCCACATACATGGGAATTTGCTTTAGCTTTGCCATTAGACAGTAGCAAATGTCACTCATTTGTTTGTTCAGTTTAATCTATGTAGAGTTCTAGGTTCTCAAAATAAAACATCTGGAGGTAGATTGTTGAGCTGGGCTTACAGTAATGAGAATACAATTAGCACAATGAAGAGTTCACTTGACATAGTTAAAATGGGAAACATTATGTTAGGTATATTTTACATCAACAATGTGTATTTTTTGATTAACTGCTTTCATTCATTTAAGAAGCAAAATTAATTTCACCTTTTTCCTTTAGGGTAGTTGTGATGGTTTGTATATGATCAGCCCATGGAGTGGCACTATTAGAAGGTGTGGTCTAGTTGGAGGAAGTGTGTCACTGTGACACACTTTAAGAACCTTGGTCCCAGCTGAATGGAAGCCAGTCTTCTAGCAACCTTCAGATGAAGATGTAGAACTCTCAGTTTCTCCAGCACCATATTTGTCTGGATGCTTCCATGTTCCTGCCTTGGTACTGGACTGAACCTCTGAAACTGTAAGCCAGCCCAATTAAATGTTGTCCTTTATAAGAGTTGCATTGGTCATGGTGTCTGCTCACAGCAGTAAAACCTTAACTAAAACAGAAGTCTTTTAAAAATTCCAACAGTTTTGCAGTTTCCCTCCTTATTCTTTATACTTACCAATCCGTCCATCCACCCATCCATCCATCCACCCATCCATCCATCCATCCATCCATCCATCCATCCATCCATCCATCCACAGAGATGAATCGATTTTGAAATTCTACAATTCCCTTTCTCCAAAATCTAGTGTCTTTTTCCTTCCCCTTCTTACTCCATTCTTACTTTCCTTTGCCCCATCTAAACTTTTTCTTGGAGGTTATTTTAACTAATTTACCCTACGGGAAGTCAATCCAAATGAAATGAGCTTAGCTGCTGGATGCATGTGACAAAACCTTTGCATGGGGACAGAGAATTGTAGATCATACGAATGAGGGGCCAAGCCACTGCACGGGTTTGTGCTGCCTAACTCGAGAAGGGTGTGTGACCTAGAAGAGAAAACACTGCAGAAATTACTGTCACTACAGGTGAAGGCTCCGGGTGTGCCTAACTGAGGAGATTTTTAGTGTTTTCTCATATAAGGTAGAAGTGACTGTTTCATTGTAGCCTGGCCACTTTAGCCCGATGACTGCCCACCATGGTGTGTGCTGCTTCTTTGGAAAGCTCTAAGTACAGAATTTCTTGTTCAGAAATGTAATGGCTGGACCTGTACATCTCTATTTCGAGGTGATGCTAATATGGCTGTGGCTTTACACTTTGTGAAGGATGATGCAGTGGAAAGATTTGTATCTGGGAAGAAATGAAACACAGAGAGATTAATATGAGGCTCACACGGAGGAGGGTGGTCGGTAACACAGTGTGCTCAATTATTTCTCTTGTATTGTGGTGAATGGAAGGTAAGCAACTTAAGTAAACTTTTCCTCATTTTTAAAAATGAGGGATTTTCACAAGGGAAATATTAATGTGTGTGCACACGTGTGGGGAAAAAAAGGCCTCAGCGGGTCCCACATACAGGAGAAAGGTCTGGAGTTTCAAAGGCTGGAAGCTTTGGTGGCGGTAGGCCCAAATAACACAAGGAAGTCCTTGGTTCCAAAAGGGTTTATTTTCATGGCAGATGGTGGATGGATCTGGATGTACCCCCCTGAAACTCAGGGCAGACCTGAGTTAAATAGGGAAAAGGGGAAGGGTCTTGGGACTTAATTGGCTCCACCTTCTGGCCTTCATTAGTATGTAAATCTAGGGCCTGAGACCTGTAGTCACATCCTCTATCTGTGCATTTTGGGAGGGGTTCTAATGGCCTACGTGACTGAACAATGTAGGTCTATGGAGACTAGACTTAGCGTCAGGACCCTGGGTTCTGCAGATGTGGCCAAACACCTGCCATTTCTTCCTTGGAGTCTTGGGGTTCCAGGCCCATGTCCAGCCATGAACCAAGATACCTTTAAGCAGTCCCACACACATGTGCTTGTGTATATGTGTGTGTCTGTGTTGTGTACACCTATGCATGTGTGTAACTCTTCACAAACATTCAGTTAATGTTATCTACCATTTGACTATGCTACCCTGAGTGGGGCTAATAAACATATTAAAGGTCTGAGGACAGGGATACCCAGGGGAGGGAGGAGGAGGAGAAAGAGGAAGAAGAGAAGGAGGAGGAGGAGAAGGAAGAAGAGAAAAAAGAGGAGGAGGAGGAGAAGAAAAAGAAGGAGGAAGAGGAGGAAGAAGAAGTGATTGGAAGGAACTAGGAGCTGAGACACAAAATAAAACCCATCATTTTGCAAGGGCCTGGCTTTGTTCCAAATTTGTAGATTTTGAAACTCCAGAAAAGCTGGCAACTGGAGTCCCAAAGAAATCTATCTAACCACAAATGAATCTCACTTGCTCTAAATCATCTTTAAGACTTCTGTTGGCCAGAATACACCATGTGTTATTCACAAGGGTGATGAAATCTGAAGATTTCCCTAAAGCTCAAAAGGCACAGCCTCTCAGACAAGATACTGCCAGCTGACTGAACAAGAATGAAACAGTGATACTGTGACACTCTGGTGGCCCATCCACAACATCCTCACTTGCCACCTGCCACTTACTGTCATGAATCTGTGGTACACTCAGTGGGGATACCTCTAAGGACCCTTTGTGGTCTGCTTTCCAAAGGAAAGCCAAGTGTCAACTCATGCCTCAACAGTGACACAGAGTCCACTGAAATATCACCAGGGCTCCCAGAAGCCTACCAGATGGAGGCTGGGGCCACCAAGCTGAGGGTCTAGGTTGACAGTGCTCAACAGACACCGATCAGGATTGACAGATCAGGATGCCATGAGTAATATGGCCATGCAAATGTTATTAGCGAGTTCTCAAAATGAGATGTGTCCAGGTTTTATATTCCTGTCATTCTACTAAAGCCCATTTATGTTTAGCATTTCTCTAAAAAGAGAAAAATTGGGGGAATCAGAGCAATAATAAATAATATCCAATCATGTAGAGTAAGAAGTGATGAGGCCAAGGCCAACTTCACTGGAGCAGAGAAAATAAAGTTCTCTGCGGGTGAGCAAGACCCTCCTGTCAGATGCCTCCTCTGTGTGTCACAGCTAGCTGGCAGGGGACTTCATCCCTGAGGGAAGCAAGCCACGGAGGCTCATGCAGGACCCTCCTCTGGTCAGTGCTTGCACTGGGCAAGGAGACCACTGTTGCAACAAGGAAGTGATTGGCTACACTTTTCTGGAAGACTTCTTATTATCATATTAGGAAAGTTCTTTAAATGTTTGACAAACCTTTCTCTAGAGATCAGTCTACTGTGGTCAACAACAAAAGTTAGTAAAAGCTAAAATCATCCAAGCCCAAGTTTTGAAAGGAAAAATTAACCGGTTAAAGTCAGGAAGCTTAAGACCTACAATGTCTTTAGTGTTGCTCACTGCCCTCCTTTCTGAGGCAGGGAGAAGGGCCCTTTGTCTTCCAGAGCTTGGTGATGCTGTCTTCCCCCATCAGTCTATTTTCTTGCACATGCCTACCATTTCGCTTCCTGTAGGACTGCATCCAGAAACATCTTTTGTTCAAATCTTGAGCCAGGACTAGCTACCCAGGCCTGGCTAGAGAGCACAGGGCTGGAGATAGAACCAGCCAGTACTTGGTCAGGAAGATTGTTTTGAACACTTGCAAACAAATGAGTCTGTTTCATTTCTTTTAGCTTCTTGTTCTTACAGAGAATAGATGGTAAAATCTCTCAAACCATCTGTTACTTATTTGTCTACCATATTGTAAGTCCCTTTATAGACCTGTCTTACAGCTTGGAAAGTCACAAGATAGCATATAACGGCCTGTCTAATGAATATGTAAATACTATCCACTCCCCAGCTGTTGGGAGCACATCACACACATCCTGGGTTTTCATCAGCACTTTAAGTCTTCCGTGCGTTTGCAGAGGTTTTGTCACTTCTATTTGTTTCTGCATCAGCTGTGTTAAAATATCTTCCTCTGACAGTGGATGTGATATTTCTCCCTGCAATTTTGTCAAATTCTGTCTTATGTGGCCTAAGGCTAAGTTATGATGGTCACAAAGGTCAGGAGTGTTTCTTCTTCATGGTAGATGAAGTTTCTTGATCCTTATGTGATACCCAAAATGATGCTTTTTGTCATTGACACTTCTGTTGCTCAGCACACCACTTACTTTCCCAGATACATCTAGAAATGGGCATCGTGTTGTATTCAGGATCAGCAGCAGCAGTGCCTTGTGCCTTGTGAAGCTCCACTTAGACATCAATGTCATAGTCTCCTGGTTTTTGTTTTAAGCTTTTATACTTAAGAAAAAGATATTGGTGATGATAACAAATGATGCTGTTCAAACCCAGACCAAAGCATCTTTGTCCTCGTCCTCCTTCTTTTGGTATGTGTTCTCT
>NW_021604598.1:5709482-5759949 GCF_004785775.1 Grammomys surdaster | reverse complement strand
GCACGTACATAAGTAAGCCAGAGGTCAATCTTGACTTCTCCCTCAGTCATTCTCCATCTTGTGGTTTGAGATAAACTTTTTCCTGGAGTTCTCTGATTTTTGTCAGCTGGCTGGCCAACAAGCCCAGAGATCATGCCCCAGCAAACCTGGCCTTTATACCTGAGTCCTAGGGATCAGGTTGAGCCACCTCTGCAGGCCCCATTGTTCTTATTCTTTTGAAAATTACCTCCATCTGAATGGCCCACCCCCTCTCTGGTTTTCATTTGTTAACGCTGATGTATCTTTTATTTCTTTAGGAGGCTGTTGTGAACACCTCCTACCATCCCCACCTGCACACACACTAGTTAGGAGGGCAGGTTCTGTTGTCTCTGGCTCCTTGTGCAGTTTGTCATTGTAGATCATTCATATTTATGTGTCAGTTATTCACCGTCCTTGTGACACATAAGCTTTCCCATGTCATCACTAGACTGGCATACATCAGACACTGTGTCCAGGTGACTGAACACAACAGAGAGGTCTTCGCTGGCAGTTTCTTTTTCTGACACTAAGGGCAGCCCAGTGTTCTCCTAACCATGTTTTCTTCAGGTCCCTCTGCCTCTCTGGCTTTAGCTTGCAACTCTGACTGATGATATCCTGAGCCTTTGTCCTGCTCTATCTCAGATCTCATCAGCAGATCTCAGATGGTTCATAGATGATGTTGCTAGGTGATTAGTTTCCAGATACAGGCTGTCTCAGGATGCACACACTCACCCTCCATCAGCTCGTTTCCACGTGCCATTTTTTTTCCCTCAAAAGTCCTGTGTGTTTGAGGTTATGAATTTTCCTTATTTGAGCCCGTTTCCAGTTTATGATCTGTAAAATTCTCCTTTCAAATCAGGTTTCCATCTGCCCTACTTGTCAGGGCTTTTGGCTTAGACTTTACTCCAGGTATTCACTCCGGTTCTTCAACATTCACTCAGCATCTAAACTTCACTTCCAAGTTTGCAGTCATAGGATTGTCTGGCAATGTCTATCACCTAACATTCTCCTAACCTAGCCCCCACTTCTTTCTAGAGCTCTCTTTGTCTAGTCAGCATGAGTGTTTTTTAGCCATCCCAAGCCCTCATTTCAGGTCATCTTTGTTCTTCTGCTTGCACTCTGCTGTTACATACTCCTCTCCATCAAAGGGTAGAAAGAATTAGCCCTGGGAACCAACCACTCATGGAAGATGCTATGGTGTTGTCTATACACCAGCCATAACATCAGCATCAACCCTGTGGCTTCCTATGCAAAATTCACTCAGCCTTCAAGATTGTCAGGGACATGGATGAAAATTTTCAGCCTTCTCTGTTCTCTCTGGCCTCTGGTCTTAGAAATCTAAGTTATTTTTATTATGGTACATGTAGAAGAAAAAAGGAGATTTGACTGGTCTCTAGAGCGTTACCTAAATCTATCCAAACTTCCTCAGGGAGACCTGGAGCTCCTGGCAGGGCTGATACCAAAACCAGGTCTCTTCACTTCAAGTTCAGTGTTCAAGAGTTCTTATGTTACACGGGGTAAACAACTTGCGGTGGCCACAGTGAAGGATTCCATGTCTCCAGATGATGAGTCAGAGCACTATTTAGGGTAGGTGTACTTTGAGCTCTTTTAGAAGAGCTCAATACTATAAATATATTCACAATTGACATGTAGTATTAATCACAGGTGTGCTGAGAAACGAAAGAAAAGTTCCATTAAAGTTAAAAGGCAAATTGATTGTAAATTCCTACATACTTTTAATTTGATAATTTATAAAGCTACTCATAGATTATCTTTGTGATTAGTATACTTAAATTATGATACACTTTGTAATCAATAGCTTTGCCATAGTTTAACGATGCACTTTATAATCAAGAATTCCTTAGATACAATGAAGTTCCATTTAAAAAGTGTGCAATCTTTTTCTTTTGGACCAAACTCTGTCCATACCCACTGCCTCTTATGTTTACTCATAACAAACCTGACTGTTTAGCCTTAGGCTCTGAGTTCACAGGGGCACAAAGTTGTGATATTCTGGCCTACAAGATTCTAACTAGACACATCAGAGACAGTTTTCAAAGAGGCTCATGAGTAATAATTACTCATTTCGAATTTCCCAAGGGGCTAACAAAACTCATCCTTCTTGACTCTATTGTCAACTCCTCTGAAATGTAAAAATACACACGAAAAGAAAATGCTGGCTTCACCTTTCCAAACAGTGGACAGAATCTCACCATGCTTACTTAATACTTAGAAAAATAAGGAGTTATTTAGACAGAGTTTCAAGGAACTTCTGATACCTGTTATGTATTTGTCATGTTGATTATTTCTCTTTGGAATGGAATGTAACATTCCTCAGTCTTTAGAAGCAGACAGGAGAAAGAAACCATATGAAGATCAGCCATTCTTCCTGACAGTAGGCCTCATGGAGACGCACATAGCTCTCTAAGGGTTAGTTTTGGTTGTGGCTGACAAAGTGTTAGCCACACTATGTTAGCCACAATGTGTCTAAACCTTCTAGCACTTTCTGATCAAGTTTAGAAAACATGATAAATGATATTTATTCTGATATGGAGACTTAGGTTGCAATGGCTAACTCCAGACCTGCCCCCTCCTTTTGTAGACAAATGGTTCCTTTGCCTGTCACTGACACTCCACAGGGAAGATCTCCATATTTGATTTCACGATCTTGTCCCTTCCCTCACTGAGCTTAGTTTTCAACCAAGACAGTCAAGTTGGCATTTTTTACCTCTTGTCTGCCATTTTCAGCCATTATTGTTCATAAGAAAATTGTTCAGATGTCCATGCCATCATCTTTCCCAGAAGCCTGCTCTGCTTTCTCTGGTTGATCCAGCATCTGTCCTTGGATCCATCTGACTTCCTTTGGCACATATTCTTTTGTTTTAAAGTTTTCTGATGAATTTTCCCATAATCCTATACACTGTAACACAGTACGGTCTGTGTTGTTTATGCTAGAAGCACCAAATCTCATCCCAAACCTGCTGGCCTAGGACTTTTAGGATGAGATTCAGGAATATGTGTGCCTTATAAACTGTCTCCCCCTCTCTGAATTTTGGGGATTACTTGTATAAAGTAGATTCCTTGTCTTCTTGATGAGTTACATACAGTTTTACACATGAGAAAGAAAACATATAATATATCTTCATGAAGCCTCCCTCAGGCCGAGCTGTTTTGCCTCTGCCCAGTACCTACTTTCCCAGGCACCTTTTTTTTTTTTAAATTTTAATTTTTTATTTTAGGCTGGTCTCAGTAACTTTATCATTTCATTTTTAAAACTGTTAATACAGGGTAAAATTCATAGCCATAACAGCATGATTACTCTGGAAGGATTCCTGTCTCCTTGGTGTCACAGGCAGACCTACCCCTTCTGCCTATGTCCACAGTGGGATCTCTGAAAACCAAATAGGGCAAAGGGAATTCTGCAGGTCCAGTGAGTTTAGACTAGTAAGTTATATCACATTATTTGAATGTGCCCAGGTCTGAAAAGCAGACAAATATTTCCTTATGAAGGAAGAGGTAAAAGGCAGGACAGAAGGAGGGAGATGCAATAGGTGAGATACTTACATAGAGTTAAGTATAAAAAGATCTGACTCCAAGCTTCCAAAAGCAGGTCAGTAATTTGAGCCAGAAAATGGGTTGCAGTCTGACAGGCAAAGGAGAACCTCAATGGCTGAAGACAAATTCTCTCCCAGAGCTGTCAGACTGTGCCTTGCTCTCTGATACGTGGAGACATGAGGAAAGCACCATGTGCTATTTCAAGTTATGGCACCTGTATGAAGTGAATGCTCTTAGTATTCTGATTCAAATCCCCCATTTTTGATTTAGATTGAGATCTAAGCAAACACTCTCTGTTTCATTCAGATGTTTTCCTGAAGCCACTTTTTCCCTATTTGTGGAAGGAACTATCTTATTTCCTATTTAAAAAATTAATATTTTTACTAATTATTTGAGAATTTCACACAAAGTGTTTTTAAAAGACTAATTAAAATTAAAAATATAATTACATGGTTTCTTCCCTCCCTTCTTTTTCCTCTCTCCAATCCCTTTCACATGCCCTCTCCTTGCTGTCTCCCAGATTCATGGCCTTTTTTTTTACTTTACTGTTATATATATGCTCTTAAATATATAATACAACCTGCTCATTCTGGATAATGTTACTTGTATGTATATAATTTCAGGGTCGATCACTTGATATTGAACAGCTAACTAGAGGCTCTTCCATGGGGAAGACTATTTCTCCTGCTCTCAGAATTCCCTAGTTGTCTGTAGTTCTTGGTCTAGGGCTGGGCCCTGTGAGCTCCTCCTTTCTACATTGGCATGTCTGTTGGGATAGTCCTTGTGTAGGTCTTGTTTCAGGATCCATGTTGATGAGACTTCATCATTTCTCTGATGTTTCTAAGAGATGCAAGTTCACAGCTAACTTCCCGCTCTTTTTAATCTTGAAATCTTACCAGCTCTCTTCTGAAACGACCCTTGAGTGCTAGGGGAGAAATGATGTTGTATCTGTTGGGACTGCACACCACATGATCACTTGTGTTCTCTATATTAAAGATAAATTTCCTTGATGTGGGGGAGGACGACAGCTATCTGTAGATAGATATAAGGACAAATATTTAGAATGTAGTTAGGGGCTATGCTTATTTAGTAAAGGGGAAGTCATAGACTCTCCTCTAAGGTCTATAACTTCACTAGCCCAGGGTAGTTGGCTAGGTTGCCAGTACCATGTCTGCTTTCCCTCTTGTTTAGCAGCTCTTAGGTCAAATAAGAGAGCTGTTGGTTACCACAAAGATATGTGTGCCACTACTGTACCCTTAGGGTTATCATGCTGGTTGTTCTTGCTGTGGTCTAAGCATCATAGCTGGATAGAACTATTGGTTATTTTCTTCCCTTGGAAGCTGGTCTGGCACCTTTTACTAACATAAAAGCTATATATCTCAGAGAAGAAGAAGCTTTCAGGTAAGCCTAGGTCCTCTGGGTACTGTGTCTGAAGGCAGCATCAATAGATTTTGTTTTGACAGTCTCTTGTGTAACTGACCAACAACTCAAAAAGTGGACTTCTTGTGCATGTTGTTTGGGTTTTGTTAGGTGGTTTATGGCTCTTAAGGCAGCATTGCCAGCCCAGATGGGAAACTTTTGTATAAACTCTATATATGTATTATATATTGAAAAATTTGTATTATATGTAATTTTAAGTTAATAAATAATATGAGTCATTATGACTTTTTCAAATATACATATTGTTATTTTCCTTCCTCATCCCTGTTTGTATTATTTTGAATTCAGGAATTATTCCTATTTTGGGTTTTCCAAGTCATAAACCATGGCACAGGTTGACATGATCCTCTGTCCCCTGTATTTCTTCATAAGTTGCTGGTGGATTAAGCGGGTCAGTCAGATTCAGGTCTTATTTTTTGATACCAGATGGCACACACACCTTCTTCCTGTGTCACTTTGGGAAGTGCCTTATAGCTGGCCATCTCTTCTTTTGTGATGATAGGACTGACCCATCTGATGACCCATCTGATGTGGAGTTCCTTGTCAGGTTTTTTTCCCCCATCTAATAGTTTGCTGGTGATTGTTGCCGAGAACCGTTTCATCATTCAGTGTTGTAGAGTGAGCATATTATGGCTCTAGCCTTCTCTTTTACTCTCTTAGCTGGAATCTTCTTAAATGTGTCATCTCTTCATACAAAGAAGTCAGGATGGTGGCTTGATTCTAGGAAACCATTAAGGTCATAAAGGTCTGAGGTTTTTTTTTGGGGGGATGGGGGCAGATCATATGTACACAATGTATTTTTGTGCTGGTGTGTGTGTATGTACATATATGTAGATGTCAGATGTCTTTCTCAGCTGCTCCCCACTTCATTTACTGAGGTAGAGTGTCTTGATGAGCCCAGAGTTCTCCACTTTTACTGCTCTAGCTTGTCAGATTTCCATCCTCTCTGCCTCTGAGTGCTGGCATTACAGCTGGCTTCCATGTGCAGTCAGCTTTTCTGTGAGTGCTGGGGAAGCTGAGGCCCAGTCCTCAAGCTTGCACGGCAAGTAGTTTATTCACTAAGCCATTCCTCACCCTGAAGTCTGCTACAGAGACAACGGCTTTCAGGAGCTTATTATACAGCCTCGGGCTCTATATTACAAATACAGAGAACATTGCAGGTTTGTCACAAAAACCCTCTCTATGAACTTGTACAAAATTCAAACAAGTGCTTCAGAGCATGTCCTCATCAGATGTTTGCAGTGTTGAGAATCATCTGGGACCAGTTCCAGGATGGGGTTCCACAGAGAGTTTTAAAGGACTGTGATGAAGCTTCCTTCTCTATGAGGACACTTTGTCTTAGTGCATTAGCCACTAGGAAATCTCCCCATTCTCTAAAGGTCAGCAAGGCCTTTGATAGCTGCCAAGCTGTAGCTATGTCAATGGACAAGCTCAGCCCAGCTTCTGAGGGGTAGCTCCAAGGCTCTTGTCCAAGGCTTTCCAGAGCTTATAGTCTAGCTTGGTTTCTGCTTCACCAGGAGCATTTTCAATGGTGGGCACCAAGGAGCAAGGCAGAGTATGAGGCAATGGTCTGTTTTCTCTCTCAGCCTGGCTATTAACCTGTTGTTGAAGTGTGCCTGCTACTTACAAGGATGTCTAAGGTCCCATCATCTTCCAAGTCTTAGCAGCATAGCTAAACATGTCTGAGGTTTAGTCTGCTCCAGCGACTTTTCAATGTGACTGGCGGAACATTCTACAGTCTCAGGACTCCCCTGAAGTAGTTGCTATTCTCCTGGCCTGGATGAGTTGGTGACCACCTGTCTAATCACTATGACCCTTTCAGGCCTCTTCTGTATAATCAGGGTAGATTAGAAGTTGAATCTTTGTCTGGACAATTCTGATCAAACACGTGCCTGCCTTTGATCTTTCAGGCAAAACAAGGTCTTCCTGAATCCGGGCTGTACTGACCTTGAGCTGGTAGGCAGGATTTTCAGGGTTCATTAAGGCCCTCTCCAAGCTGCACTGGCCTGACAGGACCCTGGACTCTGTGCTTCACTTCCTAATGGAAATAACTATTGGCAAGTGTGGAGACTGGCCTGGAAACCTGGACTTCAGTGGTGCCAAATCTCGACCTGCCTGTCTGCACATTCAGAATCTGGGCTGAGCATTCCCACAGAAGGACAGCTGGAAGGAATGGTCACCAAGTGCAGGAGCAGGCACCCAAGTGACAAAACAGTTTTAGGAAAAGCTAGGGGTGGTCAAGTGATCTTTCCATTTGTGTGCAAAGAGAATTAGCTCAGAAGTTTCAGCCCATGTACTTTAGAGCCATTAGGTAAATGGTCTTAGCTATCTGTACCGTCCACAGGAGGCTAACATTTCTTCTTGTAGTTTTTCAGGACTGACTAGAGCTCCTTCAAAACTGGGATTGTAAAGCTGGGGTACATGGACATATCCTAAATACAGTCTGCTAGTTTTTTGACTGGGTAGTGAACAAGCATAGACCAATAAATTATTAGCTTCTCTCTGTCTCTCTGCCTCTGCCTCTCTGTCTGTGTCTCTGTGTCTCTGTCTCTCTCTGTCTCTGTCTCTCTCTCTGTCTCTCTCTCTGTCTCTCTCTCTGTCTCTCTCTGTCTCTGTCTCTCTCTCTCTCTCTCTCTCTCTCTCTCTCTCTCTCTCTCTCTCTGTGTGTGTGTGTGTGTGTGTGTGTGTTTAGACGAATTTGTTGTCCCATGGTGGCAAGAGAGGACATTTGTTTCATTGATTCTTTATCTTTTTGTCTGCCAAGAATCTCTTTCTCTTTAATGAAGTTTCATGGTCTTGCAATCCAAAGGAATGCTGGGAACCACAACAACTTCTTCGGTATCCTTATTCTAAACGGAGAAGTGGTCACATGACCCTGGAAGGTCAGCTCTGGTATCCCCTTCCTACAGCTCCATGATGGGTCTTGAGATGTTGCTGGCCATCCAGGTTAATCAGAATACACAGGAAGTTTCTGAACCTATTTTCTCACTGGATTGCCAAGGTGTCTGATAAGTATAATTGTGCTCCCTGTAACCATGCCTTCTCTTCCCAGTATCATCACCATACAGAAGATGCTATGCAGAGTGGGTAAGATCAGTGCTCAAAGAAACTTACCCAAATACAGAAATGGGCCATGCTAGCCATCTTTACCCGGCACCTCTCAATGACATGCACTAAATTTGGGAGCCTATGTTACTATCTCCTGCCCTAAATTAAAGGCCAATCTCACTACAGTAAACATAGTAAATCCATTTTGCTACTCATTGGGTGGCCGTGTGAACCTAGGACACCTGCTTTGTTTCTGTGTCTGTGTCTAAATGGAGGAATGGCGTCACCTTCGAAGGACTGAAGCCTGAAGAAAATCGTGTATAGAAAGTTCTCAGCTCCACAGCAGTGACACAGTGAGCACCCAGGAAAACATGGACTGAATAGAGAAGAAGTATTCCCTGACTCCCTCAAAGGAGTGTTTTCATTGTGAAGGGAACAGTTCTTTCGGTAGGTGGGCCATAGGGAAGGTGCATGCTCAAGGCCTTCAACACCAGAAGCAGAATAAATAACCATTCAGTTCTCCTTAAATCAACCATTTAATTAGCTAACTCAGTATATTTTATGGTAAACAAAACAATACATTATAGAATAGAATATAAAAGTCATTTAATTTTTTGCATGCAGGATGCTGCTGCTTTTCCATACCAGCAACATGCTCATGGCAGAGCTTTAGGCAACTGAAGTAGAGCAGGTTGGGCCTGGGGCACTAGACATGGTGGCTCCAGGTTGTCTTGGGGCCTGCGTGAGGCCTGGACAAATCATTTACTCTCTTCTTTCCCTTATTGTCTGTGGGTTTACTGCTCCACTTTAGCCTGTTGAGTTGACATTTTCTTTGTAAGTAGAAACATTTGGAGGGAGACAGAATGTATTAATTTATTAGTAACAGGAATTGGCTAGTTTAATTTTATGATCCTATTGTGAGTCTTAGCCACATTGAGTGTAGTGTTTCATAATTGGGACAGATGTTTTCTCTAGGAACATTTCTGTATTTTTATGTTGGTGAGAATTAATGTATATTTAGTGTTGATTTTATTTCTATAGCATAATCTATCCTAACCTATCCACAATATACAGAATATTATGTCATCGATGCTATAGTACATACTACCTGTATATTGATCAAGATATACATACTATATATTACAGATATGGAATTTTAATATAAACTAAACGAATAGACAAATATATTTAAAACCAAAAAAAAAAAAGGCTTGAGCATGAACCCAAGAAAAGAAGCCTTCCTCTGGAATTTTATGTGGGAGAAAAGTGTTTCATAAAATGTAGATCAAATTTTGCCTGATGCAGTTAGAAGCATTGAATACTTTTTGAACATCAGCTGGTTCCACTATACTTCACACTTCTCTTAGTGATTGAATAGGGCCATATAATTATAATTATAATTTTAATTACATAGGGCCATGTAATCATAGCCATCTGGCAATGAGGGACATGTGTTACTCCTGAACTGAGACAGAAAAATATTTCCATGGGGCAGTCCTAAGCTTTTCCCTCTCCTGCCTGATAGTAGAAGTTGGGTTCTGAGATGGAGTCACAGGATAAGATCTATGAGGATCTTTGGGAACTGCCTAATGGAAATGTCTTATTCTGTTCAAGTTGTCATAACAAATGGCCTTAGACTGGTGGTTTATAAACCACCAGAAATATATATCTCACAGTTTTGGAGACCAGAATATTCAGGATCAAGGTACTGTGGACTTGGTGTCCGGGAAGGGCCTACTTCCTTCATAGACAAATGTCGTTTCTTTGTAACCTTGTATGGTGGACAGGACAAACAAGTTTACTCGACTAGAACACTGATCTCATTCACAAGCTCCATGCTCATGACCCAACTGCTTCATACGACATGTTCCTTATATGATTGTCTTGAGGGTTGAGATTTCATCATGTGAATTTTGTGGAGACAACATTCCCGATCACTGTGAGCCATAAGATTTTCATAGGCAAGGGCTAAATCTAATTGTTCCTCAAGTTTATGTATGGGATGCACTTCTGGGTGGGAGAGAGCTACAATTGGAACATCCTGTCATTGTGACCATCTTTCTATATGCTCTCTCAGCACATATATCTCATGTGCCTTCGTTCAGAGCTGCTCCTGACACCTTTCTAATATAGCTACGAATAACTCCCTCAGCTTAATCATACTGCCTAAGGAGATGTGTCCCCCTCTATGCACATACCCCTTACCCAGACCACCACCATAGCTTCTTGACTACCCTCCTTCAACCTTTGTGACAGAGCAGGGAAGATTAGAACATCAACTTGTTATTGCTACTTTGTGGCCTAAAAGCCTTTGATGGTAGTCTAAGCTCTCAGGACAAGACCACAATCCTTAGCACAGTCTGGGGCAGCTGGCACTGGCCACATCTCTAGCTTCATCCTTGAGCATCTCTTGCTTGCCATCTCTACACATGGGGACCTAAGGAGGCTTGCCCTTTCTTAGTGCGACAGTAAGGCTGTTTTGACATACTTGGTAAGAGCTCTCCACATTAGAGGCTTATACTAGTTGACCTGAGCATATGTTTGATTGATGTCTAATCCTCTCTATGGATAGAGAAACTTAAGCTTCCATGCTTTACTATCTTCAAGGTGAGGCCTAGGGGTTGACACACACTGACCTTCTTAGATATGTTCTAATTCAGTAACTGTTCAGACTGCTCTGTACATGTCTGGAAGACACTTCCCTCCTGTTGCTTCTGGGGTAGCAGGGTAAGGGTGAATTTCTTTACCTTCATAGTAATGACATTAATAGCAACAATGACAATAGCAGATTTTTTGACATCTCCACAGTAAATGTTTTCATTCATTGTCCTATGGCAAGCAGAAGTGTTCAATGACCTGTTTTTATAGATGAAATACTGAGGCAGAGAATCTAAGACAGTGCCATTAAAAAGTGGTAAGGCTAACATTCATGCTTGAGGGATGCTCAGTCAAATGGATGGAGCACTCCAGAACCATGAGGGATGCTCAGTCAGATGGATGTACACCCCAGAACCATAAGGGATGCTCAGTCAGATGGATGGAGCACTCCAGAACCATGAGGGATGATCAGTCAGATGGATGGAGCACTCCAGAACCATGAGGGATGCTCAGTCAGATGGCTGGAGCACCCAGGAACCATAAGGAATGCTCAGTGAAAACAGAAGTTGAACCTCTAAGTATTATTTTAGAGTGTGTGAAATGAGCTTCAAAGTCATCCGAGATGACTTTTTCCATTATAAAAATTGTCTTTGAGACTTGGAAAATGGTTGAGTCTAGCACCGAACACAATTTTACTTTTCTCCTAATTAATTTTGTTTTCTGCCAAAGAAGTTGACTGTGTACCTTTAAACAACACCAACCCCAAAACAGGATGCCCCTGGAGAGAATCATGGGATCAATGTTTCAGCCAGGGAGTATGCAGCTTGGCCTTACAGGCTTCAAGCTTTTAATTTGCTTATACATGGAGTGGCTGGAGCTCTATACATTACCAAATCAATGCAAATCAGTTTACTTGAAGCTAGTTCAATTTTAAAAGAATTTCATTAACCAGCAATAAAAGGCCCAGCTTAATGTCATTACTATAGGATCTCAAGCTCATCAGGAAGAATTCTTTTCTATAATGATCTTAATATTTATATTAAGGCATTTTCTCAGGGAAAAGGAGAGAAACAAGAAAGCATTCTAGAGAAAGATGCTGAAAATAATGCTGTTTATTCACAGAATTTGGTGTTGGACCTCCCACTAAATAAATTCTCCCAAATGACAAAAACCTTGGGGAAGATGTGCATTTCTTTAAACACCATGTGCTGATGTGAATGAACCTATCCCCAAGGCGCATGATCAGGGCATCATCTGATCTGCACGCATCATAACCACACAAAGACAGAAGAAATCTCAGAGGTATTGGGTTGAACCACTTAATTTTACAGAAAAGGAGACTGTTGGCCAAAGACTGTAAGCAAATATCAGCCATCTGGTTAGGGAGCTGCAAATGAGGTCTGTGCTCCCCTTTCCTTCATCTTCATTGCTACCTGGCTTGCTGGCTCTACTGCACATGATGAGATGCTGCATGGGAAGTTATCTCTAGGAGAACTTCCAACCACAAAGGAATTCCTACAAAATTTTACTATGTGGATGACTATGGAAGACACTGGATTGAGTGAAATACATCAGGCACAATAGACAGATACTGGGCTGTCTGTATAAGGTATTTAAAGTAGACAAACCCCTAGAAGCAGAAAGAAGGATAGGGTTGTCTTGTCAGCAGCTGCAGAGGAGAGGCATGCATGGCTTTTCAATGTTGAAAGGTCAATGACTTCTAGAGATCTGGATGATACTGTGCCTGGTGCATAACACTGTGTGGTGCAATTGCTAACTTGCTAAGTAGGCAGGTGGTGTATTAGGCATCCTAAGCACAGTAACACAAAAATGAAAACAGTTTGGAAAAGGGTCATGAGTTACTCTTCTTGTTACTATCAACAGACAAAGCATCTGACAGAATCAGCTTAAGAGCAGTGAGATTGATTTTGACTCACAGTTCCAGAGAGTGTACATAGTCCTTCATGGCATGGAGAGACCACAGGCAGTCCATCATGGTGTGGAAGGTATGGTGGGTATAGCTGCTTGGTCCATGGCAGTAGGAGCATGCTGTGTGGCTTATTTGTATTTAGGAGACTTGGGAAGCAGAGACCAAACCAGAATCTTTTAGAGACAATAGTAGGATTCTCTTATCTCATCCAGTGGATGGATGGGGTACACATGGCCTAAACCTCAGAATTGTTATATGTGGGATGTTTGGCCCCTGTGAATCTCGGTTTTCATGAGACTAGCAGTTGTCACCATATCCAAGGTTGGCTAGACATCATTAGGTGATTTGCTATAGTTACAGAAACATTCAGGTCAGGGTTATCTATTGCTCAGATCTTTGGTGCATAATAAATACGTATCTTCTCATTGAATTTTTAAAGTTCCAGTTGATTCACTATTCTCTCTCTTTTATAGGTAAAGAAATACATTGGTATAGCATAAGAAGATGTGATGTCAGGAAGGAATATTGAGGATGTTTTTAAAACACAGAAATACTTTAAAAGATTTGTTTCCTTTTACCTCTGTGTATTCATGTGTGCTGGTGTGAATCTATGTGCTCCATTTGTGTGCAGGTGAGGTACCTATGGAATCCAGAGGGGGAACCAGAGCCCCTGGAACTAGAATTGCAGGTGAAGGTGAGCTGTAAGATGTGAGCGCTGGGGCCCAAACCCAGGTTATTAAAGCAGTAAGTACTCTGAACTCTGTAGCCATTTCTCTAACCCACTACTACTGAGAAACTTGGAACTGAACTGTTTTGAGGCCAAAGATATTCACTAAAAATAGATACATGCCACCTCTCAATAATTTGATAGTTTCAATGGTTTGTTTTTGTTTCTGCAAAGCTAATTTTAAAGGAAAGCAAATGTCTAAATGTATAAAAAAAGACATGGAATTACCTGTGAGGTAACGGCTGTTCCATATGGTGAAATCGGAATTCATCTGAATCTAGATTTAACAGAGACTTTTTTGTCCTTTATAAAAAATTAAAATAATATAATTGAAAAAGCATATTAAAGTTCAAAGCTAAGGCTGTCAAGGGGAGGCCTGGCCTTCTAACGCACAAATAGTTCAGGTGATGAATGTTTCTTAAGGATGACGACGATGAAGAAAATGAAGATATGATGACGACAGCAGTTCAGAGGCAGAGCCTTTAGCATGTATGTACATGATTTATAGTAGAGAATGTTTTCGGTATGCTTTCATTTAGCCATGTGGAAAAGGGTGGAAGTATAACATTTTTCATCACTCTGGAATGGGCTAACATTCAAATGCTGCAAGATTCTGTGGTAAGTGCTATAGCTTGATCTGTAAGGGAAAGTCCAATGCCCGCCATAACCTCAGTCAGCTACTGAGATGGAATGGTCTTTGAGCACCACCCCTCTTCCCCTTGTACCACCACTGGAAGATCATCTTTGGATTTCTCACAGTCAGCAGTACCATGCTTTGCTCCCAAAGGCTCTATTCTGCAAGCAATTTGGAATCTGTATCAACACACCCAGAAACAATGGCTCTCTAACCCTGAAGTTGCTGGGTGCCTTCACCCTTTAAGTTAAGACAGTAATACCATGTGGCAGAAAAGAGGTAATGGAGGCACCCTTAAATCACCTGGGTATCATACACGGAGAGCTGCTGGTTGCTCTCTGGGAGATGTTTAAAGTTGTGTTAAGAAAATGCTTAAACCTCAGAGGAATCACAGAAAACTAGACTTCCATGACTCAAATGTCTTTATAGTTCCCAAAGCTGTGTTCACAGTGAGGACGTTTTCTTGTCTGTAGTGAGAAGAGGACATGTAATGGCTAACACAGGCAATAACACAAAGATCAGCTATGTGGAGCCCACTCAGCTTTATGGATTCTTAGCAGGTGAGAGAAGCCCTTCCCCACACAGGACATGTGTACAGGTTGGGTTTCTTGAAAGGATGGTCTTCTTTCATGAAGACTGTAGGCAGTACAGGATCGTTCAATGTCTGTGCATACTGCAGTGTGACGGTCATCTTATTAGAGCTCTTGGAGCTTGGCAAGTAACAGACCATCTAGCTATAAGGCATTTAGAATTTATCATACTATAATAAGACATTATGTTAAATTTACTTCATCTGGCATACAAATCAGTAATTTCTAATGCTGCTGATAAATATTTTACAAACATTGCCACAGATGTGACTCATAATGAGGTATCCTAGGATATCATTCTTGAAAATGATACCATGAAACATGAGATACACATGTTTAAGAAAGGAGATGTGGGATCTTGAAAGATGGCTCAATGGTTACGAGCTTGTGTTCATCTTGTAGAGGACTTGAATTTAGTTCTCAGCATTCTTGTTAGGCAGCTCACAACTGCTTATAACTCCAGAGGATTTGACACTCTCTTCTGGACTCTGTGGTTACCTGTACTAACACATGCACAAACCCATGCATAGAGATACACATGTGCACATAATTTTAATAAATAAATCTTAAATCAGAAATGTTGCCCATGCCCTGGATAGCTGAGCCCAACCCTACCTGCCCTTGGAGGTTGGAGGTGAGGTGACACAGAGTCAATGACACAGACTCCAGGAGTAGGTGAGAAATGCCTCAGTAAACTCATCTGAATGCTGCTGTGAGCTCTTTACCCATGCCCCATTGGTCCCAAGAAAGCATCTCTTCTAAATAGCAGTTCCTGATTGGCTAGCATCGTCTGCATCAGCAATCCTTGGTCTCTCAGGCAGTCCTCAATTAGGGCCTGTGGCAGGAAATGCCTTTGCAGTTGCACAGCCCCCAGGTTTGACATAGAGGTGGCCCCTCCATTCCTCCTACACATAAGGTTAATGACTGATGCCAAAACTAAATTGAGTGGATCAAAATGAGGTAAGTTCACCCTTGCCTGGGGTTTCCAGGTTCGATGAGCCCTGCATGTGGCCAGGTTCACATGTTTCATATTGCTATACAGGTCCCCCTTCCCAGGCATGTTGTATTACAAGCAACACTCCAGTGATCTCCCAAGGCCCAATTCACAAATGTCAACTAACTCTGAGAGTTATGATCAGAAGAATCAATGTGGCTGTTTCTAGAGGCTAAGAACTCTATGCTCCTATTCTAGTGGTGTGTGAATCTTGCTTTGTTTTGCTTCTTATTCAGAGATATGATATCAGATCTTTGATGGAGACTCATGAGCCACTCTTGTGGCAAGTGGAAACGGCTCATGAAGACAGAACTGCCTCTTTGGCATAGTTGTCTTTAAGCTGGAGCCAAAACAGATTTCTCCAGAATTCAAGGCTGCTTTCAGGGAGTGGGATTTTGGTATCAGTAAGGCCAATGTACAAAGTAGGCTCTAAAACACTGACTCTCTTTGTCTCCAACCTTTCCAAAGGTTAGAGAACCGGGTTGGAGCAAAGATGGGGAATAGGATGGAGGTTCCCACCCACAGTCTCAGTACTGGGACTGATGACACCATCTTAGTGCTGAGGGAGAGGCTAGGGCAGATGATCACACAACAGAGAAGAACAAGAGCCAAGGACAAGGTTAGAGGGGACAAGGATGTTATGGATCCAGGGAGTCGTGGCATGAACAGGTGCCCGGCATCATCCTTAGGACAAGAGCAGCTTCTTGTAGTGCATTTTTTCACAATATTTTTGTGCCATTTTTATCAAGTAGACCATGATAATAGGAAAAATTGGCCAGTGATATTATCCAGAGATGCATATACATTTTTATTTTCAACACCTGCTTAATATTAAAACTCAAATTCTCCAACATCGTGATGACCATATCCTGGATACTCAATGAATTCTGAGGTAGGTTGCAATGAGCTGCTCATTGAAAATTACATGCTCCAATCACCTTATCTGTAAGAATCCCAGTCTTTAGAAGGATTTCCCTCTCTGAGTCTCACTTTTGTTTTCTGAGCAATCACAAGAGGTACTTACATGTGCCTGAGAATTGATTCTAGTCATTGCCCACTACCATGGCTGGTACCTCAGAAGGGCCTATCTGAACTGAACTGCACTTTGCTGCTGAAACTGTTGTACCAGGGACACAGCCGTCACACATGGCCATGGGAGTGCCAATAGGACTAACTTGAGGTTGACATCTCTAGAAGAGAAGACAGGACTAGGTTTGAGAGCAGTTATGCTGTTTGAAGTAGAGAATCCTGTCACTTGCTGACTGCTGAATCAAACATCACTCCACCTTTCTGTGTTTCAACTTCATCTAAGAAGAGGGTGGAGCTAGTGAATTCTGTGTGGAATTATTGTGCTTAAATGAGTTCATGCAGGAAAAGTGCCAGGCATAGAACCTTATTGAGTTTTGAAGTCATTAAACACATTCAAAGTGTTGGGACATGAGGCTTCTTGGGCTGGGCAGGGCAGGGCAAGCATCACAGGTAGATGCCTGAAGAGATGATAGGATGTTTAGGCTCTTCAGTGACCTCTGCATCACAGAAGGCAAGCATCTCTGACACACACTTCCCACCTTTCCCAGAGTGACAATCTGGATCAGAGTTTCTAACAGGACCAGATGTCTCTTTGGTCCTGTTTTTTTCAGTCCCAGGATGACTTGGACTTACAGACACTGTTCCCACTAGGAAACCAAGACGCCGAGCCCTGGTGGGAAAAGAGTAAATTGTCAAAGGGGCATTTGGAGCATTTGACCTCCCAGCTCCTAATTACTTTTCCTGTTATTTATACAGCTGAGTCAGAGGTTCCAGGAGAGTGAGGCAATGCAGAGGGTTGGGGTATTGGAGGAGGGGAGAGAGCTCAGGGAGAAGGAAGAAAGAATTGGAGAGAATGTTCCTGAGAGCCATCAATTGATTCAACAGCATTGGCAAAGCAATTCCAATTTACTGGACACGTTATATGGACTTCCCAGTACCTTGACAAAAGGATGCCTCGTCCACAGAATTCTGGCACGTTTTACTCCTGAGTTTAGCCAAAATTTGAAAGTTTAAAGACATGGGAAAGTCACTTGAGAAAGCACAAAGTGCTGAGGCTGTCACTGAGCTGTGCTTCTGAGTCTTTCTTCTGCTTTTTAAAAATGAATTTTATTGTCAATACAAAACACTAGTGGAAACATAGTCCACTCATGTGCATGGAGTGCCAGCTTCAAGGCTGGACTGGCCCTTTCAGCCTTAAAATTCCCAGAAGTCTTCTAGTGGATGAAAGGCTGAGGTTAAAGGGAACCTCTCTTACTCTTTTTTATTTTTTGTTTGACCAGGCTTCCTATGTTACTGTAAAGGATAAGAAAAAAGTCTCATGGGTGCTTCAGATCTCATTCCACGTTTTAAGCTATCATCAGTGGACATTTCTCAATGTCCAGTGTGTCATAGTAGCAGTTTCACAGTAGCAGTAGACCACTGTTTCCAGTGGTCATTGACAGTACTAGGTATGGATATGTATTTATTCACTCAAGTCTTGACCACCACTGTGTTAGAGTTCAGTAGAAGAACAGAAGTTATAGAACAAACACATGCTACAAGAAGGAATCACTAGGTTGGCGTCTTAGTTACTGTTCTGTTGCTGTGAAGGGACATCGTGCCAAAGTTAATCTCACATTTAATCGGTGGTGTGCTTATAGTTTCAGAAGGTGAGTACATGATCATCATTGAGGGAAGCCTTGGTGCCGGGTACTGGAGCAGTATCTGAGAGCTCCATCCAGATTCTCAGGCAGGAGGCAGAGAGGGAAAGTGAGCTTGTGCCTAGCATAGGCTTCTGAGACCTCAAAGCCACCTCCGGTGCCATACCTCTTCTAACAAGTCCACATCTCCTAATCCTTCCTAAACAGTCTGTCAAGTAGGAAATAGACATTCCAATCTATGAGCCTATGGGAGCCATGCTCATTCAAACTGCCACAGGTGGCTTACACTATATGGGCTGGGTAGTTCAACAATGGCTGACTATATATTGGAGGAACTGAGAACCCAGTGCCCAAGTGTATGCCTGAGCTGAAGACCTATATCATTCCGGAAAGCTGTTGGTCTTAGGTCTACTCCAGGAGGCTGAAGAATCTGGGATCTAGCAGCATTGAAAGATGGTAGCACCAAAAGAGAAGAGGAACTTGCCAGGCAAGAAAGAAGATGGGCAGGTGACAGGGGACAGGTGCAGATAACAGGTGACACAGGCAGGTGATAGGTGACAGGTGACAAGTGCATATGACAAGTGACACAGGCAGGTGACAGGTGACATGGGTAGGTGACATATGACATGTGCAGGTGACAGGTGACATGTGCGGGTGACATGGGCAGGTGATAAGTGACCAGTGACAAATGACATGTGCAGGTGATGGGTGACGTGAGCAGTGACAGGTGACATTGAAGGTGACAGGTGACAAGTGCATGTGACAAGTGACATGGGCAGGTGACAGGTGACATGTGACATGTGCAAGTGACAGGTGACATGAACTGGTGACTGCAGCCTGCCTTTCCCTTCTCTGTAGTCTTAGACATGGACTCAGTGAATCTTAGTCATTTTAACTCTTGTCCTCACTCTCTCTGTTGCTGAAACCCTCTTCCCAGCAAGTCCTTCTGCCACTTTCACACGCTCTCTCTGTGTGTGACTCTCTGAGTTTAATTAGCATCATTTGCATGAGCATGAGCTTGAGGTTATTTACTGGCATACAGGCAACTTACCAATGGCTGCACCATCCTCTCCCTCAGCAACCCTTAACATCAGGGCCCCTCTCCTGTTCATGATAAACTCATTTTTCCTTTTTATTTATTTTTCTTATTTGTTGAATCCAAACTGCAGTTTCCACTCCCTCCCTTCCCCATAGTCTTTCCCTGACACCTTCCCTTTCCCCCAGATCCACCGTCACTTCACCTCCCCTATAAAAGAGCATAACAAGCTACAATAAGACTGGGTAGATATTCTCCATCAAGGATGGATGAGGCAACACGGGAGAAAGTAAAGGATCCTAAAGGCAGGCCAAAGAGTCAGAGACAGCTCCCACTCCCACTGTAAGGAATCTTTCAAGAGCATCAGGCTACACAACCATATATATATGCAGAGGGCCTAGGTCAGACCCACACAGGCATACTGGCTCCCTGATCATTTAACCGTCTTGAGTCCTGGTTAGTTGATTCTGTGGGCTGAGTTCTTGGGGTACCCTTGATCCCTTTGGCTCCTCCAGCCCTTCCTCTGCCTCCTCCACAGGACTCCCTAAACTCTGCTTAGTATTTGGCTGTAGGACTCTGCATCTGCTCTCATCAGTTGCTGGATGGATTCTCTCCTGTTGCTCTGATGATTATTGTGATAGTCTCTGATCCCAGCATATCCTTCAGGTACGACAAACTGTAGATCAGAGGTTTTGTGGCTGGGTTGGTGTCCCAATCCCTCCACTTGAGGTCTTGTCTGGTTATAGAGTGTAGCTGGTTCATGATAAACTCTTGATTTGTTCAGTCTGCAGGTAACCACAACTTCAGTGAGGTTGTTCTGTGCTAAAGATGTCTTTTGAGGGCACAGCTCCACTTCTTATGGCTCTAACGTTCTTTCTGCCCTTTCTTCTGCAATGTTCCCTAATCCTTGAAGAGGCTGGTAATAGGTGTCCCAATTAGGCTCAAGCATTCTTTGACTCCTTATGAGTCTCTGTATTAACTACTGTCTGCTGTAATATGAAGCTACTCTGAAAAAGGCTGAATAAAGTATTAATCTGTAGATGTAAAAATGCTGACTTAGAAGGCAGTTTTACAATATGACCATTTAGCAAATCAGTAGCAGGCTTCTTACTAAGGCCCATGAGTGCCTCAGCCATGAGTTTTCAATGAGGTTTGCAACACTAGGCATAAGTTTCTCCTGTGAAGAAAGCATAACATCTAAGCAGAAAGAACTTGGTTACCCATGTAACAGTCCTGTCAGAGGACACATCTTGCCTGGCAGGTCAGTATCGCAGCATGCAGGGTCTACAAGTGAGTAAGACTATCAGCGACTTTTCTCTCCTAACAGGCTGCACAGTACCTGGAAATCTAGCTAGCAGGGAGAAAGCAGTTCCAGCTTTATTTGGCAAAGACATCAAAATGTCTAATGTCTTTAACAATGGGGTCTTACCATCAAACTCTGGTGGCCAACCCAGATCAATAGTAACAGCCTGAATTGTTTTGAGAGAGGTTCGAGAGGCTCCCTTTCAGACTTCTGGGCTGCTGCCAGATGGTACTGCACTCCAGGGGGCTTTCTGGCTTTAGTTAGTCCTTTTAGGAAATGCCTTCATGGACCTGCCCAGAGGTGTACCTCTTAGTTGGTTGTAGATCCAACCAAGTAGACAACCAAGAGGAATCATCACAAGCATCCACTGTTTGCATCCCTCTTTTAGACAATGTATGCATCACATTATTGGAAAGAGCACAGCATGGTGAGTTGATATCTCATTCTACTGTTGACGAAACAAAGATAATGGGAGATTTATTCAAGGGCACAGGATAGGTGGAAGAGGCAAGATTCCAGTGTAAGCTGGCTGCCTCCCAGCTCATGATGGGTCCCTTCACTCCTTGATACCCAACTTTACTTTTCAAGAAATGTGTCCCACCTCATCATCATGAGAGGCCCACTATTCCCAGCTGCCATACCAGCCCAGGGACCATCACCCCTGCTAGATCCCAGCAGAAACTCCCCACTCATCTCCCATCTACTTGTTAGGTCTGGATCCATACAGCAGCCTGGGTAAGTGGTTTTGCAACACTCATAAAAACCAAACTCATAAAAACCTCATACATACCAACAGGAAAGAATTTTTTTTCAAAGTGGAATTCTTTCTCCCCCTCTTTTTTTATTATTATTATTTTATTTATTTACATTCCAAATGTTGCTCCACTCCTGATTCTCCCTCACAGAGTTCTCACCCCTTCCCCTTCACCTCTGAGAGGGTGCCCTCCCCTGAGTATTCCCTCTCCCTGAGGCATCAAGTTTCTATAGGATTAGGTGCATCTTCTCCCACTGAGGCCAGACAAAGCAGCCCTCTGCTATATATGTAAGGCCTCTGCTGGAGGCCTTGGACCAGCTCGTGTATGCTCTTTGGTTGGTGGCTCAGTTTCTGGGAGCTCCCAGGTGTCCAGGTTAGTCGACACTGTTGGTCTTCCTATGGGGTTGCCTTCCTCTTCAGTTCCTTCAATTCTTCCCCTAACTCTGGGGGTCCCAAACCTCAGTGCAATGCTTGGCTGTGAGTATCTGCATCTGTCTCAGTCAGCTGCTGGTAGAGCCTCTCAGAGGACACCCCTGCTAGGTTCCTGTAACAGGAAGGAATTTTTAGATAAGCATCATATATTCATCCCAAAATACAATCACAGACATTTGGTTGAGCTTGCTTCTGTATAAATTTCCACTTAGCTCCTCTATCCTTCTCTCCATCCATTGTATGGCTTGCATTTCAAAGTAAGTTACAGAAATCAACACTTTTAACATAAATTTGCTTTTTTTCTTTAGCTTATATGAAGGCTCCAACACACAGTTTGACTTTCCTTTTATGACATCTTTCAGTCTCTCCTAACAGCTTATGCATGTATGCTCAGATGTCTAGCATCTGTATAAGGGCTTCCTATCACTCTGTACACGACTCTCTGCTGGCCCTCTCCCCTGACTGTATCAACTATGGCTGTCCTTAGGCCAGTAATGCCAAACATTTCCACTAGACACACCAACTCTGAACCCTGAGTTGAGGACTGAGAGACTCTCTGTGCCATCAGTAAGATCTGTGATTGATTTGCACTGCCTGCTGTGGGAGTCCACAGAGCATTTGGAGGAGAAGCTGCATGCCAGTCACAGTCTCAGAAGCATTTCACCCTTGTTTTAGATGCCTGTTCCCCTGTGCAGGCTGCATAGCCTCATGGTCAATTCGTGGACCATTTGTGCACTATGGTGAGTCCCAAGCCTCCCATAGAGATCCTGCCATTGTGAAAGTCTCCCAACTCCTGGAGTCCTCCCATACTTCAGACAAAGATAGTTGCTGGCCCTGGAGTGTGGGATAGAATAAGGGGATAAAAATCTTATATAGAAAGATAAAAATCTTATCTGGCTCTCACCCAAAAGTGACTTCAATTTTTAGACAAATCCAGAACTTTCCATTCCAAACTAAAAAATGCTGCTACCCAGAATCAAGACAGAGTAAAATGGCAGACTGGCTTTAACTACATTCTGGACAGATAGACACAGCTTCAGAAAGCCCAGTTTTGGTAGAAGGATCATGGAAATAACCTTGCCTCTGTCTCTCACCTCTCTGGCAGCCACCCACTGCCTCTCTGAACTACTTTGTCCAGCTGACATTGGGGGATGTTCCAATGCTCTGTGAGCAGATCCAGTTGTGGTCAAAGCCCTCAGCTCTCTGCTTGAGGGTTCTCGATGAGTTCTCCAGTATTTTTCTATTTTCTATGTCTCCTACATCTCACAGACCATGTAGCCTGGGGCCTGTGTGTCCAGCAGCCTTTCCTCTTCTCTTAGTCCCTTCTGTTTATTTCCATGACTTCCATTTTTTCTTTGTATGTATCCCTATCCTTTCCTTCTGGGACTCGGGAATGCCATGTCTGAGAATCTTTTAACCTTGGCGGTCCTGTTTGAACCTATTGGTAGACCTCCACAAGGCTTGCCATCAGTTCCTACACAGACTGATGAAATCAACACTCCTTACCCTAAGCATTATTTTTTTATTTGCAGAATAAAAACTGTTTAAATGATCATGAGGTCCTCTGATTTCTCTGCTCATACCTTTATCTATCTATCTATCTATCTATCTATCTATCTATCTATCTATCTATCTATCTACCTTGCAGATAAAAGTCAGCGTACAAGGCCCTCCAGGTGCCAGTCCTATCCTCCAGTTCAGCTGGACCTTTCTGTGCTCTCATCTGGTGCCAGTCCTACCTGCTACATTTTTGCTCTGCTTCTTAAACATGACAAGACCTCCTCTGCCTCTGGGCCCTTTCATTTATTGTCCTGCATGCCATGCCTTCTCCTTGGAGAGGTCTTTCCTGATCCTTTCAGCAATAAGTACCCCCTGATGATCTATATGATGTATCCTACTTCATGCCATCTTCAGTCCGGAAACCTCTAATACCAGCAGCATGTTTTGGTATAAATTCTTAGTTCTTAGTAATTGAGGAGAGTTGATTCTGGTGCCCTATTAGTCTGTGACTGAAAGTCTACAAAACAATGGTAAGCACAAGTCCTGGACTCCAAGGCCGGTGAGCTACAGTGCAGAGGTTCAAGGCAACAGAGGAAAGAGTCCACCCAGCTCTTAGAGAAGAGACCCTTCACTTTATGAGTTTATACCTGATCAGTTAGACGAACTCAGTCATATTAAGGGCGTATCTTCACTACCTCGCCTGTATCAACTCACACACTGATCTTCAGAAACACCCTCATCTTCTCCAGGTTCTAGGTTTTCCTTAACCCAGTCAAGCTGACACTTACACACCACAGACTAAATTTCTGCCAGACACTTGGTGTCTTTTTTGGGTGTCTCTCTGTATTTTGTCAATAAAGAGAGTTGGGTCTTCAACTATTTATTTCCTTTCTGAAAGCTCTCCCCAGAATCTAGTCCTGAATGGAATGTGCAAAGTGGTACCATAGTGTTGAGGGCAAAGTGGGTTGTCTGCCTCAAATATCCATTTGCTGCCATCTTTGTACCTCCTACATAGAGGTACTGGTCAGTAGGGCCCTTGGCAGGGTAGCTGGGCATCTCAGGGTAGAAGGGCATTGATGCATGAGGTAGAACAGCATGACCTCTGAAAGACTCTGCACTGTTTAAGATTACATTAAAATGCCACACAGTTCAAGGACTCCCGGATTCTTCCCTTCTGTAGACTGCTTCAGCTCCTTGTCTCAGTAGGCTTTCCAGATGTGTGCAGATGTGTGCAGCCCCACCCTATTTGTTCCTGCAGTCTCTCAGACAGTGCTCACTAAGGTGGCCATGAACTCAAGACATTCCATCGTTGTAGGGGAAGAACTTGGTGCTGTGCGGAAGCATGTGCTGGATTTGCTCATATGTGTGGATGGCTTATACATCTCCAAGCTTCATTTATACAGGACATGCCACAGTCGTCTCAGAGCACAGGCCTCCTACAATCCTAATCTGACCAGGATCCTGGAAGAGCTGAGGGTTTGGTCAGCATCTTGCTTCTGTTCTGAACTATGTCCTCTCGTGATGTCTCCCACAACACAAGGTTGCAGAGAGTAGGTACCATGTGTTACAGTTGCCTGTGTAAATGCTGTGTCTTTGCTAGGTTCTATGTCAATGTATGAAGAACATTAAGCTCCTCCTCCCACTTGGGGCTACCCTTTATCACCAACTGGGGGTGATTGTGGTCCCTTATTTCACAGGGTCTTGCCCTGTGACTCTTCATTGTCTCCCCTAGTCCTCTCATGGTCAGATGATCCAACCTTCAACAGGCCCTTTGCTTGCATGCTCAGAGGTTCATATTCCCATCTGGAAGGACATGCTACGAATGCATTCATGAAGGTTAGGGGGAATATGGGTTAGCACATAGCCTTCCTGCTATGTGATTGCTTGATTCTCATGGTTCTGGTGGTAGGAGACCTGCTTCCTCCCATTCTGACTGAGGCCTGTGCTGTGTGGTCTGGGAGGAACATCTCAGGTCCCAGCCTTCAGTGCACACAACACACGTTTGTGAAGACATAATTCCCAGTCTTGGATCTCTTTCTATTTCCTGCTTGGAACCCAAACTGAGAAAGCAATTCTGTGCATTTCCTTCTTAGATTATCTTTGAGATATTTATGCGGTGTTTCTTGATGAGAATCTGAGTCTTACATATAGTAAGAGTCATTACATTAATGAGTCTTACATGTGGTACTTGCATGGGTCACATGTGACTCAATTTTGTGTCAGATTCAGGTTCTCATTCAATTCAGGGTCAGCATTCAATCTCTGCATTAGAATGACTTGTCTCAATATAAAGGACAGGGAGAGATCAAAACAAACAAAAAAATAAACAACAAGCTAAAAGAAAACAAAACCGCAGAAGGAGGAGGCTCTGCAATGTTGATCCTTCCCTTTCTCCTCAATACTACTTTTTTCAGGAAACTTCAGCACGGTTAACATCCAGGAAGGACACCTGTCTTACCACTGCTAGATCTCATCTCTTGCTGCCCTGTAAGGAACAAGTGTGATTCTAACTTTCCATCAAGTCTAATTCATTTAAAAAACTAAATTACATGTTATTATGTGTGTGCTGACAGATGATCACAGGCCACTGTTTAGAGGTGGAGGTCAGAGGACAACTTGCAAGACTCAGTTCTCTCCTTCAATCTGTGGGTCATCAGAATTGGTAACAAGTTTCTTTCCCTGTGGGGCTATCTCATCATCTCATGAGAAGTCTAAATCTTACCATAGTTTCATTCCTGGGTATCTTTCACATACCTTCCAATTTCAGACAGTTCTCCCATTCTTTAATATCCCACAGCTAATGGTTTCATCTAAGATAGTCTCAAGTTATGATGATTTGTGGCACATTGTACGTCTCCCATCAGACTTGAAGACAACCTCATCTCCACATCCCTAATACTTTTATCAGTGCAAATTTAATGAGCATGTATCATGTACCACAAGCATGGTGGTCATCCCCAAGAACAGAGATGGGCAAGATATGATCCCCCAAATCAACAAGGTCCTGGTCTGGTGGGGTGAGGTAGATGTGGTAAAATACAGAGTAAGCATAACAAGATTAAGAAGCAGAGAGGGTTAGGGTAGGGACTGGGTATGGAGAAAGTCACGAAGCTCAGATAGCTTTAAAGAAGAGGTTGATTGCGAGCTGAGGATTTGAAGTCTGGCAGGAGCTTGCTGGACAGACAAGGCAGCAGAGAACATGGCCATCCGAAGGAGAGGCATTTGCATGGGACCCAATGTGGGGGTGATGAAAGCTCAGAATACACAAGAGAAGCATGAACCAGGGAAGCAGGGGATAGAAAGATCTGGAAGGGCCAAGCTAAGAAGGCCCCATTGTGGCCAGAAAACAAAGTAGGTACTGGGTAAGTTCCTTCTGTGTGAGAAAATAGTATTGCTGTTCCTTTACAAGAGAAGGGGAGACTCTGCTCTGGAGACTACTCTGCTCTGTTTTGTGCGTGTCTTTCTTCCATGCCTGCCATCATTGGGAACAAATGGTCTCATAAGTGCTGGGGAAGGAAGTAAGGGCAGAGAGTTGAGGGTGGGAGCTGCTGTTCTGTGACTGAGACTTCACTGTGTTGTCATTTGGTAAGTCTGTTTCTTTCCTAACTCCAGAGCCCGCTCTTTCACTAAAGCCTCTGAAAATTCCCTTCACCCTTGGCTTCTCCTCATTTTTCTTATCACCTGGAAGAGAGGCTGTGTTTCCTAATTTGGGCTCAGAAATACTACGAGCCACAGCATCCTTGTCATTTGTTACCTCCTCTTCCTCCTTTTGTGTAGCTCAGTATCCAAATCTGGGTGTTATGGATGCTAGAAGCCTTCTAACACTGTAATGCTGAGCTGTACCCTTAGCAATCTTTCTTTTAAAGGCATTCAATTTTTTTTTAAAAAAAATCTTCAGGCATGATTTCCCTCTAGTTGAGTGTGACTTAGGTTCAATCAGAGAGCTGTTGACTACTACCAGGGTACACATGTCACTACTATACCCTTAGGATACCTTCTGATATCATCAACACTAGTCCTGAGGAAGGAGGCTTTCAGTTCAGTTCCAGCTTAAGGATCTCTGGCCCCTGTGCCTGAAGTACATGGTGTCTTTAACAATAGGGACTTAGCTTCCACCTCTGAGGAGCCTGTATGGGCAATAGCATTAGTCTATAATGTTCTTAAAGTCTCTCCTGACCAACAACTCAAAAGAGGGCTTCTCATGCCTAAGTTTTTTTTAATTGACCTTTTTGGATTTAGAGGGAGCATTATCATCTCAGATGGTAAATTTTCAAATATATATATATACATACATACATACATACATACATACATACATGTGTGTGTATTATATATTACTTATGTGTCATACACACATACATATATACTTACGTGTACTATAGGCATTTTTAGACAATTAGTAGTATGATCTCTCATCACTTTTTTCAGACATCTTTACTGTTATTTTACCTTCTCCTTCCTTCTGTGTTTATCCTCCTCATGCACAAACAGATTTCCCTTCTCCATTTTGTTAAGTCATGGATCTTGGAGGATAACATACAGTTCCCATCATTTTACTAAACCAGCATAATCAGACTACAGTCTAAATATTTGTCTTATACCCACAGAAAAATGTGTGGAATTCCTTCATCTCTAATCATGGAAAGTTCTTTTGCAACAACCAGAGACTGTTATAGAAAACCACTACTAATCAAAATGCAAAGTTATGGAACCTAGTCTTCTACAATGTATTTCCTGAACCTGAGGCTCATAGATCCCTGAAGATGTGGAGAGAGAAAGATTTAAGAGTCGTCAGGAGATCAAGGAGTTTGCTGCAAGTCTGTATCTCAGAGAAATGGCAGAAGCTACACCCATAAAGTTTCAATAGCAGCGTTGCCTAACCATAAATGAACAAGGACAATAACAATAGATATGCTAAGCCGGGCGGTGGTGGCGCACGCCTTTAATCCCAGCACTTGGGAGGCAGAGGCAGGCAGATTTCTGAGTTCGAGGCCAGCCTGGTCTACAGAGTGAGTTCCAGGACAGCCAGGGCTATACAGAGAAACCCTGTCTCAAAGAACCAAAAAAAAAAAAAAACAAAACAAAAAAACAATAGATATGCTAATGTGTGTGGTTGTGGGGAAGCCCATGAGGCCTCAACCCTACAGAAAGAGCTATGGCAACTAAGGAATGTGGAGAGTGGGAGGGGTAGTCTTCTCCTGGGAAAAGCACATTATCTGATGATCCAGTATCAAATGGTCAGCCCCCAAAATATACAAACAAGTAACGTTATACAGACTGAGCAGGTTGTACTTATGTACTAAGAAATATGTATACATACATGTATGTAATAGCCATTGATGAAAAAACAGGCCATGTATTTGACAAAAGGGCAAGGAGGAGTTTGTGGGAGGGTTCAGAAGAAAAACAAGGAAAGAGGTAAGTGTGGTACTTATATCATTTCAAAAAAACAAAAGAAATAATTTTACAAATTTTATTTAATGCATATGGGTTTTTTGTCTACATGTATGTCAGTGCACCATGTCTGGGCCTGAGGAGGCCAGAAGAGGGCATCGGATACCCTGGGTCTGGAGGTAAGATGGTTATGAACCACCATGTGGGTGCTGAGAGTAGAATCCAGGATGTTTGCAAGAGCAACTGTGCTGCTGAGCTGTCTCTCTCTTCCCTCTCTGTCTTCCTTATAATGTGTTTTCAGATACATGTTTTCCAATCAGCAGTGATTTTGTGTTTCATTTTCATTTGTTAAAAGAAACGTCTTTTTTTTCTTTTTTTTTTCTTTTTGTTTTTTGGTTTTGATTTTTCGAGACAGGGTTTCTCTGTGTAATCCTGGCTGTCTTGGAACTCACTCTGTAGACCAGGCTGGCCTCGAACTCAGAAATCCGCCTGCCTCTGTCTCCCAAGTGCTGGGATTAAAGGCATTCGCCACCACTGCCCAGCTAACTGTCTTTCTCTCACTATTTTGCCTTTGCCCTGTTGGTTGTTGAGGAGTATTTTAAAATCTAGCAGATTTGTAAATGTTTAAGTTTTTCTTCTGCTGTTAATTTTTAACTTCTATTATGATTGGATGAGTTACTTTGTACGATTTCAATCTTTTAGAATGTATCATATTATGGCCTAAGATGTACCACACTGCCTGTTTTAGAGTTACTTTTAAGCATATAGTTTTATTATAAACCAGGAAAAAAAGTCCAGATTACAGAAAAAGTTGAGAAAATGTTAATTAAATACTTTGAGAATTACTTAAAGAATAGATTTTAACGTTTAAAAATAATAAAAGAAATCCCAGATGAAAAGGACCACTGACCTTATGCAAAAAGTTTTAACTGCTGTTAAAATGATGAATACAATAAAAAGCAAAGTCAAAACAGTTTTTCCATTTCACTGACAAAAGTTTAATCTCCTTTTCATACAAAAGATCTCCTTGAAGTTTAAAAGTAAGAAAATAAGGACTGAGTTTGTAATTCAGGGCTTGGTGTGCAAGAGGTCCTGGGTTCAATACCCACTACTACAAAAAGTAAATAATTACAATAAAATAATCTTTGCCAGGGCAGTCATTACTGCAGTTTGCAGGGTTCATTGTCAGGTATAAATGGTCATTACTTTTCCCTTCTGGTAATGCATTAGGAATCACCAACTACTTTCTGAGTGAATCTAAGGCTCACTTCATGAGATGATGAAACCCATTCTAGTCACTGTTAACAGAGCCAAGAATCTATGACAAGATAGGTAACAGATCCTAGGGGAGAAACGAGTGCTATTGTTCTGCTTAAGTGAACGCAGTATTAAACTGGCTCTTAATGATTTATCGTTCTGCCCATAGAACAGTACACCTCTTGATCCTCATCAGAGAAGCTTCTTACAATACATGACCATTTACACAGAGACCCTCAGCTGCTCAATATGTAGAGAATGGAAGACTACAGAGTGTTCATCCTTACTGGGGACAAACAAATCATACTCCTTCCTGCACAGCTCAGGGATCTTCAAGGAAGAGGGACTAGAGAGACCCTAAGAACCTCGGATGCTGAATAACTTCAAGGGAATGATGTTTTCCAGATGCAAAAGAGCAGTTGCCCATATGAATGTGCAGTGATCGTGACAGCTACACGAGACTTAAGCAAACTCAAGACAGACAGAATCTTTAGCATGGATGTGTGGGAGGTGAGCGTAAGATCTCATTACTAGCTGAGGAGCTACTTGGCATTTGATTGCTGCTAGGAGAGGGAAAATCCATTTTCTCCAGTGATATGACCCCTGGTTGGTTGACCACACTCCAGGGCAGGCCCTACTCCAGAGGGTAGTTGGGCAACAAATACCTAATTCATGTTGGGAGGCAGATAAAGAAGGTGGAGAGGGTAGGTATGGAAGGAGTTGAGAAGGAAATTGAGTATGTTTGAATATGAAATTCTCAAAGGACTAATAAAATATTATTTTTAAAAGATAAAATATCAAAACTCATCAGTACTAAATATCAAATAGCAGTTGATATTTCGTTAGGTAGGAACTATAGGTAATATATTTAGAAAATATTCAATTTTATTACATATCAGAAAGGTAAGATTAAGTGAAACATGAACAAGAAACCACTCAGATGTTTTTAATGACAGCATCAAAAGTCATAGAGATAAGGTACATTATATTTATGCTTACTGCTGGTCTTCCCATAAAAAGGTATGCCTAAATCTAGAAAAGCTGGGCTATGTTGCTAAAAGTAACTAAAAAAAAAAATCTCAGTGGTTTGACATACAGATTTTGTCTTATTTATGTGAACTGTAATGGTGACTATTGTGGCTTCTCTCCATCCAGCAATCCATGGGTATGATATGATCTCAACTTAAAGCTTCCTTAGTGGCTTCATACGCAGGAAGTTAACATGGTAGACAGGCCTCTCTTAGGTATCTTAGATACATGCCATTTCTGTTCATAGACCACCTACTATTTCCAGTCACATGATTCCAGCTTATTTGAAGAGGATTGAGAATGTAAAAATGCTTACTAAGCATTTAGTAAGACATCCTGAAACAAACTCAGGCTGTACCTGACATATGACATAGCCCTTTTGAAGCATAAATTTAATCAAATATAATTGCAGTTTCATTTCCTGGAATGTACTCTCAGCAACTGAGAAAATGACAAAGTCTAAACACATGAAAATGATTTTCATGCCATAGTCTCATTATTACTATCTATGAAGTGGTGACCCGGTGCCCTAATATATACAAAGCATTGAATTTCACCCGGTGTACAAAACTATATGTGAAGCAAGGAATTGCACTCAGTGTATAGAACCCATAGTCCTACTACATATGTGGTGATGATTACAACCCATGTTCCTACTGTGTATGAGATGATGCAGTTAGTGCATCTACAGAGCCATTGCCTTACTCTACACAAGGCAGTGGATTTTGCAACTCTACAGAGGTAAATTTATATGCTTAAAACACAGCTTCATGTCAATCAGACAGGATCTGTTAGAATTACCCCCACTGCCTATTTTCTTATGTGCATTGTAGTTGCCACTGTGGTCCACTGAACATGCTTTGTTTTGACCTACACAGCATTTCAGAAATGTGAAAAATAATAATCAGCATCTAATTCTTCAATCTTGGGAGATTTCAGATGCACTTGTTTATACATATATATCTAGATACCAGGTTTCCCCAAAACTTTCTGTTGTTATATTGGGTAGGCTTGCTCCCTGATATTTCAGTGACCCGCCCTTGCCCTTGAAAGCAACTTCAGCATGATTAAGTGTCCCAGTGACTTGCTAGTTTCTTTACACTTCCCTAGCAGGGCCTCTGAGAATCAGATCTTTGCATCTCTGGGGAAGGTTCTGAGGCTGGAAAGTCTATATTTTCTTTCTCCATCACTGTGGAACACAATCTTCTGTCTCTTGGGTCACCTCCTGTGTTGGGAACCCCAGGTAAATGGCAGCTGATTGACCTTCTTCTGGCACACACAAGTGGGTGCTAATGAATGAAAGAATGTGTTGCCCTTATACTTGATAACGAGATGACTAGCCCTCACTTCTTCCCTCCCGCCCCCTCAATGTTGCATAGGCAAGACAAAGACCCTAGTTTAGATCCCAGTTTAGAAGTTCTAAGAGTTCACAAAGGCTTACAAGTTATTCCAGGTGCCAACTTCTTCCAGTAGGTGCTACAATTGCGAAAGTATTTCAATAACATTTTGAGGCATGTGACACTACACAAGCAGAGAGCTTGTGATAGTATAGTCATGTGTCCTCTGTCTCTGTCATCCATCTCTCCAGAAAACCTTTGCTTAATGTCTCCTAATGAGTGTTTGAACCTTTTGTGGATTGTGATATTCACAGGGTTGAAAGGGTAGCCTCAATTTACTAGGGGGGAAACAGGGACTTAGGGGAGTCAAATGATTGATCCACAGTCACATGAATAAGAGATAAATTCAAACTAAGACCATTACAATGAGCAGTGTTGACCTGGCAAAGGTCACTCTCTAGCAAAGGCTGTTTGGGGTGTGATTGTTACTAATCCATTCTTAGTTTCAGTTAACATTCCTATTCTCATGTCGGTTTTTTGGATGCTTAGTCAACAGTACTCAAGGGACCACATTGCTCAGATAATTACTCTGACAGTCTGAGACTGTAGATTGTTCTATGCTGTAGCAATAATAGGAAAGCCATTAAAATATGCTGGGTAGGATGCCTCATGGGCATGGCTGTTTTTTTTTTTTCTCTGCACTCACATTCCAATTAAATTTTCATGTCTTTGAGATCTCTATACCTTGGCGATTTTTGCAGAAAAGTGAACTGAGTTTATGAAATCCATGCTTCCTTTTGTATTTCAGAGCAGCTTGTGGCAGAACTGACTGCACGACAGGAAGGCAGGTTAGAAGAGAGGAAGCTTAAAGGTAAAGACACACAAGAGAAAGAGTCTGTGGTCAGTATACAAAAATCACCCTGTGTCTGTCCCTGGGAAGGTGTCCAGATTTACAGGAGATAACTTTGTAGATCCCGTTTCTGTGTGAGATTGGAACCTGGGCATCATCCATGATGGGGCCCCTAGATAGAGAGGGCTCCATGGTGGTTAAGGACCAATTTTTTGCAGTCCAAATGATCAGAGTCTTATTATTAGGACAGAGAATGCACATTAGATGTCAATATTTTTTTTTCTTAAAACACCTGGATTGAAGAACACTTGCTACTTCTTTGCCTTCTTTAAATCAAAGTAACACTTTTCAGGGTGGCTCTCACCTTTTTCTCTTCCAAGCTATACTCTATAGACAATGGACTCGGCCGTTCCCATCTCTGCACTCCCAGACTTCCCTACCCTGCCCTTGGAACCTTGGCCTTGGTATAGCAGCTGCCATCTCCAACCAGCAGATTCCGTGCCTGGTGATCCTGCCTTTCAAGCTCTGCTATCCTTTCTTCCAGTAGAGATTTTCTCTGTTTTCTGGTTGTTAATCTTTCAAGAACCTGGAGTGCCTTCCCAGACCCTTCATCCTCAAATCTAGCACCCTGAGGTCTGACACTTTCCAAATCATCTCTGATTCTCCACAGCCAAACACTGGCAATCACATAGAAAGTGGCCTAGGAAACATTTGAATGATGAGTATGTCTAAACATTAGTGAAAGCTCTGAAGGGTGTGAGGCTTCCTGGGAATGTAGACTGGCAGCCATGCTCTGTGCCCAGTGCCTGCCACTGATGGACAGACTAGAGCAGTGCTGTCTTTGGATCAGAAGTGACATCCATCAAGACAATTTGAGGGGCACTTGCTTGAAAGTAGTTAATAGTGACAAGGATATCTAAGAGGAGAGACAGTGCTAGGCAGCCTAGGCTACTCCCCACTGGGGCTGTCCGGACTTGAAGGACTGGACACTTATGGCTGAAGACCACAGGGTTTTGACACCTTGGCAAATAGCAGGTCCAGCAGATGGGAAAATAGATCCAAGAGACAGAGCAGAAAAGGCAAGAGATGCAGGACTGAAGGGCTGGAGAAACTAGGGCCACTGCCTTCTAAATTGCTATTCTCATAGAACTTGGATGATTGAGGCCCTTCAACGCAGGTGCCATAGGTCTCTGCCAGGCTCTCATTGCTTGGGAGACCTCATATCTCAATGACGCCTGAAGTTCTATCCAAGACCACGATGGAGACCATGCCCTCTCCCCCACGATGGACGAGTATCAGGGGGCTATCTCTTCAGAGTATTTGTTTTTTCTTTGTGTGGGAAGAGCTAGCAGCCTTCCCAGCTTTCCGTTCTTTCCCCCGCCCCCAGCTCACCAGGTCCATCCCCTGAAGGCAGTGCCGACTTTCCATCAAATTCTCTCCTGCTTGTTTCCCTCACCTTTTCTCTTTCTTAATCTTCCCGTGTCTCCTAAAAGGATTAATTAGAAAGATGTGAGCAGGGGTTGGGACGTCAGAAAACAATCGTCACTTTCCTATCTGACCTCTCTCACCAGCTGCAGAATTAACAAATTGAATGTCCTCAGCAGGCAGGGGTGGCACATGATACGGAGTTCATTAAGAGCCTCGCTGGGGCTGAGTGCGTAAACCGCTTTAAACAACTCTCACTGATTAAATTCCTTCCAGGCACTCCCGCCAGATGCTGTTAGAAAATACTCACATCCAAGAGGTTTTTAATTTTTTTTAAACATGTGCCAATTATTTCCCTGCTATCTGCAGGTGCTGGCAAGCGTCACAGGCCGGCCTGGCCGGGCTGTCTACACGCTTATCCACCCGGCGCCTGCCTGGGGGGCTCACGTCTGCAAGAATGGGATCCCAGGGGCTCTTCTCTAGGCTGTCAAAACTCTCCAGCCACCCTGCCTGGCTGGCCTTCCCTGCCCCCACCCCCTGCCCCAGCTCCTCACCTTCTGAAACTCACAGCTCTCTTAAATGTTCCTAGGTGGCAACACAGATCTGGTGACCTGCTAGAAGTGGGGACCGAGAGGGCTGGCATGCAGTAATGTTGGGCTGAAGCCAACTGCCTTCCAGCCAGGCTAGGCTTCAGCCCTGAGCCAAACAAGGACATATAATTGCCCCCTCCATGAGTAGAGTTGCATACTTGGCATTTGTTCACAGGCATCCCTCGCAGAAGTCCCAGAATGTACTTCCCTCAGACTTCTCTACTCCAGCAGACTCAAATACTTAGCTTATTCCTCAATCAATGCTTAGTTAATTCTCATTAAATTAACAGATGCTACTTAGCCACTAAAAGCAAGGACTCGTAATATTAGCCACATTTTTAGCATTGTTCATATTTTTTCATGAAGGTAAAGTAGCTTTTGACTAATAACAAACTGATTATTCTGAAACCAGGATTATTCTTTCTCCTCGCTCCTTTATATTTAAGGGATAGCAGCTTTGTACCACTGTTACCAGCCCTCAGAATGACACCTTTCTTGATTGTTTCCTAATTCCCTGCCTACACCTTTAGAATTCACTTTTTGGTTCAGCATTGCTATAGTTATTAACCTTGGTCATAATCTCCTCTTCTTCACTGGTGTTACTCTCATAGGCACTAAAAGTTCATGTTTACCCAGTTCATAGAGCCCTTTCTCTGCGTAGATGACTGACTGCTGACGGAGGGATGGCTAGCAGGCACCCTCTTCTGGCCAATTTTTCTGTATCTACTTTCTCTGAATCCAACTAAGAGCTTCCCTGAATCAAACAACAACCAGCCATTACAAAGATTGGAGGAGGACTGCAGCAACCAGGGAAGGGTGGGAAAGAAGCATCCACCGGGATTTTCACGCATTTGGATGCTCATGAAGAGATGTAGAGACTGGGTCCAGATTGGTAGAAGAGGAGTTAGGACTTTGATTTAATGGTGCTTGCCACACCCACTCATCCCTGTAGTCCCAAATAAAGAAATACAGTGTGAATCTGAGAAAACAACAAACAAACAAGCAAACAAAAAAGCAAGTAATAAAAAAATAGAAAAGAGGGAGCTGGAAATATGGCTCAGCAGTTAAAAGTACTGACTGCTCTTCCAGAGGTCCTGAGTTCAGTTCCCAGTAACCACATGGTGGCTCACATCCATCTGCAATGGGATCTGATGCCCTCTTCTGGTGTGTCTGAAGACAGCAATAGTACACTCACATAAATAAAATAAATTAAAAAATAAGAAAGAAAGAAAGAATGAACAAAGGAAAGAGAAAGAAAACAACATGTTTAATTCTGGGAGATGTTACCAATCACAACACCAACAGCTTAAAGCTCCAAGAGAGGAGATAGGTACCAAGTCACAGGGGCAAGGATTAGAGAAATGAGCAGTTCTCATCATCCTCTGACTCTCTAGAGCTTCTAGAGTCTCTGTACCCAGGTTGCTCTGTAGCAAATGCTTGTCATATACCTTCCTTCAAGTCATCTTCACCTACTCTGTTTAGAGGTCACATTTTCAAAACTTCAGAGGTAATAGAGGCAGCCTGCGTTATTTTGTCTTATTTTGTGCGTAAAGATTAGCATCAGATGCAGGTGGAGTTATAAATAAAGGGTATTGTAGGCTATGATTTTTCAAACCCTATTTTATTTAGGGTTCTTAAATGTTTCAACCTCCCTTCTAGTTCATCAACCAAAGGCAGGGGAGATAGATGGTTAATAGGGCAATGAGGTTGTGGAACTGTTTAGAAGTAGCTCTTTGGGGACAATTCCGATGTCCATTGTCAGAACATCAGAAGTCCAGTTCAATAGCAAACACAAAACATGAATCAGTGGTAGTGGCACCATCCAGCAGAAACCGCAATGTTCCAACGAATTGGCACAAGTCAATGGAGGCCACAAAAATCAGCTGGAATACCACAGGAAGTTCTTTTGTGCATTTCTCTCTACAAAGTGAAGACCAGCGAAGACTAGCAACGCATGCATAGCTAGCCAAGACCAGGAAAGCGTTGCAAGGTATAGCAATAGAAGAGCATCCTCTCACTGTCTGTGGGGTTTTATTTATATTCTTTCTAAATATCATGTGCCCTCTCACATGTCTGCTCCAGCAAAACGTCCTCTCACAAGACAGCTTCCAGAAAAACATTACGTGATGCAACTGAGTTCCCAAAGAAAGGAGAAGTTTCCACTTCGGAGTGTAATGCTTCATGCTCTAAACTGAAAACAGGAGGACTCCCACCGTCACCCATGTTAGGAGAGTCTGAAAGTGTGGAAAGGGGACCCCAAACCTCAAGGCTGACAGCATCAAAACCAAGACAAAGGGCAGGTATTGATGGACATGAGTGACCGATTGTCAGCTCGAAATCTTAGAACAGTAGCACTGGCTCCAGAAGTACCATGATGAGGACTTCTAGAAAGTCCAGGGTTGAATAGAGATCTCTTTTCTCAAGGCTGAAAAAATAGATTAAAATGGCCTTTAAAAGGATATTCTGGGGTAAGAAGACTTTACCTGTGATCCCTGGCTCCTAAGCCATTACTTAATCAGAGAAAGAGTCCAAGAAGAAACCTTCTTATTGTATGCAGCATAAAGGGGTCAGTATTCCTTTTATGAAATAGGAACAGAAAGCTACAAAGTCAGAACAGTCTGTGATGCAGCCATTGTGTAAAAGTGTCTATGTGGCAAACAAAACAAACAAATAAAAAACAACAAAACAAAAGTAAAGTGATTCTAGATATAAATGAAGAATTTAATCCAGCTGAAGTTGGGAAAGAAAAGAGTAGACACTACAGGGAACTGTCTCAGTAATGATGAGAGGAAGCTGAAGTAAATCCTTCCCAAACATGAAGAGAATACTCAAAATGTGCCTCTGATGCTGGGTGTCAGATTGCCAGCCTTGAGAATATGTAGCAAACCACAGAAACTTCTCTGTCATAATGCAGTCTTAAACACTAAAACACTAGCAAATTATGTTTCACAGAACAGTAAACGTTATCTGTAATAGGAAAACCAGGACTAAGGTAAGTAGAGTTCATTAGCATTGCTACAAAATTCCCAACAAAGGGAATAATTCAGTGCCCGAAATAAGCAAATTAAAAATAAAAATATTATATATGTTTTTAGATATTTGATTAAATCTAACACTATTATGTTTTATATCCAGTCATATTTTTCAGGCGTGTATATATATGTTTTCCGTCAAGGTAGTTATTTCCTTTTAATCTTTCTGTGGTTTTCAAGTAGTACTATGATTTTAGGTCAACAAAATCAGTAAATATGAAACTATTCCTTAGCCCTCTTCACTTCCACCAAATGAGCCTCTTGATTTGTTCAAAGGCTCTGATTGCCTCCTAGAAGGCTTTTTCTGGTCCTTCTGTAGTCCAGGCCATCCATCTATATGGCTTTCCAGATTTCACTGGCCTGCAGTGCCACAATGGCTCCTTTGTAGGTGGAATCTTTGTAGAAGCAGGTGCTTAGTTTCGTTGTATGGAGCCGCAGTCCACGATGCATTTCATGATAGGACCAAGGTTGGTTCTTTCACCATCTTATATGATCATGGGCTGGCAGTGCTGTGGTGGGCATGAGGGTAACGCAGTAGAGTGATTAGTCTTGACTATGTAGACACTGACCTCAGGACCTCACATGGAGGCTGAGGTCAGCTCGAGAATCTCCCAGTGAAGGTCGAGATTTATGTGATGTGGGTGAATAGCTGAGGAACTTCCTTGGCCTAACCCAAGCAGCTCCTTCTTACATACAGCTTGCTTTGTTTGCTTATTTGTTTGTTTATTCATTTTTGCACTTGCTATTCATGCCACAATTCTTGCACTACTTCACCAGAAAAATACTAACCCAAACATCTTTGGAAGAGAGAGAGAGAGACAGAGACAGAGACAGAGAGACAGAGAGAGACAGAGAGACAGACAGAGAGAGAGACATACACAGAGAGAGACAGAAAGACAGACAGACAGACAGACAGACAGACACACACACACACACACACACACACACACAGAGAGAGAGAGAGAGAGAGAGAGAGAGAGAGAGAGAGAGAGAGAGAGAGATATTGATTTTGTTCTACATCCTCTTAGAATAGCATGCGGTATTCCCAATTGTCTTCAGTTAGCTTTCCAGGGCATAGACCACTGTTCAAGCATGAACATGTTTGACCTCTCTGAAACATATACTACAGCTTGTGAAAGCTCACTAAGCCTCTCAGTTACATATTCAGATTTGGCTACAGCACATGCCTTTAAAACTTTACACAGCTTGTTTTCTTCCACCAGAATACACAGGAAGATGTTGCTGTAAAAATGAACTTTAAAGGGTCATTTCATATGATGTCAGATCACAGTTGGCTTCTGCTAGGCGGGCATGGCGCCTGATCTAGTCCAGAAAAAATGTCCATAGCATTTTGCTTCAATAGCTGAGGTTCTTTACACCATCTACACAGAGAACGGTGAACAAGAACCATGGATCTGGGAGTCAGGACATCCAGGATTTGATTCTGAAAGTTTTGTATCTTTGTGTAAGCTTCTTATTTAGGCCTGGGGCTCTGGTATCTTAATGTATTATAGGAGAACACTGGATTAAAAGTCATTTTAGGTCTGAAATTCATGTTGCTTTAATCATCTTTGTCTGCTCAGTTATTTAAACTGAGCACTAGCCAAGATAAGGAATAGAAAGCTTCCCAACAATATGCTAGTTAACTAGCCTTCTGACTGCAGAGAAACTTCAAAGTCATTTCAAACTCACAGTCACATCGATGGAAGAGTCTGCCCCATCCACAGAGGGATCTGTGAAACTCTAAGCTTATATTTTACATGCTGTGAAATATATCAATTAAGATAAAGCATTTAGATTCTATTTGTACTGGACTGATTGTACTATCTTGATTTCTAAGGTTAGCGTATGAAGGACCATTTGATCATGTCACAGCTAGTCAGATGGCAGTTACTGGAGTCCACACTGGATGGAGAATTCATCTTACAGTTCTCATTGCATGTGGTATTTCAGTACAATCTTATTCAGTTCTTGCTTACCACATCCCTGCACCACCCTAGGAGTGTGCTCCCTCTGGAGAACAGTCAGGATTACTTAGAAAGGCTCTGTTTAGAAAATCATTAGCAGGTCCTTCTTTGTGACAATAAGAAGTGTCTCTTTACCCCAATGAGATGTGACCACAGTTGTTCCCAGACCCAGAAGGTTTTCTGAAGGGCAGTTGCTTCTCTAGTAGCTTCAATTTGCCATTCAGCCTCTTGAGAGCAACCTGGAGGGATTTCTTGTCCTTCTAACTTTGATTTGTCCGGACGTGTCCTGGGACCAGCCTTTTCAGCTAGATTTTAGCACCTCTTGCTCTGGCTTCAGCTGGACCAAAGGGTAAAGATAATCAAGCTGCTAAGAGTATTTCACCTGCACACCCTTAAAATAATCCAGGCTTCTTGGGGGAGGCCAGTGTGAGTCCTATTTAAGTTGCACTTGGAGGGTAAGTGATGTTGAATCTTGTCATCTTTCTCCAATTTTGCACAGAGGCCATCACATCGACTCTCGGCTCTGATTGGGATGCCAAACATTGGGAAATTAGGCAAAGGTGATGTGGGCTTTAAAAATTTTTTTTATATACTTTAAAATGTTTAATGATCCTGTGCTAAACAAAATTGGCTCCAAGGTGAAACACTTTACTGGATGCCAAGTCTGAGGTCACAAGCTCACTAACAGAGGTAGACAGGTAAAGAGGAAGCCATCTTTGATGTGTTTGTGGCATGCTCCTTAGACAGCTGAAAATATAGCTACAGAATTGCCAAAAAGGCCCAGGCTGGAGGCTGGATGTGGAAGTTACTCCAATACCCATGAGTTTAAGAATAGGAACCACTGAAATCATCGAAGAAAGAGCAGAGGCTGCTACCAGGAACATAGGTTTCACAGCATCTGTGAATGGATTGTGTGTATGTGTTTGTGTATTGTATTGGGTTCTCTTAAAGTTCTTGTGACTTCAAAAGACAGAAAAATCCAGGCTTGGATTATTTGTCTTTTAAATATTAAATTTACAGCAATATAATGTCTGTATTTGTTAAGTATTAAATTTACAGTAATATTAAATTTACAACAATAGAAAGAGAAACAGAAAAAGAACCTGAAGGCCATATTTTGTAGAGACTGGGAGGAGATGTTCACTCCAGAAATACGAGGCTTGGCAATTTCCAGTGCTGCTGTGATGTCTGGCAAAGAGTAAGACTTCAAAAATAGATGGTTGAAAACCTTTAAGACAGTCAGTCCATCAGGCGAGAGATAGTGCAACTCAGATGCCTAAGAACTGAGAACCCGTGGGCATTGTAGGCTAGGGCATGAAATGTTGACCAAGCTCATAAAAAATACAGCAGTTTATCAGAGGAAATGACGTGCTGGGGGCTCTGGAATATCCATACATGCTTACCTCACAGGAGAGACACAAGACTTGAACAAGACATGGAGATGGTGACAGGAGAGTGCCCGTGGAACAGTACTTAGAAGAGGAGGGCTGTGCTGGCTGAAGGTACAGGGTCTGTGCAGAAGAGTTGACTGGACTATGACAAGTCAAAGAGAAGTGACTACATCCTGGCCCATTGCAATAACGAGCGAGCATAGCCAAGGAAGACAAATGGCATTGACCTCTTCACTTGCCAAGAACGGAGGCTGACACTGTGTGTTTAAAACTGCCAAGGGCAGAAGTGAAGCTGTGGGCCTTGGCATTGGCTTTCTTGGCCACCAGTCTGGGTCTGGAAAGGGTGTCACACTAGTGTGGTGGGCTGTGAAAGGTTCGGTGAAGTCCCTGAGTCACTCTGATTGGGCAGCACAGCCGTCAGTTCCCTCTTCACTGCCTACTTTCGAAGGGCCAGAACAGAACGTTTGAAATGCTCATGTGTCCCCCTCCACTGGTTCCTCATGCCCCTTTTCCTGATGTGATTAGCCAGGACCTGTGCCTTTAAGGAGTGCCCCCTTCCGCCGCCCTTCCCCCTTTCAATTACAGCACTAATTTCAGTAATGGAGCATTAATGGAGTAATGGGTGAGTGAGGCTGGCCTGAAGGAACTGTGGAGCTCAGCACAAATTGAGTAAATAAACCATATATTAGATTTCTAAACAATACTTTTAGTCCAGTCTCCAGGGAAAGAGAGTCGTCAAGACTTACTTAAGTCGTCCCTGCAAAGTGTATGTAAAAGAAGTCTCTCTTCGGGGCTGGGTTGTTTGCAGAAGCAGAAAATATTTCTCTCTCTCTCTCTCTCAGAGTCACCCTCTCCAGAGATGCGGGACTGTAAAGCAGTTGCTGCCCCACAGGCTCCCTTTCTCATTATTTCTCCATTTCTCTTAACTTTGACAGACATGTCTGAGGTGGAAATCTTCAAGGTGTGTTCTTTCTGGGGACCCAAGAAGGGTGGGCAGTCAGACATGTCCTAGGCAATCGGAACCAGGCAAGGGTAGGAGCTAGGAAAAGGAGGAAGTTTGGGGGAACAAGGGGAGATTATTAGAAGATGGGGTATAATGAGATAGTGACCCCAATGTTTAACAGAGTTCCCCTGAAAAGTCCCTCCCATCCAGCCTGGACTACATACATAATGAGTTCCTGTCCAGCCTAAACTAAAGTGAGACACTGTCTCAAAAAGCCCAAATGAGCTAAATCCTGTCTCTGTTGTGTTAAAAAACACTAGAAAGATCAAAAGTATGGGTGTCAGAAGTGGGAGAAGATGTTCTAGGCATTATTACTCATTGGCTTTAAGACCTTGGGTAAATAATACAGTTTGACAATACCTCAGCTTTCCTGTTTGTAAAATGGGAAGAGGTCGTTCTGCCTGATCCCTGAGGACTACTGTGAGGAATAAAGTGGATTTGTGATCTAGTTGATGGAAGTCCTGGTTGGGATGATCACTGCAACTTAATTCGAGTTAGGATCGTCTTGGAAGCACACCTCTGGTTGTGTCTGTAAGAATATTTGTAGAAGTGCTGAACTGAAGAAGGAAGCCTCACTCTGAATGTGAGTGGTACAACCCAATGCCTAAGATTTCTGACTAAGTAGGAAAGATGAAGCAAATTGATCACCTGAATTTTACTTCTCTGTGCTTCCCAAGCCCAGCTGTGGTGTGAAAGGCTGCTGTACTCTCCCGAGTGTGTGCATTCCCTGCCTTGATAGACCACACATCAGGCTGGGAGCAAACAAACGTTTCTCTCTGCTTCTCTCTGTTTCACACTGCTTTTATTGGGATTTTTAAAACTAATGAGCAAAGCACGCAGTATGGTTGCAGACACATACTTTGTGTTTCTGTAGCATGTAGCTAGAACCCAGACCTTACTGCGGAGAGGAAGGAGAAGGTTGTGAGGGATGAAGGTTGTGAGGCAGGAAGTACTTAAAATATTAGTCTAGAGTCATGTCTTAGGTACAATTCAATTTCTGTGAAGAGTCACCATGATGAAGGTAACTTATAGAAGAATGCATTTAACTGGGGGCTTGTTTATGGTTTCAGAGAGTCAGTCCAGGACCATCGTGGTAGAGAGCATGGTGCAGGCAGGTCAGCATCGTGCTGGAGCAGTAGCTGAGAGCTTACGTTTATTTGTAAGCAGCAGGCAGAGGAAGACAGGGAAAGAGATAAAGACAGAGAGATAGACAGAGGGAGATAGAAATAAAGGTAGAGGGGCCTGGCATGGGCCTGTGAAATCTCAGACTTTTAAATATGTGACTGTACATGTGGAAAGCTGCGGCTTGTGCTGACAGCATTCACCATTACAAGATGGCGCTGGCATCCGGTGCTCCTCCAAGTAAACAAGTAAACCGCGCATGTGCTATGGTAAAAAAGCGCCAAGTCACAGCCCATACCCGGGCGTTTTGGCGGGTAACGAGTAAGCAGCCAATTAGAAGTGAACACGCTGCTCCAAGGGTATATAAACAGTGCCTCTTCCGGCCCGGGGTCTTTCCTCCTTTTCATTGGAATAAACGTTTGCTGCGGAAGGATCCTGGTGCCCGCATGCATTCTTGCTGGCGAGACAATTACACGCGGGCCACATGTACAGGGTTCATTTTCATGCAAAGCACCACAGATCATCATATGTTAGGGCATGCTTCATCGGCTCCATGTCCATGATAATATCCCTGAAACTCTGAGACAGCATGTCAGTGTAGCGGCTAAAATCAGTCTCGGTTTTGTTTGCTGCTTTGGTCCAATCCCTGAATATATACTGAAGGCCCAGACATGAAGTACATAAGAACTTCCTTTCTTCCACAAAAGGGCTCCTGTCTGAAGAAGGGCTTACTGACAGGGCTGTGCCCAGAGACAATGGGGAACTGACCACTGTCTACTCTGCTAGGGCTTCCACAGGTTGATTCTTGTAACTTCTCAGTCTTACTTTCTAAGAACTTGGGTTCTGACTTCTAAGTTGGTTTATGATCTTGACCTTCTGCCTCCTGGCTCTGTGACCGAGTATGAATTCCGTCTTACCCCTGAAATGTGTAAGGTGCTTTGCTTTTAAAAAATGTAATATATTTTATTAATTCTTTGAGAAGTCCATGTGACGTATTCTGATTACATTTACCACCCTACCCATAGAACCTCTCAGATCTCCCTTCCCACCTCCCACCTGCTCCCAATTTCCTCCCCTCTTTATTATTATTGTTATTGCTATTTTCATTATTATTTAAATAACCCACGTACTCCAAGTCATGATACCCATACACTCATGAATGCAGGGGCATCTACTAGAGAATGGTCCACATGCCAGGGGCTACACTCTTAAAGAAACTGTTCTTCCCCTAGGAGCCATCAACTGTCAACGTCTGCTTATTAGGAATGATGCTTGTTTTGGTTCCTGATTCTGGAAGGGAAAGATTTAGAGAATGAATCTGGTGGTGACTTGCCTACTGTAGAGTCCTGAGAGTAAGAAGGGCATTGCTCAGCTAGAGACAGGGAGTGCATGTGTGTATGTCTGCCTTTCTGATCACTCTCCCTCATTCTATAAAGACAGCAGGACTCAGTCGTGGGGCTCCATCCTCGTTACTCTCCCATCCTGATCACCTCTCAAAGGCCCTCACATTTAAATATCATAGTAGAAATCACTTTCTGACTTTTAAAAAATTTAAAAAAAATTTTGTATATGTGTGTGCCTGAGTGCATGTGTGTGCAGCACATTCATGCAGTGTCCATATATGTCAGAGGTGGGTATCTGACTCCCTGGATCTAGAGATACAGACAGTTGTGAGGCTTCATGCATGTGCTGGAAACTGAACCTTTGCAAGAGCAGTAAGTGCTTTCAACCACTGGGCCATCTTCCCACCTTAATAGCTCACTATTGCCATCCAATTTCAGCACATGAAACCTTGGGCGTGGCATTCAAACCGTATAGAGACCAAAGCAACTCCAGACTGATAGAAAGTAGAGATTAAATGTCTATGTCCTGTACTTGCATGACCCAGGTTCAAATCCTGGCGCACCCACTTATTCATCCTGTGGTCTTGAGTAGACCACGTCATCTCTCTGAACTTTCATTTTGCCAACAAAGGACAGGAAGTACTAAACTGTGCCTTACTTGGTTTTCCTTCTTGTTAAATGAGATAAAACCATCTTTGTCCCTGACATGTAGGAAAGATTCAGGAAATGTTTCTCAGCTAGACCAGTGTTGTAAGAAATAAATCATGATCAACTTTTAGTATGAAATGCATTTAGAGTTCAGAGAATCACAGATAAGCAGGAGGCACTAGGACCTGGTCTTTCCTAGCTGGCAGCTGCTTGTCTAGGTACCATCAGTTCAACCTAGAGTTGAAAAGTTAGTTCGTCTCCTACATGCCTGAGCTCACTATCAGAAAAGGAGGGAATCCTAAGGCCTAGAGTGCACATTACATAATCCTTTTTACATCTTGAACTAGTAGAATGGAGAGTCCCGGGAAGGAAGAACACTGGATGTCCGGAAGGTTTTACATTCATGAAGATCCTACTAACCCAGGAAGCCAGGAGATAAGGTTAGGGATATCGAAACCACTGTTTACTACCAGGTCAGCACACCAGCCTTCTTTTTGTCTTTTCTTCACATTGATGTTCAACTTTGCAAATTTGGGAAATAAACTGCCCCACTTTTGATACCCTGAGTCTCGAAAGCTCTTATTATGAAGTGAGGATCATTAGTTCTTATGGAATTAACAGGTGGACTCCTTGAGTTTTAAATAAGCACTGCAGAGACAATAGCAATCAACTCACCATGTTTCCTATACAAGGCCCAATGGGCATAACAGGCTTAAAATACTATTTGGCCTAATTTAAATTTGTTAGGGCTTCTCAGAGGCATCATTATCTTGGCTGGCCAAAAGGGTCTAACCTTAGACCTTCTGTCTGGTACTAAATGCCAAGAGCTCTGCTAAGGTGGTCAAGCATTGTCATAGCGGATGTACCATCATGAGGCAGTATTATACCCTGGTTTATATTGTCCTTTTAGATTTTTATTATGAAAAATATCGAGCATAGAAAATGGTCACAATAAGTCTCGTCCATGGTCCAGCAAGTATGCAGAAACACAGATAAAACAAAACTACTGTGGAAGCTATGGTAATGCCAGGATGGCAATTGAGCTTGGCAAATGGACAAGGTACCCCTTTGTGTATTCTGTAGTCTCTGAAGCCAGTACCTTTTTTCTGTAATGCCCCTTTGATGTTTTATAGAATCCCAACAAGGACAGTTAAATAACTCAAATCCCTTAGGCACTGACACTTCATTCAACACAGCCCTGGTTTGCTAAGTACTGGCAGGCATCTGTCAACTATTCAACAATTTCTGCAACGTTCCTCAGACTCATGTAGGCATCTCAGTCCCATGTGAGGCACCAGATACCAGCTTCTAAGCACCATGGATGTTCCCAAAGGTTGATCTTAGTCAACCTAATAGTCATGACTAATAGTACCACCCAGGCCTTCAATAGAACTGACTATTGTTTGCCTATCAGTCCACTATAGACAGCAGTTGGTAGTCTCATGACTCTATGTTTGCTGGGATCATTACTCATCCTTCAGGATTAATTCAAGACCTGTCTTACTTGAGAGCCAAGTGTCCCGTGAAATCCTCATTTATAACTTCCTGCTAGATTTGATGAGGTGCCAGAACTTTCTCTTTTTTGTCTACTAGCTGAAAGAAGGCTGTGGAAAAAGGGTAGAGATGGTTGAGTGGTTGAGGAAGGATGAGAATTAAGGTGTCTTATCTTCAAAGAGTTAAGCCAGGGTAAGAAGGGGGGTGATTCAGCCAAGTTGCATATCAGCTTGGCATTAGACCATGCAGGAGTGTGTGATACCTTTGGAATGAGACATTTCTATTTGATATGGACATCAGAGTGAGCAGCCAAGCCAGGAAAATCATTGTGCTACCATAGTTTCAACCTCTAAATGGCGGTCTCTGGGCTTGTGAGTTTTGACACTATTTTATTTAAGTTTCCCTATTGCCTTATTTGGACTTCTGGAATAAAAATGATTAGCATTTATATATTATAGAGGATAGTACTAAGGCCAGGGAGCTCAACCGAAACCTGAAGACTTGAAGGGGCAGCTTCTGCCTGCCCTAAGTGTTGTAGTCACAAGTGTGATGCTTGTTTGCTGAGGCCCTTCCTGCAGTGGACACTGGGCCATGCATCAGTGACAAGGGCTAACCAAGGACCTGAGCAAATAGCAACATAAAGAGATGTGAGCTCAAGTTTTCACTCCAGAGAGAAAAGCTTGAACCTATATTTCAAAGTACATGACTTTGAAACTTCAGAACTCTTCCTTCTTCCTACCCTGCTATCCTTCCATTCCAGTTGTTGCTTGGCCATGGTGTGTTTATATTCTCATCATTCTTTATGCAGATAGGGTTCCGTTCTGTATTGTTAAGACTTTGGTCCCTGCCATACCTGCTTGTCACACTGCCACTAACTATCCCTCTGCCAGACCTTGTGCTGGCTCTTGAGGGTACAGGCCATGGTTCTATCCACTAAGATGATCCAGGCTGGGACCACATCTAACACACTAAGAGCCAAGCCTCATCCAGATCAACCGACAGCTCTGCCAAACAGCTTAACCATTTTGAGTCTTGGGGCTTCCTTCTTCTGTATACAACTTGATTAACTGGGAATAGCATAACGCTGTGGGACAGTTCATGCAAAAACCCACCTAAGTCCTGTGCTGAAGCTAAATGTCAGTTGCTAATGTTTTCTGCCCTGTGGCACTTCACTTCTTTTCTTGATAGCCAGTGGTTTTCCTCATTTAGTGGTACTGGCTCTTGAATCTGTTTTGATGTTGATTCCATGACAAAATGACCTTAATTTGATGCTGATTACAGATTGTGAGTTTGTAATAGAGGCTGGAGAGATGGCTTAGTGGTTAAGACCACTACTCTTGAGGACTGGAGCTAGGTTCACAGCATTCACAGTTGGTGGGTCATAAATACTTGTAAATCCAGGCTTGGAGTATCTATGAGTCTCTTCTGGACTCTGGGGGTAGCTGCACTAATGTTCACTAAACCACACACATAAACTTATACACATACACATGCAATTAAAATTAATTTAAGAACATTTAAATATACTTTAACAATCTTCCACACACATTCCAATAGTCCACACTTGCAGTAGCCAGCCTGCACTCCCCAGCATTCAGACAGAGCTTATGTCTGGGTTCCATGCAATCCGTATACCTGTCAGGCATACCTGTCTCCAGTATATTTACAGTTGTCAGGCAGGGAAGATAACTCAGTTAGAAAAGTGTTTGCTGTGCAAACAGGAGACTCGAATTGCAATCCCCAGAATGCATGTCCAAAAACAGGTTTGATGTCACCCATCTGTAACCCCAGTACCAGGGAGGCAGGGACAGAAAGAATCCCGGGGTTGCTGAACAAGTCTAATCCACAAGTCCCAGGTCCCTTTCACCTCTGACCTCTGCACACACACACACACACACCTGCACATACTTGTGTACTCACATACATGAACATGCACTTGCACCATGCAACCCCATATCTACACACCAAATATATTTGCATTTTCTTCAATATTGGTGGTATATTACATCATCTATAATACTTCTTTTTTGTTTTTCCACATCATATAACAAAATGTCGGTTGATACATGTTCTCTCTACTGTGGGCTTAGATGTTTAGCTTAGAAGGAAGCATGTACATGCGGGTAATCCTGCCTTCAACCTGTAGGATTGAACCTTCTGATGCCCTCAAAAACTGGGCTGCCTCTTGGCCTCTGGCCACCTTTCCTTGCCCAGAGTGTTCATCCTTTCTTCCTTCATATCTCTGTGTTCTATTCCCACTCTGAGACTTTAGTTCACTGCTATTTGTTTTTTTTTCTGACTAAAGGAAGTACTTTTCATGCACTTTCTTATGTTCTTCTTCAATAAATGTAATTTCCAGGCTTGTTTTAAGTACTTCTCATGCATACATATAGCTTATAACAATACAATGCAATTCTCATATAATAATGTTGAGAATAAATATTAAAACTTTCTCATATATGTAACAAAAGTCACCTTTGTTAAATAGCTTGTCCTTTATAGAATGAAAAGACACACCACACAGGAAGAGTTCACAAAACATATTTCTAATATGGAGCTTAACTGAAACACTCTAACAACTCTTATAAGTCAACAGTAAGGAGACAGATATCCTAGTTTAAGATGGGACAGATTTGAATTAATATTTTTCCCAAGGAGATAGTAGCAATGAAAGTATGTCCAACATCATCAACCATAAAAAAAATGCAATTGAGAACCACAATGGGATATCAATTCACAGGACTGATGAACAAAATAGATAAAAAATAAGTGTTGCCATGAATGTGGAAACCATGAATTGCTGGTGGGAATGGTGAATGGTTAAACTATGTACAAAAACATTTGCCAGCTTCTTTAAAATCTAGGTTGATACTTACTATGTTCTCAACAGATAGCATAGCTACCCAAGATACATGAAAATAAGTCAACACAAAAATTTATGTATTAATGCGCTCAAAATATCATGGTAGGCAAAAACTAAAATACTTCAAACATCCATCATATGACCCAATCATCTAAAGGACTAAGTGCATACTAACACATGTTAAAACATGGATGAAGGCCCAAAACTACCATGCTAAGGAAAATTACATCAATTGACCAGAAAAGATAAACCTATAGAAACAAAAAGTAGGTCAGCAGTTGTAAGGAGTGGAAGAAAGAATGATGTTTAATAATAACCATCTGTGATGACAGATGTACCAGGGTAGAACTGGGCTCAGGTCCCCTTTAGTACTTTCTAGCTGGCTCTGATGGAAAATTTGGTTGTCAAGTTGACACACCATGGAAGAGGGAGCCTCAACTGAAGAGTTGCCTCCATCAGATTAGCCTATAGGCATGTCTGTTGGGGAATTTTCT
>NW_021604598.1:5704981-5709472 GCF_004785775.1 Grammomys surdaster | reverse complement strand
TGCCTCCATCAGATTAGCCTATAGGCATGTCTGTTGGGGAATTTTCTTGACTGTTGGTTGATATGGTAGGACCCGAACCACAGTGGGTGGTATTGATCCTGGGCAGGTGGGAAAGAAGACACCGATTGATTATCAATTCCAAATTGTCATTCCTGAAAACATGCATACCAGTAACATTATATTGGCTTAGCAGGCTGTATTTAGGAATGGATATGTATACACATATGTGTAGGTATATGCATGTAATAACAATGAATGAAAACAGGCTATGAATTTCAAAGAGAGAAGGGAAGGGTATATGGAAGGCTTCGGTGGAAGGAAAGGGAAGATGGAAATGATGTAGTTATATTAAAATCTCAAAACCGGAATAATAAAAAGGAAGAAAAAGCTAACACATTAGTGTTCAAAGACCAAAGTCTTTGGCCAAGATGGCAATGCCAGAGCAAGAGGCTTGGAATGAATTGAGAGGATGCTGCTGTGGCATGTGTGTGGGATAGAGAAACACCTCAGGACAGCAAGGTGGCAACATGGTCAGCTCATTCCTTCTCTAGGAGATACACAATCCAGAAGACCAATGGTCACTGAAATCATAGGAAAAGAGTCTGAATGTTTTAGAAAAATAAAAGACTTTAATACACATGAAAAATATTCTTTGGGACAACTGTGAGTTTGTCTGGAATACTGACAAATTTCATTTTCAGAAACAGTTTGAAAGCTCAATATGCAGTCTTGAAGACCTATGTATTCTTGACTATACTTGCCTTGTCCTCTACGGTTTTTACTTACAAGCTCTTTGTAACTGGTGCTTTGCCCTCAGGTAGTAAGCAAGGAAAACAGTGGTTTAGGTTCACTGGTTGTCTTAGTATGTGGTATTTCTTATCCCAGTGCTTTGGAGTCTTATAAAAATGGGTGTTTGGCAGTCACGTATCGCTCTGTTCCACTGCCACCAAGAGGAAGAGTTAGACTCCACTGGCTACTCCCTTGTCAAAGTGGGATGAAAGCATTGGCTATTCCTCCACTTCAGACAGTATTTGGCATGTTTCATGGCTTACACCATTATGCTCTTAGTCAGTGGTTTTTAACCTACCCAATGTTTTGACCCTTTAATACAGTTCCTCATGTTGTTGTGACCCTCAACCATAAAATTATTTTTGTTACTATCCTATAACTGTAATTTTGTTACTGTTATGGATCACAATGTAAATATTTTTGGAGAGAGAGGTTTGTTGAAGGATTTTTGACCAGAGGTTGAGGTATGCTGCTCTAAGTAGAAGAACACATGGGAAAATCTGAAGATTAACCAAGGACTCAGCGGAGCGCAGCTCAGCAGAATGGACTGTTTTTGTAGTAAGGACTCAGGCACTGGTCAAAGAGCAAAAAGTAACTCTGTTCCTTTTGTCTAGTATTTAGCAGATAGTAATATGAATGCAAAACAGAGAGACAGACAGACAGACAACAACAAAGTTCAGAACTTTAACAATTTTATTGGTGATTCAACCATGCATAGACAAGAAATAATCTTTTAGGAAGAACAGACAGGGGAGTGTGAGTCTTTGAACAAGCCAGTAAGCAGTGTTCTTCAGTGAATTCTGTTTCAGATTCCTCCCTTGAGTTCTTGCCTCAGCTTTCCTGGATGATGAACTGAAACCTGTAAAATGAAATAAACCCTCTTCTCTCCCAAGTCGCTCTTGATCATAGTGTTATCGAAGCAACAGCAGAGCAAACATTAGCTTCATACCCACAGCTTGGCTAGCAGCATTTGGCTAGCTCTTTCAGGGAAGGAGAGTGTGCTACATCCCTGGGGTTTCTTGCATGGTGTGCACATCAAATGTGTGCAGTAATGGGTTATTGTCTACCAGAATGAACAGCAGTGGCGGCTGCTATTTCTCCCAATGCTGCTGAGAGTGTTGAGACAGGGGAGTAGATAGTCCATCAAAGGCACCCGCCAGAAGAACAATGTAGTGACAGGACCGGCTGACAACAAGAGACAAAGAGCTGTGCTGTCCAACACTGCCCAGGGCAACCTGTCTCTTCCTGCACGCCCAGCAGACTGTTAAAAGGGCCACAAAAGGCTGCTAGGGAGATGACAAGAGCTTAAGAATTTGCTGAATGTGTTACCCTCGATAACCAGAGTAAACCCGAGTGACCTTCCTGGGACACACAGGAGAGATTATTAAAAGAATATGGGCCAGACCTGAATCTAGACAAGGAAGTTAGGATGTGTATTTAAAAAGTCTTGGAATATATTCACAAGTATTTGATCAACTCAATATAATTAATTACAATGTTGGAAACTGATATTAAAATTATTTTTTTCACAATTTGAAAAAAAATGTTAGGAAAATTGGATCAAAACTTGAAACTGGGCAGAAGACATCATTGGTGTGTTCTCAGTGGCATGGTGGGTATTGTCCAGAAAGTGTATCTTTTGATTGGCTTTTTATTGACTAAGCTACTTCACAAGCACGAGGGTGGAAGCCAAGTTGAAGAGAACTTTAATAACAATACACGTAACTTGACTGGAGCAGAGCAGTTGTTTCCCTGCAGTGGATATAGAACAGATAGCTCTCACCAGCGCATTTGCTTTCCCTTTCGGACAGTAACTAGTTTTGTGCAGTTTTGGTAACTAGATGTTTTAATAATAAATTTTGGTGTGGCATTTCATTAGACAATTGAAGGGTTCTCCATTTTCCCCCAGACCTGGAACTTCCTCTGATCCTTCTAGATCAGCCTCACAGGCTGTTGTCTCCAGCACCATTTCTCACTGTCAGGTCTGGCTGGTCATCTTCATTCTGTGGGATCACACACCAAGTAAGGCCTTGACAGGGAGAATGTCTCTTATGTATTTTCAAAAATTATAGTTTTCTATTTTTCACATAAGCTTGGTTTAACACCAGCAATGGCTCTATCACTCTTGTGAAGAATTGGCATTTCAGGTAGAATTAGTTTTTCTAAATATATCTCCAAAGCTGAGCTAGGTTTCTAAATTTATACATTTTTGGGCAGCCATGCCTGTCTACAAACAGCAAGATTTCAATATTTGTAAGATAACTTAAAAGACATAGGACAGAAAGTTATATATATTCAAAATCCAACACACCAAGACAAACAATATTAAATTCATAGATACTGATGATTTTAAAATTCTTAGTATGGAATGTGGGTATGGTTATATTTAGTTAGAAATAGTATATAATTTGCTTATGATATATTTTAAATAACACAGAATGTTTGAAATAATAAACATATATGAAAAAATAGTATTGGCAATACTAATATTAAAGATATTTCATTGGGAAGCTGGGTCAACCAATGACTTAATTCGTATAACATTAAAAATGATGCCACGTTGCTGTTGTGAAGGCCGGGATGTAACTTGTAGACCCATCTCTGGAGGGCAAATGTCATCACAGTGTGACTGCCAACTGTGTAATAACAATGCCTGGAGTTGTTTTTATGACTTAAATTTTGAGCATCATCAGAACCTCTAAGTAAAGACTGCTAAGAGGTACTTGGGAAGAATGAAGTGTTTATTTTACCACAATGGCAGTACATTCAGCTTAGTTGTCAACCAAACAAGAAGACAAAAACAAATAAGGGCAAAAAGAATTTGAACAATATGATTAATAACCTTTGCTTAATAAATCTATTGGAAAATTTAAGATTAGAAAAAGTGCTTTTTTCATATCGGAAGAATATTTTTAAAACCCAGCTGTTTATCAACACACATAGACATGCCCATTGACTCCTACAACACTCATCTCAAAGAGAAAAAGTTACATGAGCAATGTTTCAAGTCAAAGTTTCAAAAGTTAGAAATCAAAAGTAAATTCCCAAAATAGCTAAACAAAAATGTTGAAAATCATAGTTGCATACATATTCCTAAACATAAGCTGGCACATCCATCATCCATCCATATAAACAAATACATATATGTATGCAATAACAACTGGGAGAGAGAGAGAGAAAGAAAGAGAGAGGGAGAGGGAGAGAGAGAGAGAGAGAGAGAGACTATGGATTTGATAGAGAGAGAGATGAAGGTTTTGGAGAGAGGAAAGGGAAGAATAAATGTTGTAATTAAATTATAATATCAAAAGTAAACAAAAAGAATCATAGTTGCAGACAGTTTTATAATGGCAGTATAAGCATTGCCTTTTAAAACAAACAAAAACAAAGAAACAAAACAGTATTACCAAAGTCTTATGGGAGATTTCACCATTCTCTCTCTGGTTTGCTCTTCTTCCTACAATAGGAGCCCTCTATATCTATGTCTCTTCAGCCACCCCATATCAATGTCTTCAGTCATATATCTATGTGTCCTCAGCCCCCATATCCATGTCCTCAGCCCCCATATCCATGTCCTCAACCCCCATATCCATGTCCTCAGTCCCCATATCCATGTCCTCAGACCCCATATCCATGTCCTCAGCCCCCATATCCATGTTCTCAGCCCCCATATCCATGTCCTCAGCCCCCATATCCATGTCCTCA
>NW_021604598.1:5609974-5704881 GCF_004785775.1 Grammomys surdaster | reverse complement strand
CAGCCCCCATATCCATGTGTTCAGCCCCCATATCCATGTCCTCAGCCTCCCATATCCATGTCCTCAGCCCCCATAGCCATGTCCTCAGCCCCCCATATCCATGTTCTCAGCCCCCATAGCCATGTCCTCAGCCCCCCATATTCGTGTTCTCAGCCCTCCTTATATCCTTGTCCACTAAGGGTCAATGAGGAAATTTCTGTCCAAACAGAAATAATTAATTTACAAATTGGAGACATCACATTAAATCCCAATAATTCTTTTAAAAGAGCCAATTATACTGGCAAGCCCCACAAATATGCTCACAATAAATTCAAAAGCAAGACATTTTAAGGAAAACATCAATAATGAGAAGTAGATTTAAGTAATGCAAAAAATTTGTAAAAATATTAAGAAATTTCAGTGAATTTCTCTAGAACCATTTTAATACCTCAAGTAAATCAAGAATGTAACACAACTAACACGTAAGTGGTCAAATTCTATTTAAAAAGGTGAATAAAGAGAACAGAAACAGGAAATAAAGAAAATGCAATTGAAGATCTCTCACTAATGATTCTGCAAGCAAAGAAATTTGTAGAGAGTTTACTCTGTATCGTGAAGAAACACATGATTCCCATGCTATTGAAATGCTTCAGTGTTACAGAAGAAGAAAGGAACAAAATCCTTAACAATTTAGTTTAGAAAATGGACATAAGCCTGATACTAGAATTTTACACACTAGAATCCAAAAGTAAGACAGCTATAGGTAAAATGAAAAGCTGTGTAAATGTAAGTATCCTATGTAATACATACGACCTATGACCAAATAAGATAATTACAGAAATATGTGATGAATGTAATCAGGTGATTATCAGTGTGCTCAATCATATCACTAGAATGAGGGAAAAGATTTTGATAAATAAAAATCTAGTATCTAGCCTCTATTCTTTAATCCTCTGAGAGCAATATATAGTTAATCTAGTTAAGAATACTAAAATTAATATCTTAAAATGTATAGCACAACATAGATGTAGTTTTCTCTAAGATAAGAACACTTAGAGTAACCATGGCTACTGACTGATGTCTGAGAGGCTTAAAGAACGCCAGTGAAGTAAGGAGGTAAAATCACGGGTATAAAAAAATTTTAACAGAAGAGAGACTATTCAAAATATTAAGAAAACAAAATATGCAGAATATCATTTCCATGTTTAAACAGTAACAATTAAGAAAACAAAGAGAGAGAAAGCTCTATCCGACTTCAGTTGAAATGGAAACTTAAGGGTTCTTTGGAAAGTCAGTTGGATGGTGTTTTGCTGGGGCAAACACATGAAGGAACATTTAGCTGAAGTGGCCACAGATGAAAGATGTAAGGCAGACTCGTGAAGGAATGTTTAGCCGAAGGAGATACAGGAGAAAGAATGTTCTGCTAAAGCAAGCATGTGAGAAGACACATGATGAAGGATTCTTTACTAACAACATGCATGTATTGGTCCACCTTACACTGCGTAGTTGAGCTGCATTTGGTGGAAATCCATAGAGAGAAATGCACCAAAAGTCTTCTGGTGGTGTGCTGCAGTTTCTTGCTGTTCCCTTGGACTTGGGCTGATTGGCAGAGTGATTCAGTTAAGACAGAGAGAGGTATGTGCTGAGGCAAGACCCATGGCGGACACATGTTTAGAGGGTATAAAAAGGATTCAACAGACAGTGATGGAGGCTGAGCTAGGTTTGCTTATAGAGCTAGTTGTGCAATGCTTGTGTCCCTGAGAGACGGACAGCAAAGAACTTCACCTGGCATTCCTCCTGGTCCTTCCTGCTGACTAGTGCTGAGGCTGAGGCTGAGGCTGAGGCTGAGGCTGAGGCTGAGGCTGAGGCTGAGGCTGAGGCTGAGGCTGAGGCCTGGCTGTCTCTGCTAGGTAGTGTCACCACTGCAGAGTCACGTTTGCTATCCTGTCTCTACTGACCTGGACTGCCGTTGTGTCATGTTTGCAAGTGGATCGAGCTGTGGCTGCCTGCTAACCTATGAACTGAACTGATGATTTTCAGACAACACAGATAGGAGTTGTTCCAGGGAAGCTTTCTAAACAGGTCCACTTCCCCTGTATCCTTTCTTTTTTTACAACATCTGGTGGACTACAAGGGAGATTAAAGCATTTAAGAACCATCATTAAAAATAGGATTTTAAAAATTAAAGATACATTTAGTGATGACTTAAAATATGTAAAGTACCCCAAAATAAACTCGGTGGAAAGCATTCAAGGTATCTTTAAGAATCTGTAACTTCTTTTGTTCTAGAGACATGACATCCCTGAAGAGATAATTTTTATTAATAATCATATTGGATTAACAAAGCTACACAGTGACAAAACCATAATGGGAGTCTTAAATCATTTGACTCTCAGTCATTCTTGATATAGCAAAGTTAGAGATTAACTGAGAATTAAGTGTTTTCATGGGGTGGGTGTCTTGGTGTATTGAAAGGGATAGGTGTCTTAGTGTAGTGAATGGGGTGGGTGTCTTACTATATTGTACGGAGTGGGTGTCTTAGTGCATTGAATGGGATAGGTGTCTTAGTGTATTGGGAGTTAAGTGTTTCATGGGGTGGGTGTCTTGGTGTATTTTTTGGTCAGAGGCCATTGTGGATGTTGGTTCTCTCTGTCCACCATGTGCATCTCAGAGGTCAATCTCAGGTCCTCAGGATTGGCAGCAAATGCCGTTACTGGCTGGACCCTCCCACCTTCCCCAGCTGAGACTTTTTTAAAGATGTGTAATGAGAAAGGAATTGCTAATGTCACTATCTAAACATTCCTTACAGCAGCATAGTGGTAATTTAGAGAGACAGATGAACCTGGTGAAGACAGTAAGACATTCAGAATGGATGTTGAGATAAAAGTGACACACTTCTAGTAAAAGAAAATTTTGACTGAGAAAGGGTAAGTGATTCCATGAATTCTTATCAACTATATTGAAAAAAATGCTTTTTTAAGTTTACATTGGCGTTCATGTGATTTCAAGGATCATATTCTTTTTCTAAAAAATGCAAAAGATTTAAGAAGGACATATACATCGAAAATGAGTGCACTGTATAAGCACAAAAGCACACACAGACACAGAGATACACAAAACACACATGGGCACACACACAGACACACACATCAACATATACACAAACACACACATATGCACAAACACAGAGATGCACACACTAGCACACAGATACACACAGAGACATACATGCACACACACACTCACACACACACAGAAAGACAATCAGACACACAGAGAGACACACACATACACATAGTGCTGTAAACTAACAGATTCTAGAATCACCTTGGAGATGGGCCTCTGGCAAAGACTGTGAGGGTTTATCTTCACTGTATTAACTGAAACCCCACCCTCTGTTGCTGCACTATCCCCAGCTGGGATCTTGGACTGTGGAGGAAGAAAGCTGATTGAAGTGCGCAGCCTTCGCTTTCTGTTCCTCATTCTCCTATGATGCGACCACTTGCTTCAGTCTCTCCTTTCCTTGATCTCCCTTCCATCAAGCTCAGCACCTTGCGCTGAAAGATAAAAGCCATTCTCTCTTCAACTGCTATTTTGGGTATTTTATTTCAGCAACTGGAAAAAAAACTATAACAAATATTGATTCTTCATTAGCAATCAAATATGGATGAAAATAATGTTCATTATTTAAATCAGGTTTCTTCCATGGTAACTTGTGCCAAACAGCTGATTACAAAACAAACAATTTATCTAAAGGATATTTGTTACAGCAGCTTGAAGCACACACTAGTAGTGACACTTAGGAAATTATAGGAGAATGTTCAGGAACAGAAATGCATTAAATGAAAATGCAATTTGCACTTTACACTGATGGATTTGTTTATTAAATACATATTGTTTACATAAAATTTAAGAAAGACAGAAGCTAAAATATCAAAGAAGGCTTAGTCTTATGGTACAGTTCTAGAAAAGTTTCATTTCTTTCTTGTGATTTAGATAATATAGATTTTGTAATTTTTAAAGAGTGCTGCTTTCATTAAAGTTGGTATACAACTGGAAGATGTTCATATGCCTTATAAGTTTTATATTTTCTTGAGTTTTGATGTATTATTGGAGGTGTCACTCAGGTTCTTAGGCTAACCCTTTCAACACTGCACTAAATCCCTCAGGCCTGAAAGAAGGCTGTCAGGACAGGAAGGAGCGTAGAGGGCCCAGATAAGGTGAGGGATGGAGAAGTGTCCTGCAAAACAGGATCAGAAACTGTCATTATATAAAATATTGTTCATCCTAGGCTTTTCATTAATCTTCGTTTTTAAATACATTAAAGTACTTTTCTAGAGTACTATGGTTTTTAGGACCCTCTTAAAATTTGTGCCTATGACAAATGCTTCAGCTATCTCCACCAGTCCTGGCTCCCTTACAGGACTCTGAACCTTCCATGCTCCACAGAAAGCATTACATCTATATGTTCTGCTTCTACTGCCTGGTCAGCAGGCAAGCCCCTTTCCTGACAGTGTATACACAAACACTGATGCTGTAGGCCCAGGGAAGGCAGCATCCCAGTCACTCATGAAGCACATCTTCTAACTGGCCTTGTGCAAGGTATTGAGTCCCTGGTAGCTCATTTAACCTTCACAAAAACCAGGCAGGCAAGTGCTCTAGCTATGACCTCAGTCTCAGTAGACAGGTAGGATGTCTAGCTGACTATCCTGTGAGTCCTGTAATGTCATCCATTCTCAGTAACCTTCACCAGTTGCACTGGGGGATGGCTGTAGCTTGTCTGTTTCGCAGCTACATGTGCCGTGGATTGAGCTCAAGGAAAAGATAAAAGGTATTTGGCAACTTGGGGCCAAGCCTGTGAAGGTGAAGGTGGCTTGCCTCTCTTCCTGTGTCCTCTGTGTGTGCCGTCTATAAGGGCTGCAGCCAATGGTGGGACTAAGTTAGAGCACAGGGAAAGTACAGGTAAATGCAGAAGGAAGCTTTCCTGATGAAGATTCCATGCCAGGTCTGGATCGATGTTTACAGGAGAGAGAAATAATTTTCTATGTAGTTAAAAATCAGTTATCTTACATTTTTAAAGGTTACAGATCAACTTAGCCTTAATTTATTTTCATACTGATAAACTACTATTTTGCTGATGGGGAAACTGAGAAGTACAGAGGCTTAACCACCTTGAATAAGATTATATGACCAGTGAGGAACAAGTGAGCATCTGATCATTTGCAACATTAGTGTCCCAGGTCCTAGTCATGGGCTCTGTAATCCACTGCTCTTCCAAGAGCTCCAAATCCAAGTGCAGGGCATGGAGCCCTACATTTCAGATGTACAACCCTATGTCTTTCTCCATCCAGGGCACTAGATTCTTCTGTGTCAGCAATTGTATCAGGAGCCATTTCCTGGTAGGAATGCCTTCTGAGTTCCTGTCCACACTCACTCTGCCTTCTGACTGCCTGTGACATCAGCTCTAGTCATGCTTGAGGGTCATCCATCATCATCCCTCAGAACGTCTGCTCTTCTTACAATGAACGGCCTCAGTAAGGGTCGCAGAGGTCTGCTTCTTTTGGACCTTTCAATCAGAAACTCCGCTGTCGGAAGACAGTCTGATGGAAACCCAGCCTGAGCCCAGGACCACACTGCAGTCCTGTGGAATTCTGACATCACACTGTTCTGCATTGTTTAAGTAACTCAGTGTGTTGCCATGTTTATCCCCTTCAGTCAAGCCAATGCTAAAGGAAGTTTATTACTCTGCATTTTCAGCAACTGGTGTCTGAGGCATCCATCTCAGGCTCACACACAGTTTCCCTCTAGATCCACTCCTCTGACACCAGTGACCAGTGTCTCAACATTAATGCATCTGATGGCACCAAGCCTTAGCGGCCTGAGGGAAAACACTCGCCAAACAGAGATTGGAGTCACATTTTTTTAAAACTCACAGTTTTTTTCTTTTCTGCAACTTATTTTCTCACAGCTTTGTGATCCACTGGGCCACACTAAACTGTACTGAATCTTTGATTCCTTCATATTTTCTTCCAGGACTTTCAAAAGATTAGTAAGCTTGTTCTAGTGAATCAGCATGTTTGGTGATGTTAATCTACCAGGTCTAGAATGGACACATTGCATAAGCCCACAGGATGGGAAATAATCCATTTGCCCATTCTGAAGTGTAGACTATGTTTGTGGCCCCTTTGTGAAGAGCAATCATTGTTATTTTAGGAAGACCTGAGTTTATCCAGCTCTTGTTAGAAATGGATAAACCCAGACTCTCACAACAAAGTGGAAGTGTGAAATTCATGCTCTCTTGCAAAGCAAACACATATTATCATCTTGTGCGTCCGGTTGTGGCATTAATAAAAGCAGTTGGTCTTGGCTCACACCCACGCACAGACTTTCTGATAAGATGTGGAAATGAGATTATAGATTTTTTTGTTTTTTTACTGTGAGTATTAGATTGTTCCTAGTGCTGAGTAATTCTGACAGTTTCTATAGGATAAATTTTTGGTGTGTTGTGATTACTCTCAAAGGACAATCTGTCACTTGAACTTTGTCACAGTCTTCCTCCACACACTGATGACCGGTGTGGAGACAGGAGGGACAGATGTCAGGCCAGACATGTTTGATTCCCTCATCTGGCTTTTACTTATGGTCAGTAAGTTAAGACCTACAGTTCTTCTTTGGAACAAAAGGTTAACATTTAGTTTTAGCTTTGCATTCCTAACTGAAATACAAACTTGTGAAACCAGGCTTTCTCTCTTAGGGTTGAAGGAAACCTTGGGAGGGCAGAAATAAAAGTTGGTATGTTTCTTCTGGGAGCCAAGTAGACCAGTAGGTTCCACAGAAAATTACCAAGGTTTCCTGTAGTGACAATTTTAGAATTTTGATTTCTTTAAAAAACACAGAAATAGGGCTGGAGAGATAGCTCAGCAATTAAGAGCACTGACTGCTCTTCCAGAGGTCCTTAGTTCAATTCCCAGCCACCACATGGTGGCTCACAACCATCTCTAATGGGATCCGATGCCCTCTTCTGGTACGTCAGAAGACAGTGACAGTGTCCTCACATACATAAAATAAATAAATAAATCTTTAAAAAAACCCCACAGAAATAGTAAAAGGATAAATTTTTATTTTAATTCCATGTGTGGGATATGGAGCTTCCTCAGATTGTCCACAGCAGCTGACTATGATTTTGCTATGTGCTCTAGAAGGGGCATGATTTTGCCAGTGGCAGACAGTTTCTGTGACTGCGTGATGTTGGGAATTCTGAGTACTTTACAGAGGGAGTATAAATGCTAGGGCCTGGAGAGGCAAGGTGGATTGTTGGCTGTTGGCTGTTGGCTGTTGGTTGCTGTTGGCCGCTGTTCATTGTAGTTTGTTAAGTAGTAATGCACAAAGAAGAAAGAGCAACAAACAGAAATTAGATATCCCGATGATAAAGATCAAACTTTCCCCAAGGAACTTGATGTCCTTAATCAGCAGGAAGTAGTCTAACAATAATGTCTTCCATTTTCTGTGGGACTGCGTAAGGGTATCCTGGGACATGGTTGAGCAGGTGCCTAGAACCCCGAGATTCTGCGTGGAATTCTGCGTGAGAACTGGCAGGAGTTCGATCCTCCCCCCCCATCATCCAGGATCCTGAAAAGCAGTCACGGTCTCCATAGAGTCACATAGGCCAGGCTATAGGCCTCAGGCCCTAGGGATTTACATACTAATGAAGGCCAGAGGGCAGAGCAAATTAAACATGCTTCCCCCAGATCCTCCCCCAATCCTCCCCCTTTCTCCCTCCCTATATAACTCGGGACTGCCCTGAGTTTTGGGGGGTACGCCTAGATCCATCTATTATCCGCCATGACAATAAACCTTTTTGGAACCAAGGACTTCCTCGTGTTACTGGGGCCTGCCCCCGCTAAGGCCCTCAGGCCGCAGGAACCGTAGGATCCCCTCCCGAATGTGGCAGCCTTTTTAAATTTTCCCCACAATTTTCCTTATTATTTTTTTCTCTCCTTTCTAGTGTTAGAGGGAATATAAGGGTGTCTAAGGGGTGGAGAATGGTGGAAGAAAAAAGAACCTATGAAGTAGCCAAAGCTTGGATACAGATTCCTTTCCCTAATCCCTTTCCCTGTGTGCATTTGAGTTCAGGTGGACCAAGAAGACACAGCACCTTACTGGTTTAGAGGCATCACTTTGCTGGTGATGGGCTGTCTCACCTTGTTGGATCAGGGCAACACTCAGTATGGCAAAACCTTCAGTTTCTGTTCCATCTTCAGCTTCTCTGGGTCTTGGCTAGGGGTGTGTGCATTGCTGAGGCAAAGAACACTATCTTTTGCAGTTCCCCTATGTCATCAAGGTTGGAGGTGCTGAGAAATGGACATGGGTCCTCATTTTTCCTCGTAGATTTCAAGTTATCCTTCATCTTTCCCATCATGTAGGCACCCTTTTCTGAGTCACAGGCAGACCTCTTCACCAGCACTCACCACAGAGAGAAATCTAATGCCGTGTTGTCTTATATAGCAGATGGACACCATGCATGGATGCTGAAATCAAAACATACTAAAATTAATTAATTAATTAAAAAATTAAAGTTGTCCCATAGTGCATGGGGATGCTCACAGGCCCACCCAAACATACCAACGTCCATGGATGCTCATGTTCCTTAAATAAAACAACTTAATACTTGCTTATAATCCAAGAATTACCATCCAGAACTTTAACCTCTAGACATTATCTTCTACAATGTAAATAGTATGGAAGTAGTTGTTATAGTGTATTGGTTTTGGGAATTATGACAAAAAAGAAATCTATACATGTTCAGCATATATAAATTTTGAAGAATCTATTTTCAATAATTTGATTATTGTGCAAAAAATAGCAAAAAAGAGTATATTTTCAATCTGTGGTTGGTTGAATCTAGACATGTGAGACTGGTGTATGGAGAGCTAAGGTAAAGAGTCTAGTCTATAGTTCTACTAGTCAAATTGCACACATGATTCTAGTGCTGTACTGTAGAATGAAGACTGCTTCTATGACATTAGGAAGCTTCCTAGTCTCCATGTAATAGTTTGATATGACTTCTTTAGGACATTTCGTACCTTATATTACTCACAGACATTTTGCTTCCCAAATGTACCCTGTTGGGTCACCATGATGTTGTCTTTCGTTTGTATTCTACATTTTATTTTGCTTTTTTTGGGGGGAGGGGGGGGTTCGGGACAGGGTTTCTCTGTATAGCTCTGGCTGTCCTGGAACTCACTCGGTAGACCAGGCTGGCTTTGAACTCAGAAATCCGCCTGCCTCTGCCTCCCAAGTGCTGGGGTTAAAGGCGTGTGCCACCACCGCCCAGCTTTATTTTGCTTTTGAGACAGGTGATCATGTATGCTAGGCCAACTTTGAACTTGCTTTGTAGATTAGAATGTCCTTGAACTGTCCCTAATTCTCTTGCTTCTAGCTCTAAAGTCCTGTGATTGCAGGTCTGCCACCAAACTTGGCTAGAATTAGTTTCTATTTTTTAATGTAGGTTGGAGTTGCTTTCTACTGTCTTTTTCATTACAGTTTGACCGGTGCCAAGTCTCTTAGCTTTTATTCATCTGGAAGTCTTTCAGTTTCCTCTTTACTTTTGAAAAGATGATTTCTGAAGATTGAGTTCTTGTTTGGCAGTCTCACTCTTTAAAGGTTAAAAATGAACTCTTCCACTGAATTTTAGACTCCATGGCTTCTGAAGAAATATCAACACGTAGCCTCATCAAGGGTCCCTGACATATGATGAGTCCTTTCTGCTTTGTTTCTTTCAAGATTTTCTTTGTCTGTTAGTAGTGATTATAATTTTCTAGATATGGACCTTTGTGTTTGCCCTATCTGGTGTTTACTGAGATTCCTGCATGTCTTAATTAATGTCTTATCAACTTTAGGAAGTCTTTAGCCATTATTTATCCAAATATTATTTACTATACTTTTCTGTCTTTTCCCCGGGGGTTATATTTTGGCTTACTTGATTATGTCTCTGAAGCTCTCTGTATTTTTCTTTATTTTTCCTGTTCTTCAGATTGGATAATTTCAGTTGCCCTTATCCCCAAATGTTCTGACTCTTTCATCTGATAGTTTGATCTGCCAGACAGGTTTGTTTATAACTGTTCTTTGCAAATCATGTTTTGAAAAATTGCCTGTCTTCATGATGATCAGCCAGTGCTAATGTCTATATTGATCATAGGTTGTTATGTTGTAAACTACTGTAGAGCAGGAATCAGTGGGACGAGGACGAGATAAAATGTCCTGAATCTTCCTATGTGCTTTGAATTGATTGTGAAGTGTTCTTCATGAACCAAGGTGTTCGAACTCTTCGTCCCTAGGTAAAGCTGTTTTGGGAGACTAGACTGCAGCTCTCTAGGCAAAGGCCTTCTCCATGGCCCCCCCCACAGTGGATCCTGATGAAAAGATTTAGTCTCTGGTTCCAAATAATTTATTGTCATGCCGGATAGTAGATGTGAAAAACCATACCCCACTTCTCAGTGTAGGCCTGAGATTAAATACCTTTGCATGGAGGAGTGTCTAGGAAGGAAAGCTTATTGGCTAAGCCCTCTGGGCCTCTAGGTACCTTATTAGCATGGACATCTCTGTTTTGAGCCTATGTGACCAAAGGTCACATCTCTTTTTCTATTGTCTTGATCTGAGATGTTAGGGATGCCTCATCTACATATGAAAAGGCTTGGGGCATTGCTCTTACATGGCTGATGGCCACAAATTTATTGAGCGGCTGGCTGCGGTTAGGTGACAGGGGCCTGGTGCCAGGGAGCAGGCGAAGCTCCTACCATCCCTTCGCTCAATCAAGGACTACACTACCTTTCACAGTCCACTTCTCCACATACCCCAAGCTCAGTAACCTTTGTGAGATAAGAATTCCAATTGGACACATTAATATGTCACCTTATGGTCAGCAAAGAATGTTAATCTAAATGTTTTAATTATTTGAATCTCATCAGAGCTACATGTATAATCTAGATAGAACCTGATAGAGTATTAAAGACCCTGAAATCAAGGACAGTCCTCTCTTTGAGAGACAGCCACATCACCAAAACTGTAAACAGGTCCTATCCAATGCATAGTGTTACCAGGTACATCCCTTCCAGAGATCAAAGCATTGGTGGGGAGTGCCCGATGCTGTTTTCTTCCCCTTCAGTCTTAGTTCCTTCTCACCCAAGGATTTTGTACCCCACTCTGTCCTCCAACAGAGCACAGAGAGCTCTCTGCACCACAGATCAGCACTAGAAAGCCAGATCTATTGGGAACTATTGCAATGGGGTAAGCCTTTACAAACATCCACAGCTCGTATTTAAGACACTGCTTGTCTCTTGTCTCTTGTCCTGCTTAGATAATTTCTCTGGATTTCAGTACAGTAGCCCTCACACATGCTTGAGAAGTGTGTTTTTCGCTTTATTTTTTTACTGGCGAGAAAATGTTCTTCCTTTTCTGGAGGCTTTTGATTTATTGCAAATGAATCCTTATAAAGAATTTATAGTAATTCAGTATTTCAGAGGCTTTTTGAGAGTGTCTAATCAACTCTCTTAGTAGGACATATAAGAGGGATTAGATGCATTGTGGAATGTTTGTGTGGAATGTTATCATTCCTTAGACATCTTAGAGGTGCATATTATCTTTTCTGTATTTGTTGGGGAATAGTTTATGTCTTACCTTGTGGTGGGGGACCTGTGGACTATCTTCTCATAGGACATGGAGCAAGTGATTTTGAGTGTTGTCTATTTTACTCCTAAAAGAGTAAAGAAGTAAAGAAGAGTAAAGAAGGTCTTTTAACAGAACAACTTGGCCTGTGGGTATATGCTCTTTGCATTCATACTGTGTCTCATGTGCCTTAGTCTTCCTACCAAGACTAAATTCTTGCCAAGATTCTTACCAAAAAGAACACACCACTTCTCTTTCTAATCAAGATTTTCAAAGGGAAAATCAACTTCAGCAAAGTTAGGGTTATGAAATGAAGACAAAGTAGATCTGGATAAAACCAGTAGCTTCTCTTTCCCACTCAAGTTTCCTGTGGACATGATTCAGCAGCATCTGCTGTGTGTGCTGTACTGCCCTCTGCTGTGTGGGTTCAGCTATGCCCCACCCTGCTACCTAGCAGGACACTGACATGAGATTCACCCTCTTTTAAAAAGTTTATTAATGATTTTATTTGTTTACATTTCAAATGTTGTCCTCCTTCCTGATCTGGCCTCCACAAAACTCCCTCCTCTTCCCCTCCCCTTTGCTTCTAAGATGCTCCCCCACCTACCTAGCCACTCCCCGTACCTAGGACTTTCTAATGGTTCCCCAAGTTCCCCCACCACCACCACCACTGCTACTTATTTCTATTTGTTCTCCTGGCCCTCTGGACTTCTCTCCTGTCTCTTCCCACACCTGGTCCTGCCTACTCTTTTTTCTCTCCCCTTCCCCTCTCCCACTCAGCTCCCTCCTAAAAGGTCACACGCAGCTTGGACAGATCACAGCAGACTAGACGGTTCTACGAGGGAAGGTTTATTAAGAGAGTGGGAGAGCGGGAGGAGAGAGAGAAGAGTAGAGAGGGTAGAGGCGCCGGCCATGACCACGTGGAGAGAGGGGGAAGGGAAGGGAGGAAGGGAGAGGAGAAGCTAGAGGCAAGACAGTAAGAGAGTAAGAGAAAGAGGAGGAGGCAAGCAGCCCCTTTTATAGTGGGCACACCTACCTGGCTGTTGCCAGGTAACTGTGGGGAGGAGCATATCTGGGTGTTGCTGGTGGAGTTGGAGTTTAGACAAAATACTAACACCTCCCTCCCTCCCTCTGCCCCCTGTGATTATTTTGTTCCTACTTCTAAGTGGTATTGAAACATCCACACTTCAGCCTTTCCTCTTGTTAAGCTTCATATGATCTCTGAGTTGTATGGTGGGTATTCTGAACTTTTGGGCTAATATTCACTTATCAGTGAGTACTTACCATGTATGTCCTTTTGGGTCTGCGTTACCTTAGTCAAGATGATATTTTTCTAGTTTTATCCATTTGCTTACAAAGTTCATAAAGTTGTCATTTTTAATAGCTGAGTAGTATTCCATTGTGTAAATGTACCACATTTTCTGTATCCATTCTACCATTGAGGGACATCTGGGTTGTTTCCACCTTCTGGCTATTATAAATAAGGCTGCTATGAACAGAATAGCGTATGTGAATTCAAGGCACATACTTAAATATAATAAAAGCAATATACAGCAAACCAATAGTCAACATCAAACTAAATGGAGAGAAACCTGAAGCACTCCCATTACAATTAGGGACAAGACAAGGCTGCACCCTCTCTCCCTATGTATTCAATATAGTACTCGAAGTTCTTCTAGCTAGAGCAATTAGACAACAAAAGGAGATCAAATGGATACAAATCAGAAAAGAAGAATTCAAGGTATCACCATTTGCAGATGATATGATAGTATATATAAGCCACCCTAAAAATTCTACCAGAGACCTATAGATGATAATGTCAGCTAAGTGATTGAATATAAAATTAACTCAAACAAATCAGAAGCCTTTCTCTACACAAAGGATAAATGGGCTGAGAAAGAAATTAAGGAAACAACACTCATCATAATAGTCACAAATAATATAAATAATATAAAATATCTTGGTGTAACTCCAGCCAAGCAAGTCAAAGATCTGTATGACAAGAACTTCAAGTCTCTGAAGAAAGAAATTGAAGATGACCTCAGAAGATAGAAAAATCTCCCATGTTCATGGATGGGTAGAATTATCAGTAAAAATGGCCATCTTACCAAAGGCAATCTACAGATTCAATGCCATCCCCATCAAAATTCCAACTCAATTCCTCACAGAGATAGAAAGAGCAATTCTCAACTTCATCTGGAATAACAAAAAACTCAGGATAGTGTAAACAATTCTCAAAAATAAAGAGAACTTCTGGAGAAATCACCATCCCTCACCTCAAGCTGTACTACAGAGCAGTAGTGATAAAAACCACATGGTATTGGTACAGAGACATACAGGTAGACCAATGGAATAGAATTGAAGACCCAGAGATTCACCCTCTTAGTAGAGCTTTAAGCACATAATGTAGACTTATTAGCTACTGACAGTGTTGTTCAGCAGCTCTGTACATGTGTACATCTTATCTGTCATATGGAGTACTGGCTAAACAGAAGCTCCCTTGGTGCCCCGCACCTCTGAGTATGGCATCTGTCATCCTGCTTTTTGGTTGCCATAAATTTGATCATTAGGCAGCTAGTATGAGAGTAATAATGATGCAGTTAGCCTTCTATAACTGTCTTATTTCATTCAAAATGTCCTACTGGTTCATATTCATTCAAGAATATGCCAATATTTCCTTCTTTTTGAGGTTGAGCAATATTTCCTTTTATGCATATTAATTTTCTTGTTACTTTGACAAACCCTGATGAAAGTAACCTAAGGAGGGAATGGTTGATTTTAGCTCACAGTTTGAGGGCACAATCCATCGTTCCAGGCAAGGCATGGTGGCAGTGGCATGCAACAAACTAGTCACATTTTGTGACTTTAGTCAGCATGCTGGTTAGTTTTGTTAACTTGACATAAACTGAGAAACCAAAAAAATAAAAGAGAGAACCTCAACTGGAGAATTGTCTTCATCAGATTGGCTTGTGGGCATGTCTGCAGGGCATCTTCTTGAGTAATTTATGCTTGATCTGGAAAAACCCAGCCCACCCTGGGCAGGTGATAATGTGTTGAATAAGAAAACAAACTGAACAATCCCTGGATAGCAAGCCAGTAATCCTCATTCTTCCATGGTTTCTGCTTCAGTTCCTGCTTCCAGATTACTGCCTTAAGTTCCTGTCCTTGCTTCCTTTCATATTCAACTGTAATGTGGAAATCAACAAACAAACTTGTTTTTGTTATTTTGTTTTGTTTACCCAAGCTGACTCAGGATTTTATCACAGCAATGGAAACCAAACTAATACAGGTAGGTTGGAGATAGCTTCCAGTGAGTGTTGGTGTTCAGTTCCCTTTTCCCCTTTTAAGTAATCTGGAGCTGCATGGAATGGTGTTGTTCACATGGGCTGGGTATTCTCCTCTCAATTAACCTAAAAAATCCCTCAAGGGCCTTCCCAGAGCTGATCTAGTGAGCCTTGGTCCTTTCAAGTTGATGCTCACTGTTAATCATCAATGTATGTGTGCAACACTTTCTCTTTTTGACTAATTCATTCATTTATGAAAATATAATTTGTCCCCACATTTTCATTATTGTGAATAAATACCACTGTAATGAACTCATATATTGCACATTTTCATTTTATCTTATCTTATATATATATATTTCAACTTTTTATTGATTCTTTGTGAGTTTCACATCACACATCCCGACCCCATTCATCTCTCTGTCCCTATTTATCTACCTTCCTCCCTAGCAACCTTCTACCTTCCTCCCTAGCAACCTTCACCCAAAAGAAAATAAGAAACTCTCACAATAGAAGTTGCAGTGTGTTACAGTGTGTCCTACAGTACAACCTTTTGTCTACACATTTTTACTTGCAAATGTTTGTTGCAGTGAGTCACTGGTCTGGTTCAGGGCCTCTTGCTTCTGCTATCAATACTGGATCCTCACTGGGATTCGTCTCAGGTATCCTGTTGTTGTCCTGTGTCATGGAGATCCTACAACTTTGGATCTGTATGACTGGCCCCTTCATGGGCTTCAGAAGACCACAAATAGTGTAGATGTTGGGATGGGCTAACTCAGAGTACTGGGTCTGGGCCTGGGTGGTAGCAGAGTTGTTCAGTCTGCCAGATCTCCCACACCCTCGGCACCAGGACAAAGTTCTCCAGCACTATCTCAGTTAGTTTACACAATGCCACAGGCAACAAGGGGCAGGGTCAGCTTTTTTGTACTCATGACCTCAGGGCCAGCTCTCCCACCTGCCACAGGTGGTGAGGGGTTGGGTGTAGGTAGGCTATCTCTCCCTTGTCCATGGTACCACACAGCAGATATCGAGCAGGGCCAGCTCTCTGTCGCACATACCATTGAGGCTGACATGCCCTCATCCCCACTATCAGGGCCAACTCTACTGTGGTGCCTGGGCGAGGTGTGGGGGCGCTCTCCTGAGTTCTGAAGCTGGCAAGGAGTGAGGGCAACTCTTCCGTGTGCACATGAGAGACAGGGCCAGCTCTGTGCAGCCCTTGGATATCAATATGGTCCCAGGCAGCAGGCAGACCAGGGATGTCCGAATGGCCTTTGGTGGTAATATTTACCACTGACATGGACACAGACCCAGACATGGTCCTCAGCAGCAGCATGAGCCAGGACTTTACCGTTACCTCAGGTGGCATGGCTGGGTATCCATACCACACTGTTCCTCTTCATCCTCACTTCTCCAGATCTGCCTCTTTATAGTGCTCAAACCGTTCTGCTTCTTTCTCATTTCACTACCCTGTACTTGCACTTACACTGTGGGTTGGCCACACAGTGGGCAGGGTCTCTGAGTGTCTTCAAATGGTCGTCCAGCCCAAAGATCTCAAAGAAAATAAATCTCTGGACAGTTAAACACAGTACTGTAAAACTGTAGGCTTTAATCTGATTCTGGTTGGTTACTCCCACGAGTAACTTTGTGTGCTCTAACGTGTCTGGCAGGCAGGACACGATTGTAGGTTTGTGGCTGGGTTGGCGTTTACGTCTCTCCTTTCATAGTGTGTAGAGAACACAACCTGTAGAAATGAAAGCTCTAGGTCGGCCCCAGTTCAACTTCTCCATGGTCAGTGAGTTGTGTAGGTGTCATCCTCAGCAGTAGGGATTTACTATCAGGTAAGGGAGAGCATCCATCCTATCATGTTGGCCACAGCCTGGGTTGTTTGGGGTTTCCCATGGAAACCCTTTGGTTAACAACTCAATTAGATGTAACCAAATTTGGGCACAGGAAGCTTCATTTGGTGACAAAAGATGTCCAGTTAGGGCTCTGCTTTCCCGTTATTTGGTAATTTTATTTAGATCACATTCATATATGTCTATATTTTAGGACGCTTTTATTGTATTGGGTTTCCGTGTTCCCGTTCAGATGGTCCTTAATTTTAGCTTTCTCTCCTCATCATCTTCCCCCACCCCGTTTGATTCTTCTATTCCAGTCCCTGCCTCCTTGTTCATAACTATCTATTCTACTTCCCTTTTCTAGAGGTATCTATCTGATGCCCCCATCCCAGTCTCCTACTTGATAACTAACCTTTGTGGTTCTAGAGATTGTGTCTTGCTTATAGTTGACTTACCAGCTAATAATCTACATATAAGCAAATGTAAAGCAAATTTAATGTCTTTATGTCCTGGGAAATTCATGATTTTATTTTTAAACAGCTGACTAATATTCCATTGTGTAAATGTTGCACATTTTCTTTATTCATTTATCTGTTGAGGAACATCTAGGTTGTTTCTAATTTCTGGCTATAATGAATAGAGCAGCAAAAAACATGGCTGGGTAGTTTCTCTGTGGTGGGATAAAGCATTCTTTGAGTATTTGCCCAAGAGTGGTATAGCTGGATATTAAAGTAGATTAATTCCATCTTCCTAAGGAACCATCACACTGGTTTTCACACTGTCTATGAAAGTTTGCACTCCCATCAGTAATGCAGGAGTGTTCCCCTTAACTGGCATCCTCACTAGTCTGAGCTATTACTTGTTCTTGCTGTTGTTGTTTAATTTTGGCATTCTCATGGTGTAAAACGAAATCTCAAATTAGCTTTTGATTTGCATTCCCCTGATAACTAAGAGTGTCATATGTTTCATAAGTGTTTCTCAGCCGTTTAATTTCCTCTTTGGAAAATTCTCTCCTTAGATCTATACCCCATTTTTAGTTGAGTTATTAATTTTCTTGATATCAGGTTTTTAAAGTTTTTTTATATATTTTTAATATTAGCCCCGTATTGGATGTGTAGTTGATTAAAAAAAATCATATTTTCCTATTCTGTAGGCTAGCACTTTGTCTAAATGATGGTGTCCGTTGCCATACAGAATCTTTTCAGTTTCATAAGGTCCTGTTTATTAACTGCTGTTTTTAGTACCTGTGTTAATGGTGTTCTGTTAATAAAGTCCTCTGTGTTCAAGGCTATTCAATTCTTTCTCTCCTATTAGTTTCGGTGAATGTGGTTTTATGATGAAGTCTTTGATTCATTTATAGTTGAGTTTTGTTCAGGATGATAAGAATGGATCTATTTAGATTCTTCTACATGAAGTCATCCAGTTTGACCAGCACCATTTGTTGAAGATACTGACTTTTCCCCAATATGTATTGCTGCTGCTTCTCTTCCTCCTCCTCCTCCTCCTCCTCCTCCTCCTCCTCCTCCTCCTCCTTCTTCTTCATCTTCTTCATCTCCTCCTTCTTCTCTCCTCCTCCTCCTCCTTCTTCTTCGTCTTCTTCGTCTCCTCCTTCTCCTTCTCCTCTTCCTCCTTCTCTCCCCCTCCTCTTCCTCCTGCTCCTCCTACTCTTCCTTTCCCACCTCCTCCTTCACTTCTACAGATGTGTGAATTTATGTCTGGGTGTTCCATCTATCAATATGTCTGTTTTTAATGCAAATATTATGCTGTTTTTATTATTATAGCTCTGTAGTACAATTTGGGGTTGGAGATGATGATACCTCCAGAAGTTCTTTTATTATTTAGGATTATTTTAGGTATCCTGAGGTTTTTTGTGTTTTTGTTTGTTTGTTTTCCGTATAAAGTTGTGTATTATTCTTTCAAGGTCTGTAAAGAATTATGTTGGAATTTTGGTGGAGATTGTATTGAATCTGTAGATTGCTTTTGGTAAAATGGCCGTTTTTACTATATTATGCCTACTGATTCATGAGCATGAGAGATCTTTCCATCTTCTGGTATCTTCTTCAATTTCTTGATCTCCTTTAGCTGAGACTTCAAGTTCTATATTGAAGAGCGTGGAGAGAATGCTTCTTGCATCTTAACAAGCATCTTCTTCTTTAGGTTAAGAAAAGTTTCTTCTATGATTTTATTGAAAACATTGTCTGTACCTTTGACCTGGGTTTCTTCTCCTTTCTTTATCTCTGTTATTCATCAATTTGGCTTTTTTATGGTGTCCCAGATTTCCTGGATGTTTTTGCCTAGAGCTTTTTAGGTTCAACATTTTTCTTTGACCAGTGTATCTGTTTTCCTTCTGTGTTATCTTCAATGCTTGAGTTTCTTTCTTCCATCTCTTGTATTCTACTGGTGAGGCTTCCCTCTGAGGTTCCTAAATTTTTCATGTCCAGACTTCACCCAATTTGGGTTTTCTTTATTGATTCTACTTCCACCTTCAGGTCTTACACTGTTTTATTCATTTCCTTCCATTGCTTGTTTCTATTTTCATAAATTTCTTTAAGGGATCTATTCATTTCTTCATTAACATTTCTATCATATTCATAAAAAAAGCTGTTTTAAGGTCCTTGTCTTGTGCTTCAGCTATGGTGTAATCTCAGGGCCACGTAGTACTGCTTATGGGTTCTAGTTGAGCATGTTTTCACAACTGATATCATTTTATTTTTACATTGGTGTCTAGCCATCTGGGTTTGGGATGATTGTCATTCTAGGTACTTATCTTGCCTTTATTGGATGAGTGTCTTGTTCCTTGATTTCTAGTGGCCTCTCTGGTCCTTAAGATGGTATGGTGGCTGTTTGTTGCTTGGTAAGGAATTCTTCTGGGTTCCTGACAGATGTGGCCATTGCAGGGGGTGGGGGAGGTGGAATGAGAAGGTGAAGTGGGTGTTCCAGGTAGAAAATGTTTATAGATATTAGGAGCTAACACTTAGAAATGGGGATGGGCTAGAAGAGGGATGGGTGAGGGTGACCGTTAGGAGGGAACACAGGGTGTTCCACCAGGATATGTTTAGTCCCTTGGGAATAAGATCAGAGTCACAACAGGCAGCCTGATAAAGAGCTGGGGATGAAACTGGGGTATTGGATCTGGAGGCCATGAGAGAGAAATCTGAAGCTTGCCTACCTGTCTTGCTGATCTTCTTGCTTCTCTGACTAGCTTGGCTAGCACATTTCTAGGGAATGCCTGCTGGAGTTGGGGTCTGGGATAGCTGGATAAGTTTGGAGCAGCAAAACATGTGTGAACTGCTGGAAATGGGAGCAAGAAGGGAGGACAGTCAGCAGGTGATCTGCTACAGAACTGAGAGTGACACTAGGGAATTTGAAGAAAAAGAGATCTATAGTTAGCCTATCTGCTTACCTGGCTAGTGTGGAGTGCTGTTTCTGTTCTGTTTTGTTTAGTTTCTTTCCAGACTGGTCCTCACACTGTTACACTGTAGTCTAGGCTGGCCTGGAAGTCATTATATAACCCACGCTTAGATGAACTCATAAGAATCCTTCTACCTTACCCTCTGGAGTGCTGTGATTACAGGTACGTGTCACCATGCCAGGCTCAGCATTCCCGTGTGATAACAAGTAGAATTTTGTGAGTAAGATTTATGCCAAATGAGACAGAAGCACGATGGCTTTAAAAACTGGCTTCTCCAAATCACCGTGAGATTTGAACAGCTTTGATGAACCCAGGAGTTGGGGGCTGAGTTGTGTGCTCTCCCTGCCTTTACATTTTAAAGACCTATTCCCTTGGTGTCTCAGAACGTGATTGTGTCCGGAGATCTTTAAAGGAATTATTATGGCACAAGAAGGTCTTTAAAAATACGATGGGAGAGGAAAGTAGCAGCAGGAACTCAGACACTGAAGGCTTTGTTGTTGTTTAGTTTTGTTTTGAATTGGAATAGTCAAAACTATTCCAGTAAAGTAGAACATGTCAAGGTACAATCTCCTTTTTTGTTATGTTTTTGCTACTATGACTAAATATAAATAGTTAGTAAAAGCAACGAGAGAGAAATATTTAAGATTAGGGTATCTGTCCATAGCTGATGTGTTGGATGTACACGGAGAGACTATGACAAGAGAACTTCTTCATGGTGGGCTGAGGCAGTGCTGGTGTAAAGATGGCTTTCTGCTTGATTCCCAGTTTATTCTGTCTAGGACCCCAGCCCTTAGAATGCTGTCCCTCCACATTCAAGCCTTCCTTCTTCATTTTATCTACCCTGCAAACATACTCAGTGGTATATCTCATTAATTTTCTAGTCGAGGTTTTAATAAAGACTCACCATCACATGGTAAAGTGTATGTGTAAAGCATCCATCAGTACATCTCTCAATTTTAACTAACATCTCTTAAGCACTTCCTGTCTGCTAGACACTGAACTCATCCCTCGTCCAATTGCATGACAGAGAAGTTAGCAAACCGTGCAGTTTAGAGAATCCGGGACAGGAACATAGAAGTTTGCTCAACCACACACTGAATAATAATGAAATGATAAAAAGTCCATGTTACTCTTCCCTTATTGAATATAAAGAATAACTACAACAGGCATATGCTAATTAGTATTCTCCCAACAAGTGCTAACTTTCCTAGTAGTCACTTTGAAGTTCAGGTTATCTGTCCTTCTGGTAGAAGACTGTTTGACTTGACTCTGTAAAGCAGTAAAATTTCAGTTTCTATCTAGAGCCTATGACATAAAAGATTTCACATGCATACTGAACAGGGTAGGAGAGGTTTCTTCTGGTTTTATATGGAATAGATTTTTAATGGAAATTTCCTCTAACTCAGTTTTTTTTCTCATATGCATCTAACTACTTAGGACTCTCGTAGAGGCAGAACCTGTACTAACTTTCAGATCCTCACTGAATGTTCCCATTGCATCCACGTACCCTTTCTGGGAGGTTGAACTGCCCAAGGAGGTGAATAGCATTTATTTACTTTCCTGCCCTGAACTCTAAGTTCTTCTCTATCTTGGGTACCTAGACACTGGGAAATTCTCAATCATCTTAGAATGCATACAGACACACTGAAATACATGAAATAAAAAAACAGGCTGAGGCAACAACGGAACAGGAAAAGCAGGCTTTGTTAGCTCTGGCTAACATTTAAGAGAGGGTCGGGCAGTATGGGATTAAGCTCTGTCGCTTCCTTGTTTGAGATGATAGCATACATATAGTCTCTCTGGGTCCTTGTGGTTTGGTCTGTCATGTGGGGAATCATGAACAAAACATTCCTCTTAGTGCCTGAAGAGCACATGCGTGTAAAGGACTGAAAACATGCTCTTCTTTAGTGTCAAACATAGGCAGATGCTCAGAAAAGAGTGGACATTGTTATGTTGGGTACCACAAAGAAATGTGGGGAGAATGGGAGCTTATTAGGCCCTCTGCTGCCCTTGGCCTTCGTCTCCCTGCCTACACCATCCAGAATCCATATTTCTGCTTGGCTCAAAACTCAGTGCATTTTTACTTTGAATCTCACCCCCTTTTTTATTCTTATTGTCATAGTTCAATGTTTACTCTTCTGCCTCCCACTTCCATTAAGCATATTTGATAACAAAATGGCCCTGGCCTGATTTGAAAGTCCAAGCTTCTCATTTATCACGAAATTTACAAAGCTCGTAGGCTGGTCTCATTCCATCAGGAGTCTGGCTTCCACTCTGCATCCTGTAACCAGGGGTGGGGGGTGGAGGGGTGGGGGAGAGGTTTGGTGGGTGGTAGGGAGTCCATCTCCAAGACATGCACTTCATGAACTTGCTTCTAAAATAGCCACCGCTGTTTTCCTGTTTCTTGTCAACTGGGAGCTTATTCTGAAATTAGACCAAGTGGAAAAACACAAAGGGTTTGTCCGGCTTTGTACCATTAAATCCAAGTGGCAAGTGTGATGGGGGAGGGGTGGCTTCATTATATAGTCAGTGGAGCCTTTTAGCTTCAGTAAGTGAGTCTGATTCAGGAATGAGGGCGATTGTATCTCAGGAAAAAAAAATCAATATTAAGATACACAATTGCTCCCCTGGTATCGAAAGAATTAGTTGATCTACATGCTAAATGACAAGGCTCTTGATAACAGGGATTATGTGACCTGCCTTTCTAGCCAAGGCTGCTAGGAACTGTCCTTTAGGTCCCCAAGGCAGAGATAATCTAATTAGAACAACAAAGACCAGGTCCATTTGAGAAGAAAGTGACGTGGGATGGATGGGGATGGGGGTCACTGTTGAGTGTATGAGGCCCTGTTAGGTCTTGAGGGGTAGGGGTGGGCTCACTAAAGGCAGAAGCGTGTAGGTAGGATCTGCTGGGGAGGGAGGCCTGAAGGGGAGGGGCGGACAGAGGTCACCTCTAAAACATGACTTAATCTGCACTTTGGCTCCACAAACAGTGTCACACTGGCTCCCAGACTCCAGCCAGACTTGACAGGACCAGTGAGCAAGGCTCCAGACATCTAGACACTCAGGGGTCCTCCAGGAAGGAGACAAGCAGCCTGAGAAATACTTGGAAGCTTGTGATCAAACTCCTTCCTCTGGGAATTCCCTGCATCCAAAAGCCAGATCCCGGGGGCCATTTTATCTGCCCAGGACAAAATGAGAATAAGGCCACGTTCTATTGATCGCTTCTGTCATCTTCTGATCTCACACCTGCCCTAGGCATTTGATGTTTCCATTTTCGAAATGAGAGGAAGTATCTTTCTCCCATTCTTACCCTTTTCCTCATATATACATGTATATTATGTGTGTGTGTGTGTGTGTATGTGTGTGTGTGTGGAGAGAGAGAGAGAGAGAGAGAGAGAGAGAGGATAGAGATGAGACAGAGATAGATAAATAGGTGGGTAGACAGATGATCTGGGCTACTGTGCTTTGTGAGGTTTGGACAACTCTGGCACATTAGGAAGCTTTCCTTGATCCCAAAAGTGTTTCTGAAGTTTCGTCAAACTTTTCAAAACAAAAATAAGTGAAGCCGCATTGATAAACACACTCCTTAGCAGTGGTTTTAAGCCTTATTCTTAGGAATTACTTTTTTCCTCTGGAAAAGGAAAATCAGCCCTGCAAGGTCTGTTCTTAGTCTCCACTTCTCCAGATCTTTTCAGCTCAGAAGTACTCTTTTGGGAAAGCCGTGTGGTGTATCATGGGATTAGGTACACCAGCATGGAGTCTGTGGCAGCTCGCTGACTTACTGCTTCCTGGATGTTCTTGAGGGCACAGCAAGAAGCCTTTCCCAGCTGGGAGAAAAGTCTAGGACAGAGGAACTCCCTGTGGCATGGAGTAAGACCTTGTACTGCAATGGTAAACTCTTTTGTCTTACTGTAGCTTGGCTGCTGTCTGTGAGGACTGTGGGGGTCAGGAAGGTTAGGCAGAGAGTTGGTATTGTGACCTGATTGGACAGGTAGAGAGAATTCTGAATGGCATTCCAGAGAGAACTAAGAAAACTGGTCAGAAAAAAAAGCCACGCTCGAGGGTCACTGAACGGCTCTGACTCTGGCAAAGCAGTCTTGTTTGGAGAATTGAGGCTGAATAGGAAAGTTAAGATGTAGTGGCTTCCAAGTTCAGTCCTAGAGTGGCCACAGTCACCTCTTCATCCATTTGTCTAAGAACTTCATCACTAACGCACTGTGACAATTGTGTTCTTCTCTGCAGCTTTGTGGAGAGCCACTGCTTACTGGGTAGATCTAACTTTCAAATCGGGGCTTTTCTCTTCCCATCCACCATGTTTAGGTCTGATATGTAGGGAACGAGGAGATTCTGAAGGATGAAGACATGAAAGAATGGGGCACAAAACCCCAAACTGCCACTTACTGTTGATTTCAACTCTTATTACTATAATTATGTTTTAAGCAGGGGCTCAGTGTTGAGAGCAGAACCAAGTGCTGGAGACCCATTGTACTTGAGGTCTATTCAGCTAAGAACTTCCCCTATCAGTGTCTAGTTTTTCTCATCTGTAAAATAAGAGGCTTGGGTTAGATGCAGGTTGTGGTTTATCCTGACACGGAGATTCTTAGACTCCTACAGATAGATGCCAACAGAAAAGCAGCCAGGCCAAGTCTCTCAGTGTCTCCTCTGGGGGAAGGGCAGGTGATGGGAGGGGCAGGGGAACACTACTGAACTAGGTTAAAAGCTAACTGCTCCTGGGTGATTGGGAGTTGGTAGCCAGTAGAAGCTGTTTGTGCTGGATGATCTGTACAGAGCACGTGGCCAGGGCGCTTTGTGGGCTCCCAGTAGGAAGTCGATGAAAGGCCTCATCTGGAGACAGCTTCCTCTAAGGACTGAGAATACTGGAAAAAGTTTCATATCGGTTGTTTCCGTCTAGATTTCGCCTTGGCCTTGTCCTTGTCTTCACAGGGTCAGTTTGGCAGATGTTCCCACCCAAAGGGACTTCTCAACAAAGCCTCTTTTCTCACCAGTTACATTCCCTGCTTCCTTGTCTGCCTTCTTTGGCCTCTGAAGGATACATTTTGGAGACATGGGTTGAAACTGGATTAGGTCATGGCTCCATAAAACAGGATAGGGAAATGGTATCTTCATTTGTGGCTGGAACTGCACGTCTTCCGTCCAGGGTACAGACCAGAAGTAGTTACTGTTTGCCATATAGCTATCAAGAATTTGACTGTTGGGAGCCAGCTTGCCAGTGGTGCTTGTGAAACTTCAAGAATGCAGATAAAGTTGGGAAGCTCGGAGCCATGGTATGGACTGTCCAGAGAGGCGGTTTGCAGACTTGGCTTGAGTTAATTTATTAATTTATTTATATTTCTACAGGGACTTGATAAGACTCTATTTCCTTTTGAAATGTGTTTTCTCAGGATTCTACATGTCCATTCTGGGATGGAGTATGCAAGGGCCCACATGAAGAATTTCACATTGCAGGAATAATGTCTGTTTTTCAAAATTTGCTGTGGGCTGGGAAGCTTTTTGACTAGATATTAAATAAAACAATTACCTTCTGCCTTCTATCACTTTCAAACACATCTGGAAGTATGTAGCTTAGTCTAAATATGGAGGAAGTAATTTCTTCTGACATTTGTCTCATAGTTGTAGGTGCCAGATATTAAGGATTAGTATCTTAAGAAGCTGAAGGGAGTTTTGCTCGAGCTGGGCTTTGCTACGTCCCTTCATTTCTTTATCCTTTCTTTCTTGTTTCTGCCTGTCTATCTAGTTACCTATTTATACAACCATCACCTAGGTTCTCACCTAACTGAGGACTCTTCTGTGCCATACTCTGAGGTTGCCATGGTGACTAAGATTGTTATGGAGAGTTGGGGAGATCTCATCTCCACCTTTGCAAGCCTACAGCTGGAAGGGGTGGGCGAAGGGTGTATGTGGTCACTTCTGTGAGTGGATGCTCGTAAATGGGCTACCTTGTAGCCAGAATACACTGATACACACATCCTGCTTACTGTATACAATCAGATGGACAGAGGATCGACAAACCAGCATAAGAAAGAATAGAGAGACGACAAAGTAGATTGGATACCATGAAACCTAATTCAGAGTTCTGCTCTCACTTAAAAGATGAGGAAATTATTCTTATATAGCCAGGAACTTTTTACTTGATCTTTAAGACTTACATACCAAAGCTGGAGGAAAAACTTAGCTTGAATCTTCTTGGCCTGTCTATCTTTTTCAGTAGTGAGCAGAGGCAGTCACTTAGAGCTGTTAGGCTGGACCCTTCCTCTGATTTCCAAAACCCTCACTTCTCTTTTGCTACATTGTAGTTGATAATGCAGTCAGCTCCCTGAACCAGTGGTTCCTTAGCCAGGGATGCAATTAACCTCTTAATTAAAAGGAAAACTTTTGGGCTGGAGAGAAGGCTCAGCGGTTAAGAGCACTGACTGCTCTTCCAGAGGTCCCGAGTTCAATTCCCAGCAACACATGGTGGCTCACAACCATCCGTAATGAGATCTGATGCCCTCTTATGGTGTGTCTGAATACAGCTACACTGTATTTTCATACATAAAATAAAAATAAACCTTAAAAAAATCTTAAAAAAATTAAAAATAAAGGAAAACTTTTGTTAGAAAACAAATCGTGTCATACTAAGTATGTGCAAAACTTTCCATCGACATAATGCCCTAAAGACTGCACAGCATAACTATTTACATAATACATTGTATTCAGTATTATGAACAATCTAGAGAGGATTTTAAGTGTGTGGGAAGATGTTTGTAAGCCATATGCAAACATTACATCATCTTATAGTAAGGGAATTCTGAGGTCCATGCCCCTCAGAACCTGGGGGTCAACTGTTTTCATTCCTTCTATTGTTACTGTGAGACTTTCACCAGTGCTCTTAGCCTTGTTGCTTTATAAGCCTCTGGCTTATTCTTACTAAACCTGAGTGGGGTGGGACAACGCTTTCTTGCTTTTCAAATGATAAGTAGCAATCGTGCCAGGTTTCAAGCAAACTAATTACAGCCTTCACATAACTTACTGAGGGTGCCTCAATTACTCTAGTGGGTTGTTATTTCTCTCTCTCTCTCTCTCTCTCTCTCTCTCTCTCTCTCTCTCTCTCTCTCTCTCTCTGTGTGTGTGTGTGTGTGTGTGTGTATGCTCTCATGTGTGTGTTTTTCAGGGATGTAGATAAGGCTAGCTTCCCTTAACTTTAATTCCCCTTAGTATGAATATACTGTGTTTTAGTACAAGAAAAAAATAGGAAAGGAAGAACAGAAATGTTTTCTTCCAACGTAGATATAAGGAATATGTGGTTTTAAGAGAAGATGAACCAGATTTGGGAACAAAAGCAGAGCTTGTACCGTGTATCTAGTAAGAACGGTTACAGATGTGGATTGCTGTAGGCAGAGACACTTCTGAAGCTTTGAGCCCTGATTGCAGGGCTTCTCTTAAGGAACAGACTCTTCATCCCAAGACAGTGTTGACACATGCAGCCCCCCCTAGCCAGTCGGATAATTTTTAGGGAGAGTGAGATTGTCCATCATCCCATGAGGAGCCGGGAAGGAAGTGGCTAGAAGGAGCAAATACAAGCCTAGAGACCTTTTGGGGCCACTTGGCAGGAATCTGACATTGGCCAAGGACAAGGAAATGGGCTTTAGGCAGGAATCTGACATTGGGCCATGACAAGGAAGTAAGTTCAGGCAGAAAGCTAATTTTAGGCTAAGACAGTAATTTAGGCTAAGTAATTTCAGTCAGGAATCTAAATCTTAGGCTAGAACAAAGAAGTAGGCCTCAGGCATGACTATGACTATGGGCTAGGACAGGGAAGTAGGCTCAGATATTTTGGTCATCCTGATAAGCCCTTAGAAACAGTGATCACGGGAGTGTTCATGGAACTTTGCTTATGGCCTAGCTAATTCCTTGACTATTTGCATTTATTGTATTGCTAGTTCCTCAACCTAGAACTGACCTAAATGCTTCCATGTAATTAAAATAGTATAAAAGCAAATTGGGAAAAAATAAAGCTACCTTCAGTCTCAGAATCGGCTGGGGTCATGCTGTAATGCTGCAGGAGCCTTCGGCACTCTCTTTTCTAGTTCCCCAAACTGCAGTTTTCATTCGAGAACACCTCCCTGTGGTTCTCTCAGTGTCCTGGGACTCCTGTAATAAATCCCATAAGCTTAAAAGTTTACAAAAACACCTCACTGCTTCATGGCTATTGGAAGTCAGAGTCTTCTGCTTAGGGGGCACTAAGGGTATAATCAAAGGCTCATGTGGGAAGCATTCTGACCCACAGACCAGACGAGGAAGAATTCACTGCTAGGCTCTCTCAGATTGTTGACAGAGTTTGTTTTCTTGTAGCTATAGGACTGAGGAACTAGCTGTTTAGGGCTCTCAGCCAGAGACTGCCTTCGGCTTAGAGACCACTGAGAACTCCCTGCCATGGGGCTTTTCACCATGACCACTTACCTCATCACAGCAGCAAGGAGTGTTTCCGGTATAGACGTGTGATGGAGACTTTAGTAATGAAGTCCTGGCTGGAGCACCTTATCATCTTTACCATATTCTTTGATTAGAACAAGTTCAGATCCCAATGCCCTAAAAGTTCAGATCTGAACCCCCTTACTGATGAAGGCTCAGGGATGGAGAGTCCTTCTAATCTGTACACCACCGTGACTCTAGCCTTCGGTTTCGACAGGTGTTTTAGTGGTAAGAATAGTTTCTGGCTCTTGTTCTAGGTCTTCAACCATAGTCGCTCTAGATGGTGTTCTCGTCAATTCCTGGTCTCCTCCAAGACCTGGGCCCCATCCTTACCTCTCAGATCTCATCCTCCATGATGGTCTTGACCACTGTTCTGGCACTGCCTTTCATCCAATCAACATGCACACAGGCCTCTGACACCCTGCTCTGATCTCTTTTCTCCTTGAGTTATGCAAACATCTCCCAAGTCCTATCAGCTTCCATTTCTATCTCCAAATAAGTCCCCCTGTCTTCATCAGCACTGAGGCAGACGTCTTAAGCCCAACTTTTCCTAACTCTTGCTTCAATTATAGTGCCCATACCCCTATTGTCTCTCTGTTGAGGTTTAGTCTGTTACTATGTATAGTAATGCTAAATTCTATACCCTGAGGTCTAGGCCTACAAGTGAATTCTCAAGTTTACTATTTGTTGCACAAATCTTGTTTCTTAATTTAAAACTGTTGGTTAAATAAAAATGGCTATAGCCAATTACTGGAGGGATTAGAAGTAGGCGGGTTTTTTGAGCTACCTGGTTGATCTGAGGGGTGTGGAGGGGGGAGGAATGGTAGGAGGAGGAGACAGTTGAGTGAGGGAGAAGAGAGAGAGAGGAGAAGGCACCGTGAGAGATGTACCATGGACACACTGCCAGGAGAAACAGCAAGTATCTGGGGAACAGCGCTAAGAAGGTAGCCAGGGCAGCAGCTAGAAAAGTAGATTAGGGATTATCCCCCAGTAATTGTTAAGGCCAAATAAAATAACCTTGGTCTGAGTCTCATTTATTTGTAAGCTAGTCAGAGATAAACTGAAATTGCTTGTACAAGATCTCTCTTTTTTGAACACTGTCCAGCAAACAAAAACCAGTTGTAGCTTCTCTCCAGCCCTGTGCTTCCTCTGTGGTTTTGAACATCCTGCCAGGTTTCTACCTAAAGCTCTTTCCTCTTTCAAGCACTACTGACTGCTTGCCTAGAAAATAGTTTTCCATCCTTTGAAATCAGGCCACAATCTGGGGAAGATTTTCGTGGCAACAGACAAGGTAGAACACTGTCTAACTGCCTCTCTCCACCCACTTCTGTTTCTTCTTCTCTGTTGTTGCTTTGTTTTTAACATTGTATTTGTTTTGCATGATAGCTAACAGCACTGTGCCTTGGATTTGGGAGCTTGCAGGCTGCTGAAGGAAAGAAACTGGCTTCTTCCCTTTACCTTCCTAGCAACACACACACACACACACACACACACACACACACACCCTGGTATGCAGTAATGAGGAGCTGGAGAATGATAGTAGTTTTGGTAAGTGCTGCTTTGTCAAATCCAGCAAAATACAAGGCTGTTTTAAATCTTATTCTAGATTCTTCCTTTCAGCACTTTGGGACTTAACTAAATACTTGATGGATTTTTAAACTTTCCTTCCCACAGTTTCCTTTGTTAGTCTTGAATTATTACTATGCCTCCTCTTTGGCCAAACTCAATAGTGCTATGCAGTAGACAGCCCGGTCATCAATAAGAAGCTTTTGTTATTTTTCTTTTCAAGCTCTACTTTAACCTCACATCCACAAACAACGTTAGATGATAAAAACAAACGGACAAACAAACAAACAAACACCATATTCTTCCCAAACAAGAGTTCAGCCAGAGAGCAACAATTCAAGTATTTTTAAGTCTTTGCTTTTTTTTTTTTTTTTAAATTCTCTGAACAACCAGTTCCCAGAAGCTAGAATCTGTGAGCTTTATTGGTACCTCTCATTGTAAGGCTATCAATGCCTTACTCATAAGTGGGGCTGCGAGGTCAGCCCCACCATCTCTCTGGGCGCTCTATGATAAGGATGGATGGGTGTCCTGGGCAGCCGTACAGAGAACACTTGCAGCCTGGCTTCATGTGTCGGTTCCAGAGATGACCATCACGTTCAACCCATTGTTTACATTTCAAGTGCCCTAGAATGAGATATTTGGCCACTGTGCCTCAGTCTCCTTGTTTGTAAGGCAGGAAACAAGACCATATATGGACTGCTTGAGTCTCCCAGCCTAACACTGGGAACTCACCACGTGTTAACTAATAATTACTCTTCCCCGGGGCTTCATTTCTGCTCATGTTAAAGGATGTCAACAAGGATTCCTATTTTCTAAAATTGTCTTCCTCCGTTTTAAAATGTGACACTAGAGGAGAGACACTAATATGAAACAAGGAGATTTTCTGATGTAACCTTTTCTTCAGTGCTTTTATATCCATCCATTTGGTTCTTCCTGTTGAACAGGATGACCAGAGTCTCTTGCAGTGAATATTCATCTTCTTCTATTAATTTCTTAACTAGGACTATAAAGATTTATCTGACTTGCAAGGTCCTCTATAGATTATTTCCCAGTTTAAGATGCGATTTTCATGATCCAGGAATGGTCTCACTCACTTTTAATCCCAGCTCTCTGTAGCCTGAGACAGTAGGATCACACATCTAGGGTTATCCTGGGCTACATTTGGAGAACATAGATTTGCATTAGTCTTCACTTTCAAATGGGAAAAGGAGAAACAGGACAGGGGCCTTGCAGGCTAATCTCATTCTGCACTGTGAATGCTGTTTGGCCAAGATGAATAGAATGGGCCAATGTGCTGACACACAAGAGGACATATGTCACCAGCCCTGCTTGCTCTGCCAGTGGATGTGTGCAGTGGCCCCAGGGGTGAGGGAAGCTTCAAGCTATTTAATGGTCAGCATACATCAGAAAGACCCATAGTCTAGGGCTTACAGGCAAGCCTCACTCATGCTTTTCAAAACATTGTTGGACCTCTGGGTACACTGTGTGTACCCAGCTGGTGTGTATTTTACTTGGCAACTTGAAATTGTGTTATTTTTCACTTGGGTCTAATTATAGAACGTCCTAAATGATGAATGATTCTCTTTCATGATGGTAGATTAGGGATGTGGAAATATTTCTGCTCTCCAGCCCACCACAGAGTTACTTAGCTACTGTATGTGGGAATCTTAGTGAGATGGAAGTACTAGGAAGAACCCACCAATGAGCCCCAGGGAAAAAGTTTTTTGAACAGACATGAGTTTGAGGTACTAACTCTCTGCAGGTGAGAGAGCAATCAGAAGTTAAACTCCAGTAGCATCATTAGCAGAGGGGACCAGAGAAACTGTAATAATTATTGGCTAACTACTGTATCTCAACCACAGTACTATTTCATTTATTTAATATATGTTATTGAAAAAAATTTTTTTTGGTTTTTTTGAGACAGGGTTTCTCTAGTTATTGAAATATTTTAAAGTTCCAAAGTCCTCAAAAATACCTTCTCCCAAATTACTGAACATTGATAGTTAGCATAATCTTTTCGCTTTTAATTTAAAATAGATGTTCAGCTTACTTTATTGGAAAGTTGGAGTAGCATCACGGGCCATACTTTGTTTCCTTCTTATTAATAGCACCTAATACATATGAGTATTCAATAATGTGTTAAATTAAATTACATCATTCAGTAGTGGGAAATCTTTAACTAGAACTGTACTTTCTGAGTCGATTATAACTTAGGACATATTCATTGTATTTATAAATATTTTGTGCACAGGCCTAAAAATACAGTCTGGAATAAATCACTTTTAAATTTTGTGTAAATATCTTAAAAAGCTGTATTTAATTCCCAATTAGTGCGATGGAAGAGGAGAAGCAATTTGCTTAATGCTGCTCAGAGCCACAGCCTGTCGTGAGCTGAACAGTAAATGGTGACGTTGATCAAATTGTCTCTACTGCATTATCCCGGGAAGGACAATTCCTTTGTGGCTTGCTTAGATGAGAGCAGTACTGGGCTGGTGATTGAGGGGTGTGGAAAGGACTGATAGAGAGAACAGAAAATATTTGACTCCAAACACATTTTTAAAATGTGATGGTGTTGATAGTCCTTTTAGTTAAGTTTTGGCCCTGCATCCTCCCTTCATTTATGTAATTATTTGGGGACAGGGATGGCCAAGTGATGATGACTCTTCATCTGGGACTCAGATTTGCTGGCACCACACACAGATGCGTGGTGGGCACTTCCGTCTGATGGTAAATGGCGTGCAGTAAGAGGTTTTCTGTCAGGCTTCCAAAGGGAGAGATGGCAGGAAGCTTGTTGATTTTAATGTGATTGATTAGTGATCTATATTCTAAATGGTGCACCTCAAAAAGTATGCACAACCATCCTCTCTCAGGTCGGAGATTACCACAGCCAGGCCTGTCAGCCAGTCCTAACTGGGTGGCTAAGACACCGCTTCTGTGGTTCGAATAGCAATGTTCCAGGTAAGGCTCGTTTATGTGTCTGCTCTCTGGAGCCATTTACTCCTGGACCTGACCACTTCAAAGTTGAACTTTTTGCTTAAGGCCAGTTGAAGTGAGTTTCCATTGACTCTTGGGTAGAAAGAAGAACACAGCAGGATCCTTTCCAGCTCCCCTTATTCTCTCAAACTGCCTTTGACCGTAAATCTTCAGAGAAGTTGTGGCTGGAAGGGCCTGAGGGCCGTAGAACAAATGCAGGGGCCTGAGGGACAGAGAGCCAATGCAGGGGCCTGAGGGACAGAGAGCCAATGCAGGGTGTCAGCACAGCACTCACGTCTAATCACTCTGAGGAAGCTCCTGGTTAGAAATGTTCCCTCCTCCCTTGGGAGGCCTGAAGCTTTGCCACAAGAAGTAAAGCAGAACTGTGGGCTCTAGGTGTGCACGGTGCTTCTGACTTATACCTGGCCATGTAGGGCACCCAGGGACTATTACTCACTAAGGAGAGCAAGAATCATGGACCGAGGGGAGAGTTGGAGAGAAAGCATGTGGTTATCAACTGTGTATCAGTGAGCTTGTATTCCAGTGAGTGTTACTTCTGAAAGCCAAGCACTAACCTGCGTGCTGTCTGGCTCAGGCTCTTTCCTTCAGGACCTGCGGCAGTCTATTTTCTGCTTCTATGACAAAATACCTGTAACCGGGTGACTTACAAATTACAGAAGTTTATCATCCTATGCATCTGGAGGCTGCAAAGTGCAGATTGAAGAATTAGCACATGAGCTTTCTGAGTGTATCATCCTAAGGGGAAGGGCAAAGGCAGGAAGACAGACAAGGGGTGTGTGTGTGTGTATGCGTGTGTGCTCATGCACGCATGCACATGTGTATGTATGAATGTATGTATGTATGTGTATGAATGTATGTATGTATGAATGTATGTATGTATGAATGTATGTATGTATGTATATATGTATGTATGTATATGTATCACTCTCTCCCTCTTTCCTGTCTCCTGTTATTTAGGACTTTGGGTTCTGTTGCCTAACTTCTCTTAAAGAGAAAAGCAAAAACCAAAAAGTCCAACACAGTGGCCCCTCCCTGTGTGTCTCCTCTACCAATCCCTGGTCTTCGTTCACATTGGCATTGTATCCTGATAGTGAAAATGCAGAGCAATCCCCTCTTACCCTCACTCCAAGTGCTCGGTGCAGGCCTAATGAAGAGGAGTAACAGACACATGACAGGGAACAGTCTGCGTACACATGGCCATGACTTCTCCTTGGGAGTACACAGGTCAGAAAACAGGAATAAATCCTCGCACCTTCTTTCTATTTTCACACCCCTAAACCTCTGCAGATTAGAAAGCTGTTTAAAGCTAAGGGCCTTCACCCTGGGCTTCCACTTGTGGTATAGCAGAGGCCTGAGGCTTTTCTCACTAGGGAAGGCCCCTTGTTGCTTAATGGTCACTGTGTGCTCAGACCTCTTGGCTTATAAAAAGCAGAAATGGGTTTCTGGCTAGTGTGTCTGGAGGCTGGAAGTCCCTGAGTAGGAGTAATAAGGTTCCAGCCTGCAGCTCCTGGTTCTGCTAGGTGTCCTTCTGGGTAGGAAAAAGCAGGAGAGCTTCCTACAGTTCCTTTACAGGGCATTTGTCCACTAATGGGACTCCCCATTTCAGACTCACTTACCCCCCCACCAAAGGTGACACTTTCTAGTCCAGTCATACTGGAATGAGAATTTTCACACATGGAATTTTATGGGTTCAGTGTGGAGGGGTGGGGATGGGGGGGTCAGTAGGGAGGAATCATAGACATTCTGTCTTTGTGCTGCTGTGTTTAAGCCTCTTGGGGATGTTTTCCCATGATGCTCAGTTTCTCACATTTGCATGGCAGGTATAAAACCAGTCAAGTTTAGAGTAAGTCAATTTCTATTAAACTTTCTAACTAAATTCCCCACCCAGCTCCCAGCTAGCATCCACTTAATCTACCCGCTATTCTAATTACTTGAAAATGATCTCAGAGCCAGGCAGGGTAGCACATGCCTATGTTGTATAAGCACTTGGGAAGCTGGGGGAGAAGGATTGCAAATTCAAAGCCAGCCAGGGCTTACATAAATAATTTGAGGTCATCCTGGGCTATGCAGTGAAATTTTATCTTAAACAATCTAAACGTATTTCTTTTAAAATGTATTCTTGTGTGTATATTTTGCCTGCATATATGTCTGTAATATGTGTGTGCTCTGGAGGCCAGAAGAGGGCAGATCTCTTAGAACTAGAATTACAGATGATTGTGAACCATTGTATGGATGCTGGAAATTGAGCCCAGGTTCTCTGGAAGAGCAGCCAGTGCTTTTAGCTTCTGAGCCATCTTTCCAGCTCCAAAATGTATTTTATAGCCTCAACTTTTCCACCTGTCAATGGGCACATTGGACAAAACAAGTGTTTTTCTAATTTTCTTTTCTGACATGAGGAGTTGACAGAGGAAGGGAGCTGGAAAGAAATCCATGATGGTTTGAGTGTTGTGTCCCAGACATACCTTCCCCATGACCCCTGTTTTTATTGTGGGTTCCTGAATAACATGGTGAATTTCAGAAGCACATGTGTCATGCTCCAGCAGACCTGAGTGCATGAAATTTCAAAGCTGCCACGAACTTCTGAAAATTCATGAGCAGCATTAGATACACGTGCATAAATCAATTTCCAACCCAGTTACAACAAAAGCATTGCTGTGCCCTGGCATGGCCTCCAACTTGCCTTTTACTTTAGGGGAGACTAGATTGCTAGACTAAAAGTGGGTCCTGGAGTTCACAAAGGAGAACCTGTATGACAGTCCCATGCAGAGGCCCGGGTATGGTTGCCTGTAGCTTGAGTGTGTATAAGCATTTGTCATTGTCAAGGGCTGGTAGAGATGTCTGATAGGACTGTTTGCAGTTGTATAAGGAGAACTTGAAGCCCAGCAGAGATGGGGATGGTGGGTTGTGCAGGAAGAGGAATGGGCCCAGGTAGGAGGGGTTGCTGAGCCTGGTGTGGTAGGGGCTACCTTCTGCATCAAGAGGTTCAACCTAGCCCAGTCCTGCGTGCAGTGCACAACAGCCTGCCCAGTTCTAAATTTCCTTACAGAGACCAAGAATGCAAAGATGCTGCTGCAGGGGACACTTGCAAGGAGAGATTTTCTCCAACTTTCAGAACCTAAGAAAACATTGATTCTATATTCAAAGTACTTCTTAGAGAAGCCAGGCAATTTGATTTTACTTTGCCATAGGAAGGTTGCTTAGCAACAGGCTGTGGGCTTGTGACTGTGTTGAGTAGCAGGTCGGGCTCTATGCTAGGCACATCCTGAGCTAGCTGTACACCAAACTCTGAAGGAGAAACTCATCAATTCCACTGACAAGGTAGAAGGCTGTGGCTCAGGGGACAGATGAGCAAGCTCAGGGCCACACAGGTGTTAAGCTGTACTTCCGGAGTCAGAACTTCTCCCAGCATCGGGGGAACCAGGGCTACTGGGGCACATTTTTACTGACTTCAAACCAGCTGACAAGCTAACCTGACTGTCCTACAAAGGAGCACAAAAGGGAGATAATGTTAGAGTCAACTGGGAATGCTGAATTCCTCTGTAAGTTGGGAGCATTAAAGAAAGGAGTGCAAACATCTTCTGAGTATTTGTTCATAAGCAGCTCTAACGAGAGCAAGCTGCATGGACCAGAGCTGTCCTCAAGCACACTAAGATGTACCCCCTTCTTCCCTCCCCTCTCTTCTCTCCTGTCTTCTTTTCCTTCCCTTCTTCTTCTCTTCCCCTCTCCCTCCCTCCCCATTCTCTCCATTACTCTCATACCTGTATCTTTCCCTTTGGGCTTCTGAGTTGCCTGATCTCTCTTTTTCAGACTTATCCCAATGCTGTCTTAGTCTGATGCTTGCCCTCATATATAAAAGAAGTTCAATGAATAAAGATAAAAGTGCAAAGGAACAAAAGGTGATGGGGTAGGGTGTTGGTCCCTGCAACGCTACCCAGAGAGGGCTTTCTGAAGAGGTGCTGTAGAGCCAAGATCCATATAAAGTGACAGAGCTTCTCGCCGGCTTTCTGGGATGTATCAGGCAAAGGAGAGACGAAGTTCTGGTGTCCTGAGAATCAGCTGAAGTTGTACCCACAACACACAGCACACAGCAAGCTCTCGCTAACAAAGACTGTGCTCAACTGTGAACCTAAGCCAACATAGACCAATGACTTGCTTTTTAATAAAACCCTGTGTGGGCTCTTTAAGATGAGGTGGAACATAGATCAGATGTCCTCATGAAATGTGCTTCTTGGATGTCTCTCTGTGTTTAGGGTGACATAGTGTGACAAATTCCTTCCTGTCTCCAGACTTCTAGTAAGCTTATCTCCTTCCAGGACATGGCTACCATTTGGGGGATACAGTCAGAGCATCACTAAAGCATGTGGGGCCACCTTCCCTCTGGCTTTCCACCCTTGGCTATGAAAGCAGTGTTGTTGACAAAAGTTGATCCATACATTTACTTCGTAACCTGCCTGTCCATTTGGGTTTGTGTGGCCATTCTATTGAGAGTCTCAAATTGAATTTGTATGGATTTCTCATGCAAAAAGCTTTTTAGAGAGAGTGGTGGGCAGACTCGTGGAGTGGGAGGGGGTTGGCTTTATGATGGGTCTGACTTGAATGTACTCTCCCTCCCTTCTCTCTACCCCATTCCATGAAGTCAGAAGTGAAGTGAAAGTGGATTCTCTTTGTATATGGGGATTTGGAGAATGCTGGGTTAGCAAGGGCCTTGTAAGTGCTAAGATTTAGGAGTCCCTTGGCTTTGGGTCATGGAGGTGAGAGACAGTACAAGAGTAGCCAGTTTGTGTTCTTTTGTCTCTCCTTACCAGCACGCACACTCAGAAATCATCTTGGCTTGCTTTCTTACCTTAGATGCCTTAGGCCTCGCTTCCTGTGACTTCCAGAAGTCCAGGTGTATGCTGGTGAAAAGCAGCCCCATACCTGAGCCCAGTGTCCCCACAGTGTGGAGGATAAGCTGTCCAAGGGGACAGGACTCCTAGTGCCTAAGGCATGGCAACATCTGCTCCCTTTGCCTTCACATAGTATTTCTTCATTTGTTAAGGGCTGTATGTGAGACAAAATAGAAAGCTTTTAAAGTCAAGGCAGACTGCAGGGACAAATCCAGCTCAACTGACAAGCCAGACCCATGAACTTTGAGAAGGCTAGCCCTACCATTTACTTCATGACATGCTCAGTTGTCACCATATTTAGAGCAGTGTCTTCTAGTATTATTTGTACCAAACACTTGTTGAATGGATGAGTTGGATGAGTAAATACTATGCCAGTCTCAGATCACTTCAAAGTACTTACAAAGAAATTTAGCAATAGCTTCCGCTTGGCAGGAGCTTTCTGGCATAGGGATTATATTTTGCAAAGTTTCCTTTCATAGCCTACTGAGGTTTCCTGTGTTCCCCACAAGGCAGGTCTCTGGGCTGTTTTGGTGGCCTGTGTAGCCCATCCTTAGACTGTGCACATGAAGACCTGTGGCTGGAGCAGGTGGGATGCAGTGTCCCATCGCTGCCTCTCCTGCTGTAGCAATGGTTCACCTCTTCCTGGTGGCCTGAGGTGGCTCAAAGAAATTCACATCAAAGTAGTTTGAAAAGGATAAGATGGTTTTCAAGTGAAGGTCATTCTTATTTCTTGTGAAGTAGAATTCCATTTCCACACTAAATGAGCCTTCCAGACCCTGTACTTTGGAGGGGGGTGGATGGTATTTGTTTCCTATTCCTTTTCCTTCACCTAGTAAAAAGACAACCTCTTCCTTTACTTCCCTCCTGTGCCTTTTCAAAGGCTTCACTTTCTTCTGGTTCAGACTTCCTGAACCTCACAGGAGATGTTTCTTTCTGAATTTTTGTATCACCTTCCCTGGGAATGAATGTGATAATTCCTAATTCATTGGCCACATTGGTGTGGGACTCTGGGGGTCCTGTCCTTCCAAGCTCACTGGGCCTTTCACCTTCCACATTTAACAACACAAGAGGTTTTCCCACAAGAAGACTCCATTTATTCCAGGTGCTGTTGTTGGGCTCTTTGCTCTTTTCCTGTGGAAGAATTTCAAGGAACCCCTTAAAAGTGTTAAAATCATTCTTAAATATCCATTTACTTAATGTGAGTACCCTTCCCTCTCCTCATACATCTAGCCTGAGTAGCAGAGCATGCTGGTCTCAAGACACCCTTCAGTTCTGTTTATTTCTGCCCATGCCCCTCCTGACAAGGAAAAAAAAAACATTCCTTGGATCTTTAGTTTACAAAGGTTTAACAATGGTGCCATCTCTGATGCCTGAGAGAGAGTTTTAAGATTTCTTGTTGAGTCAAACATTTCATGTTGGGTGTTGTTGGGTTTCACTTCCCAGGTGAGTTGACTCCATTCATAAATGTTCCAGGTAGCCCAAGAGATGCTGCTCCTGTGTTTTAGGGTTTTGGATTTTGATAAAGGAAACATACAGCAAGCAGGTTGCTTTCTTCCTTGATCATACGAAGGACACCTGAGCAGCAAGGCAAACAGCCAGTTCCTGGGTGGCTTCCGTAACCAAGATCACATACCCTCCAACTGTGCATATCAGACTCTACTGATGACTGGAACCAGGTGTAAGCATCTGCAATCAGTGTCTGTCTTACTTGTAAACCCTGTTTCTCTCCATGTCAGATTCTCACATGAACATGCTACCAGTCTTCATGAGAGATTTGTAAAATGTCACCAACATTAAGCACCTGAATCAACCCCACCATACCCCTTCTGCTATACTTCCTCAAGTACGGTCCCCTAGCTGAAATCTCTGAGATACCAGGATTCAGGAGCCATCTCTGAAAGCTGCTCAAACTTCACCCATAACAGTTCTTAGAAAGTCCATAGGATGCTTGCCTTCCCTGGAATCCCATCAATCAGAAAGTAAGAACCAAAGTTCCAATTTGAGAAGGAAATTCTATCTGCATTTGAATAATATTTCATCATGTTTGACTCCTTACAGCTGATTATCAGGTTACCAAGCATAGGACAAATGAGCTATGTGGATATAGTCACCACAGTACTTGTCGTCAGTACCTTTAGGATATTTTCTGTTGTCATAACAAAATACTCAGCAGCTTGGTAGTTTACAAAGGAAACATTTCTAATTACGTCACACTTTTGGAGGCTGAAGTTCAAGGCTGAGCCACTCCTTTTGCTCCTCTGCTGAGGGCTTTCTGGATGCATCACAACTCAATGGAGAAGTACACGAGAAATAGCGCATGAGAAAATGGTCAAGCTCAGGGGATGCCTGGACTCATAACAGCTCATACAATAACTAGCTCATTCAGGAGATTAGAATTAATTCCTTCTGAGGACAGCAAGTGACTCCACTTGTTAAAGTTTGCATCACCGAAACTCTTCTACAAGAAGGACTACCCTTCTAGCACATGAACTTTTGGGAGACACATTCAAGCCATGTCTTAACCATAGCAAACACTAAGTGCAGCCCAGTGACTTCAACTCAGTAAGATTTTCTTATTTCCAGGTTGGTAAAGCCAACACATTGGAGTTTGAGGGGATTGTAAGAATATGTTAAATTTCCCTGAAAATGTTTAGAAATGAAATCCTGGTCTCTGTTTCCTTATCAGTTGACTAAGGGGACCCATGAATGCATGGAACGAGTCTCCTCCTTCCTACCAGTGTCTCCCTTCTCAGGTCTCCACTCACATTCTTCTCAACTGATGACTGTCATTCACATTTTAGCTACTTTATGCTCTTTGCCACTCTTAGGACTCGATAGTACTGTAGCTGGTCCCTCAGTACTGGTCTAGCTGTGCAGTGTGCTAATGCCTCTTATTTTATTATATTTAATGCCTCTATATTTTACGTAGGCATGCAGCAACCCTCTCCACAAGTCAAAATTTTCCCTGTCTTTGTATTTACAGCTCATTCCTCCTATATGTGGTACTCATATGCCACAAAGTAGCAGTCAGTGACCAGTTGTCCCTTCTGGTTTTCCAGATTAGGAAACAGGATGCAGGGAGATTCATACTTTACTCAAAATCACATAGGATGCCAGTGACACAAACTGTCATCAGCAATCATTGTATATTTGTTGTGACACAAAGTTGGAGTGCATAGTGACTGACCCTTTTCTTTCACCTCACTCCCTTACATGAGCTTAGAGTTACATGAAAGAGCCTAGAACTCTTGACTGGGAATGGAAGATCTGGCTTCTGAGCTGAGCAGGAAGGAATCAGGTAAAATCTCTTAAACTGTCTAGCCACAGTGTCTTCTTTAAAAGTAGAGTCAGGGACAATGAGTAATAAAGATCTTTTTCTGGTTGGGCAATTTACTTTCCTATGTGTGACATCTAAGGGTTAAGTGGATTCTGACAGGAGTGACTGAATATGCCATGTCTCAGAGACAGAACCACTCACACTTGTTAGCCCAATATTATGGTGAGGAGCTTCCCCTTTTACTTTCACATCCCAAAATTCAGATGACAGTTACATAATATCCCAGAGTACATCAGCTGTGCACCCAACTTCCTCCTCATCTAACCTCACCAGAGTGGTGGAAGCTGTCGTGCACATGGTGGACTCCGCACAGCAGTATGCTACCATGGCCCACTTTTGAAAAGTGCAAATGCCCTACCTCCCAGAAGTCTGAAACAAGTCAGTTCTGCATAAGAGAGAATGCCTCCTCTTCACACAGCTGTGTTTCTGGTGCATCTGAGCACCAGAGAGGGCATGTTTGCACTGCCTGTTGTTAATAAGCAGCAAATAATAAGAGAGGGTGGGACTCTCAAATGTTCTTACAAAGCAGGGAACTGGTTTTGTTTGCAGCAAGCAGGCAAGGTGACTACCAAATGGAAAGACCTTTCCTTCACCTCTAAGGGATCTCTAAGGGTGGGAGGCCTACTCACCTCAGTGGCTGACTGTTCTCCTGTTTCCCCTGGAGACTAGCCTTCTCCCTGACTCTTCAATACAGTTGTATTCTGCTTTTCCCTAATGACAAGGTGGATGGTGTTTAAGGTAATCTTCCTGTAGCTTTATCTGAGGCTCGAAGCATATGGGAGTTATATCGAATCCAATCTTACAGTGTGTGTGTGTGTGGGGGGGGTGCTTGTGCCTTTCTTTTAACATAGAATGTTAGCACAAGCCGGGTGGTTAGGAATGGTCTGCAGCTACCACATCTCTTTCCTATACCCTCCAATGTTCTTTAGCAAGCATGTGAAATTGGTGATTCAAAATGCCAGGTCCAAGCCCCAAAAGCGTGAGAAAGTCATTTTGTAAAAACTGTAGCCTGGAGACAACCAGCCTGAATTTCTCCAGGATGCCATGAGGAGTTTAGGACACACTTGAGCACCTTGTCTTCATGGGGTTGTGGCAGGTGGGGAGTTTCTCTTATAAGAGAATACAGCATCCCGTTTCTCTAAAGGACAAGAGTTTCCAGCAGTCACTGAGGATGTCTTTGGGATAAATCACCATCACTTGCAGATGGCATCCCACCATACTTCAGTGGCACTGGTTCCACTTGGCTCACAGGACACCCTATCTCTGCTGGAACCCAAAATCTCAGGTTGTTTGTAAAGTAACAGGTAATGCCTAACTGTGACTAATACTTCAACTCACAAGTTATAAGCAACCCAGCAACCCCTAGCCAAGGAGAGCAGCTTCCCTGGAGAAAGTCTCTGTGGAGCAGGCAGCAAGACCATTGTGCTGTACCATAGAGTGCCTGAAAGCCATTAACAAGCTGAGGTGACAGACACATGGTTACAAGGCGAAAAGAGAACCATGGGGAAATGAGCCATTAACATCAGAGAGAGGAGAGGGAGAGAGAGAGAGGCACGTGAAGTGTGATTCTGAGCAGGGTTCAGTGGTTCAGCCCACTGTGCAAGTTCTCCTGTGGAACACCTGGGGCAGGATAGTTGGGCCAGCACAAGTAGGATGGATATAAAGGTAGGGGAGCCTAGAAGTTCTTCATCAGGTCACGACTTTGCTAGTCGTCCCAAAACTTTACAGGTTTACATCTGAACTTCAAGATGTATTACCTAGCTCAAGAGCTATGGCTGGCCCACCATGGAAAATCAGTCAGTGCAGGTCCTTCTGGAGTCTTCTAGGGTGTCCCACAGGCCCTTATGTGCCAATGCCCAACACCATTGGCCTTTGGAATAGCATTCCTACACTTACTCCAGTGCTACTTTGGCCTGTTTTACTGTGTTAAAGAAACCAGTTACTGAAAGGTAGTGGAAAGATCCACCCACGTGGATAGACATGACTCCCGGATCTGTGCATATTTGGGACAAAATCGTTAACGTCTTCATTTTCTCATCTACCAAACAGATAGTAGTGGCTGCCTCTTGGGGATGTTGTGAGAGATAAAGGTAAATTCAAATGCAGCCTGTAGTATTTGCTAGGGGAGATACCATGTGACAGCAGGAATCCCCTTCTGACTCTTCAGTGTGAATATACATTAGGTTAGATGTGAGACACACTGAAGGGCAGGAGGTGGTTTTAAGGTGTATTGTAGTAAGTGCGAGTGAAATCTAGGGCTCCTGCAGAATATTCTAGCAGTACCTGTTGAAATACAAAAGTCTTCTCTTTAAAAACTTTTATTTTTTATTTTTTTAAGACAGGGTCTCACTGTGGAGTCCATGGCTAGACTGAAACTCATAATGTACACCAGGCTGGCCTCAAAATCATGGAGGTCCACCTGACTCAGCCTCCTGAATGCTAGGATTAAAGACATGAGCCACTATGCTGGGTCTTGAAAACAATTTCAAGTTCTTTTGTCCAAGGGAATGAGCTGGACTAGGAGCTCATGGTTCGAAATATAATAAAAATAGAAATATAGAAATAGGAATAAAAATAGAGAAATTAGAAATAGAAACAAAAACATTCCAAAGAGTGGGAGGAAGGTGGTCAACTGAAGGTAAATTCCTACACATGTTAGGCCGGGTGGCACACGACCCTATAGGACATTTACGCAGCACTGGCCTCGCCCATGTATGTATAATGTGGACTTTTATCATGCTGTGTTAGCTGATGCTCAGATGCAGGGAAGGGCTTCCATCTTTCCTCTTACATGGCTGAGATGAGGGCAGGGGCTGAGAGTACCCTGCCTTTAGCCTGATAGACCCATTCTTACTTGCCTGTGACTCACAAAGATCCTGAGCCCCAGAACCCCTTGTCCCTTCCGGGGTGTGTGTGCTCTGCTTTTTCCTTAGGCACTGATGCCCAAGGTCCTCAGAGGAGATGGTGCTCGGGTGCTCTGACTGCCCTTGTGGTTGTTTGTTTTGCTGCTGCTGCTGCTGCTGCTGCTGCTGCTGCTGCTGCTGCTGTTTTGCCTTGTTTTCTTCAGAGTTACTCTGGTTTGGGAAATGACTCCTGGGATGAGTATTTGGGTGCCATGTGTATGAACAGTACTTCCTAGTAATTTGGCCCGGGCTTTGTTGACAAGCCACAGTAGAGTTTCCACACTTCACTCTATACAGAGGCAATCAACCTCTCTTGTGTTCTGTTCTGGGTCTGCCTCCACTCTGATATGTGGGTAGAAGCAGGAGAACACTATTTTCTCTGAAATTTCTTCAAGTTCCTCAATGAATAATCCTTTAGTTTTTTAACCACAGAGCACAATCCTAGCCCTTTCACCTGGTGTACTGCTCCCATGACACATGAAAACCTGAATCTGAAAGTGTCCTTCCTTAGAAATACTACTGTCCAACAGTAAAGACTGGACCATAAAGCAGGCAACCTGCTCCTGTAAGGTATTGTTAGTCACGGAGCAACAGTGGCCAACAACTTGTCGTGGAACACCTCACATGAAAGGGTGTGGGCCAGAGCCGAGTGTTCCCACCACCAGCATCAGAATGTCATTAATTCTTAATTTTTTACAGCCACCTTCTTCTTCCCAGAGTAACAGGGACTCTGAAAATGCAATTTACATTTGCACAGGATATTATATCATATCCTGTCATGATCCCATGTATCTTCAAGAACATGAAGTCACACTTCAGAATCAATATTTCTTAATGGGCATTTCAACAGCCCTTAGAGGGTTATGGTTTCAAGGTGCACGGTAAGGATTAAGAAGGAGCCTGACCACGTGGCCTCAGTTGTGGGGGACCGCTGCCTAACGTCCAGTTCTTTTCCCGGCTCCCTGACCAGCTGTAAAATGTGAGAAAAAAGATTCCTGTAAACGTTTAGATGGTAACTGTGTTTGCATGCAGGCTCAACCTTCCAAGAAAGCCACTGTTCTGAAGTCAGTAAAGAAGCAGAGACAGTGTTCAAAACAAAAGCAAAATATAAAAATAAAAACAAGCAAGCAAGCAAACAAACAAACAAAAAAACAAAAAAAAACCCTTTCTTTGTGGACACTGAACGACTGAAAGCAGAATTTCATATAATTGTTCAGATGTTTGTTGTGAAACGTTGACTTTTGCAACCATTTTACACATGAATGTAAACACAGAGCTTACCACTGGCCTACATGAATGGATACAGGGAAGGCTTAGCATGTGGTCTGTAGCTTACTAACCTTTGCTCTGAAGAAAGAAGCCTTATGCACCAGAAAGATCCACAGGCTGTTTTATTTCAGCCTAAGTCTTGATAGGATGACTCATTAAAACTTTGACTTCTCTTTCCTGTTGTCACTGAAGATGCAATGAGGGACTGTAAAACTGGGGTGGGATTTTATCTTTCTTTACAGCCATAGGTCCCCAAAGAAGGAAGTAGCGTGTGTGTATGTGTGTGTGTGTGTGTGTGTGTACAAAACTTGATCAACAAATGAGCTCTGCCTGTGTAAAGCACAGCACACAGTAGGAAGTATGTGTGTCAGAGAGTGTGGATTCATTTTAAATTATCAGAAGCTGTGGAGTCAGTCATCTACTCTGTTTCATAACCAGAAAGCTGGACTTAGAACTCTTATCATACCATGGAGTGAGGTCTGCATCATTTCACCAATTTCAACAAACTGTCCCAGCACTGAGGGAGATTAGCTGTGTGTGTTTATTTTCTGTGGAGTTAGGGCTGTGTTCTCTTCAAGAAAATGAGATATGAAAATAGAGGGTTGCTCTATTCAGTCTCCACTGGGTCCCGTGACACAAAACAGTTCAGCAACTTTGCTCCTGTGCCCAGGTGATTGCAAGCGGAACTGCAGGGTGTTCTCTTCCCACCCCCACCCTGACCCCAGATGTGAAATTCTTAAAGAAGAGAAGGAGGCTCTGTGTGTTCTGCTTTGATATAGCTAGAGTTGAACGATGGTCGGGGTGGGAAGCCTTCAAAACAGGCCATGTCCAGAGAATCCCACCAGCTCGAAGTTGAAAAGAAGCTTTAATTATTAGAGAAAGTCAACGATCTAGAGAGGATTCATGTTTGTCCAAGGCCTCAGACCAGGGCGGGGCATGGTAGAGAGGGAGTGGGAGATAGAATAGCTAAGACAAGGGGATCCTTCCAGCCCCCCCCCTTTACCATGCAGTGCACTGGGGAGGGATACTTGTGCTAGGTACATTTATGTCAACTTGACACAAGTTAGAGTCATCTGAGAGGAAGAAACCCTCAATTAGAAAATGTCCCATAAGACAAGCAATAAGGCATTTTCTTAATCAGTGTTTGATCAAGGAGGAGCCAGCCCCTTGTGGGTTGTACCATCCTTGGGCTGGTGGTTCTGGGTTCTATAAGAAACAGACTGAACAAGCTATAAAGGACAAGCCAGTAAGCACGAGAGGCTTCCTCCATGGCCTCTGCATCAGCTTCTGGCTCCAGGTTCCTGCCCTGCTTGAGTTCCTGTCTTGGCTTCCTTTGTTGATAAACAGTGATGTGGAAGTGTAAGTTGACTGTGGTCATTTGAACGACAATGGCACCCGTAGATTCACCAGGAGTAGCATTATTAGAGGTAAGGCCTTGTTGGAGGAAGTGTGTCACAGGGGTTGGGGCTTTGAGGTTTCAGATGTTTAAGCCAGGCCCAGTGTCTCAGTCTTTTCCTGCTGCCTGGCTGTAAAACTCTCAGATTCCTGTCCTGCACCATGTCTCCTTTCATGCTGCCATGTTTCTCACTGTGATGATAATGGACTAAACATCTGAATTTTAAGCCAGCCTCAATCAAATGTTTTTCTTTATAAAAGTTGCTGTGGTTGTGGTGTCTCTTCAGGGCAATAGAAACCCTAATCAAGACACCAAAAGAATTATTTCCTCCACAGCTTGCTTTTTGGTCATGATTTTTCATCACAGCAATAGAAACCCTAACTAAGAAAGCACCCTTTGGCCGCCAATGGGGGTGACTTTTAGGATTTCACCTTGTAGAGCAACTGTGAGCAAGTGCTGGTCCTGTTCAACAATCAGAGCCACCGTCTGTAAGTCAGAGGGTGTGATGTCTAGTCTAGATCCGTATCTTTCCATAGAGGACTATTTTAGCAGAAACCTTGTAGCAGAAATCCAGTCTTCATGGGGATTTTTTTTTGAAGTCTCAGGAGGGTCAGTATAGATGATAAGACCTCAGCAGGGCTAGAGGGTGAATGCACCTTCATGGCTTCTTGAGCTGAGAGCAGGTCCATGTTCTCTGTCTCCCCCACAGACCTACAAATGGTGTACTTCTGTCACAAATGTCTAGGCCTTGGATCAAGACTTCTGGCACCCAGCTACATCCTCACTTCCCCTCCTGAGGCTTCCTGCTCCTAAAGAAAGCCCAGGGCTGGGTAGATGACCCTGAGCCTTGACCCCCACTCAGACTTTTAAAACATTGACCACTCAGTATGGCTTTGTATCTCAGACATCTGTGCTTAAATACACAGGTCTTAATGAGGGACAGAAGTTAGTGTCTACCAAATGAAAAATCAGGGGCCATCCAAGCATATAACCCAGGGTGTGGACTCTAAATCCCTCATGCCTGTAGAGAAAAAAATAGACAAAATAAAGCTTGCACCTATGAAAGGCCTTCTCTAGGTCTCATTATGCTCAAAACATAAATAACACAGGTGAGGTTTTTGTTCAACTAAAATAAAACATGTTCTTGTTCCTGCTGAACCAAAGCCCCTTCAGCAGCCACTTGGAGCCACTGGCAGCAGGCACTAGCTGCTGTAAGTCTCCCTGAAATCAGCTCTGTTCAGCTTCTCCACGCTTTCGCCAGAGCTGGCCACGAGTGTCCAGCGTAACTCGACTGCTCCTTGGATTCATAGGCTGCCTGCAAGTACTGTCAGTGAAATGCTATCATGAGATGCTTATTGCCAGCAAAAACCAGATGGACATTTTCAATGTTGCTGTAAAACTGTGTAGGGGGAGCCACAGAGGAAGAGAGGGAGAAATGGTCCCAGCCTCGGAGTTCATGTGTACACATCCATTGACACCGAATGCCTGGTGCCTCCAATCTGCTTCCCGTTGTCACAGGGAGCTGGTGAGAAGCTGCAGCTGCATCACCATCAGCATCAGAGAGGCCTATGGTGGAGCCTCACTGTTAGAACAGAATACACCATGGACAGGAAGATGGAGCCCGTGGAAGAATGTGGCTGTGGGGATCCTTTGGGAATGGTTCTGTCCCCAGATTTCAACTTATCTTGTGTAGAAAAGTTGCCTTCCAAGAGCCAAGCCAAAAAATGTTGACGTCACAGGGAAAGGGAATAGAATGTGATTGTGTGTCACACAGGACTGGGAACGGAGCTATTCAGAGGGACAGCCTTATCAGTTAGGTAATGTCTGCTAATGACTGACAGAGTGTGTTGCATAGTGTTCCAGCTGTTGATTCATTAGCAAACATCTGCAAAGAGCACAGTACCTTTCAGAAAAAGCTTTTCTTGGACTAGGCTCTAGTGGTTGGAGCCCTAAATGGCTGGTTCACCTAACAGCATCAAAGGTATCAGGAAGAGAGACAAACTGCAGAGACGTGGATAGGACAGAGACTGCAACTGTGGCTGGGACCTTGGCTTCTAATCCTAGATTTGGGCAGAAGTGACAACTCTGACTAAATGTCCCTCCCCATTGCCTGTATTTTCTTCTAGTCTTTCTTCTTATTTCCTCTTTTTCCTCTATCCCATTTTTCTCTTTGTCCCTCTCAACATTTTTCCTTTTCTGCCTCTCTTCTCTTTTCTCCCTCCCTCCCATTTCGCATCCCTTCTTTCTCACCCCCCCTTATTTCATCCTTTTCTCCTTGAAACATCCATAGCTCATAATGTTCACAATGTAAAAATCCCCATACAAAGAGCTAAGACACCAGTAGTGTCTTGTCCTAAAAGGAGTCAAGGCAAGAGAAGCAAAAGTGAATATGTAAACACGTGAGACAGAATGTTATAGAACATGTAGTTCAGTGCATGCACTTCATAAAAAGATTTGTCTCTGGTCTCATTCTCTCTCTCTCTCTCTCTCTCTCTCTCTCTCTCTCTCTCTCTCTCTCCCTCTCTCTCTCTCTCTCTTGGTTTTTCAAGACAGGGTTTCTCTGTATAGCCCTGGCTGTCCTGGAACTCACTCTGTAGATAAGGCTGGCCTACAAACTCAGAAATCTGCCTGCTTCTGCCTCCCAAGTGCTGGGATTAAAGGAGTGTGCCACCACTGCCGGCCTACTTTCTCTTTTTGAAAATAATACATCTAATTGCAGAATGGAAATTCATAATATCAACAAAGTAACTTACCCAAATAGCACCAACTAGTAACAAGAATACCAACAGGGAAATACATATGTGTACATATAAAACTATATAAACACCCACTCTTGTGCATATTTACATATTTAACAACAGATGAGAGTTCACTATTAATCAACAGCTTTTGTCCTTACTATGACTTAGTTCCTGACAGACACAAGTAGGCAGGCAATGATTTATGCTGGCTCACAGTTTGCAGGGGTACACTCTGCCATGATGGAAGAGCATTTCAGCAAGGGCCTGCTGAGATGGGCTGTAAGACTGCAGTCAGGAGGAAGGAAGAAAGAGGGGAAGGAGGAGAGGGAGGGAGAAGGGAGGGAAGGAAGGAGGGAGAGAGGGAATGGGAGAGGGAAAAGGAAGGAAGGAAGAAAGGAATTAGGGAGGAGGAAAGGAAGAGAAAGAGAGGGAAGGAGGGAGAGAGGGAGTAGGAGAAAGGGGAATAGCGGTGGTGTCAGGAAGGGCAGTCAGTCAGAGGCCGAGGACAGGATTTTTTTAAAAAAACATAACAGTAATCATTATGCAAAAATATTTGCACATTTGTCTGGTGATTTACTTAGAATAAATTTCTAAAATTATATTAGAATCATGAGTTCATTTTAAGAAAATATGTTATAGCTAACCTCAACTATTCCATGAGACATACATCGTACAGTCCTAACAAATCAGGTCTTCTGTGCCACATGAAATACACTGCTTTAAATATGATTGTTTTCCCCTCTTTTAAACATGTCCTTAAAGTTGTTAACCCTATAGCATTTTTTTAAAAAAATTGGATATAGTATTCTTAGTTTTAATGCTACAAGTGGTGTTTTAAAACATGGTTTACTTTACTTATTGAGATTATAGTATAATTAAATCACAGTAGTGTCTCACTGACATGACTGCCTAACCGTGAGCTGAACAAAGACAGCAACAGACATGCCCAAGGGGACTGGGGCAAAGATGCCAAGGAGACTCAACCCCACACAAAGAATTACAGGCAACGAAGGATGCTGAGGCCAGGAGTTTCTCAATTCAGTAAGTTAAAAGTGTGTCGTTACTAAATGAACACACAAACTCCAACTAAGGAGATCCAGATACTTTAGACTCTGTTCATATGTTTTTTTCAGTAGCAGTCTTATTAAATTTGCCTCTATTGATATCATCATGCATGTAATATGTAAGATTCGGGAACATTTGGTAACAGAACTGCTTCCTAATTTGCCATTTTCAATTTCCCCCCTTAATATAGTAGGTTTTTTTTTAACATGATACAATTAATCAGATTAATAATGTACCTCTTTTCTATAAGTTAATTTACATTTTATTGCTACATTTCATTTTGAGTGAAATTCAGTTGGTGCTTGGTGAGCGTGGATTCTCCAGTCAGGCTGACAAGGTGTGGCCCTGCGAGCTCCTGTAACTGGCTGTGTCCCCGTTACCAGCACTATGTGCCTCACGTGTTAAGTTGCAGTTGCTAGATAGTCATCCATGCTCATCTTGTCAAGAAAGCAGAATTTGTTTCTGACTGTTATTCTTTTGTAAATAGTTCCCGCTCCTGCCTTTACTAACTTGCTTTGCCTTTCTTACATTTTAGTTTTTCATCAGTTTTCAGTTTGAATTCATTGTTATTGTAATTCTCTAATTATTTTTAATGGGGCAATTGCTATTTTTCTGTTGTCGCCTTTACCAAGTTCCAAACATCTTGAATGATATATTCTCATAAATACCACTTAGTAAATGACTAATATGGCCGTTTTTCTTTAGTGTGCATAGACAGAGGGAGTTTAAAAAATTAGACAAGTTACCATTTATAGTTAGTTTTTACTTTGTGTTGATACATTTTAGTTAAGAATATGACCTGTAGGACTGGCTGGCTTACTTTTACTTTGGAAAACCTTTACATTTAGGGAGTTTTGTCCCTAATATGTAATTTACTTGAAAGAAAAGATGTGAATGTGTGTGTGTGTGTGTGTGTGTGTATGCATGTGAGTGAGCCTGTGTGTGTGTATGTGTATGAGTGTGTGTGTGGTGTGTGTGTGTGTGTAGTTTTGGATTAAGGTCTTGAGCCTTTGAGGCATCTGCTAGAGCACGGACTCTCCTTTCCTAACGGCTCTTGCAGACACCATGTCCTTCTCCTCTTGTCTTGGTAAGTGCCTCTTCTCTGCCATCCTTTTCTTTTGTTTACAATCATACGTTAAATGTTCCATTTCAGTCATTTTTAAGTGCATAGTTCACTAGTGTTGGGGGCAACACATCTCAGGATTTCTCTTCATCTTTTAATATGAAATTTTGTTTTTTGTTGTTGTCATTTTTTTTCTAAACACTACTCTAAGCCCTTGATGACCACATAGAAATGTGCATTAGAAATTAGAAGATTTCTGCTTCTATGGTTTAACATGAAGAGAACCATCATGCCAAGCTCAACCATGCTCGAAGCTGACAGGACTTCTTTCCTTTTCAGTGCTATATAGTGGTCCACTGTGTACATATGCCCCAGTTCTCCAACATCTTCTCTTGCCACACATAACATTCCTGATATACCTGGTTTTGCTGTGCCCTGTGCCACTGGGAATGGAGTGCTTTAAATCTGATTGTACTGCCTGCTTAAATATCTTCTTAAAGTTTTTATTCATCTTTCGGAAGCAATGAGTGAAAAGAAACAGAGGAAACGCAAGGGTGAAGACCGACTTCCTCTGCTGGGCCTTCTCTGCTCTTTGCCCTACAGTTCTGGCTGCCATACTCCATGTACTATGCTTTTTATGAAAGTTTTACTTTAATACATTTGTGAATTAAAACTAGATTTTAAGTTGAATTTTCTGCTTCACATAAAACTACCTGTTAAAAAAATTTAACTACTTAATTGTTATAATTTGTATTTGATCTTAAATCTGCCTTAATTTTTTATGATTTCTATTTTCTATACTTCCCTAATTTCCCACTACTCTGTTATGAAGACGCTTCTGTCTTCAGCTCCAACTGCTATGGCCGTCACACTGTTGGCAAGCATCACTCATTTCAAAAAGGCGGTGTATGAGCTCTGGGCTGGCAGCAGCTCGTCTGTGTGCAACCATGCCTATCTGCTCTGTCTGATGGCTCAATCCTGTTCTCAGATGTGTGGTTCAAAGTTGGACTGATATTCACAGCTTTCAGTCAGTGTTTCCCAGCCTCTTATCAGAGTGTCACTTTCCTTTTGGGGCATTCTTTTCTTGCCAACTCTATGATACCAGGAGGAATAGGAAAAATCACAGCTTAAGAATATATCCCTAGGTTCCCACCATCGCCCTCCCAGTAATCTCTATTTCTGGTGGCTGTCATCTCCTAGACAGTCCTCTTTTCTGCTTTAGAGTTGGCAGAAGAAGAGACGTTTTGGGAGCAGCATGCTGGCGCTTCACAGGTCAGTGGGCACCCAAGAGATGAAGGTGAGGCCAAGCTGGATTGCATATCTGAAGAGCTCAGGGGTGGAGAGATTCCCTCAGAGCTGTGTAGAGTGAAGGGGAGATGGCACTGGGTGTGGACCAGTCTAGGTAAGGGCTCTGCAGAACTTCTAGCAGCCATGGGATGGTTTCCTCTCATCTCTAAGGGAGAACTAGGCAGCACAGCACAGCATCCATACCACAACCTATCCTTACAGGTGGAGAGTTTGCACACTGTATGTTTTCCCATTAGGCTGTGAGCCCCTTGGGCTGTGTTTCTCAACCTGTGGGTCACGACCCCTTGGGGGATTCATTAAATTACCCTTTCATGTAGGAAAACACCGATATTTGCATTACAATATATAACAGCAGCAAAATTATATTCATGAAGTAGCAAGATTCATGAAGTAGTTTTATGGTTGGGGTCACCACAACATTAGGAACTGTATTAAAGGGTTGAATTATTAGGAAAGATTGGGAACCACTGTTCTTGGAGTTTAAGCTGTCTATCTTGTCTTATTCACTGTACATCACGGTTCCTGTAAAGTTACGAGGCATTAGTTGAATTAATGGGGGACACATCTTCAGATACACACAGGGTAAGGCAAAAGGCAGAATGAAGATTGTAGTGAGGAAAGATCCAAGAAATGAGATACAAGAAAGCTGTTGAGTTCACCTTAAATTCACATACACATGCAAAGACAAATCAGAGAGCAGAGAGTAATCCTCCATATTTCATTTGAGTAATACAGCTGGAAATCATGGGAAGAATATTTATGACCTTCAAATCCAAAGAGGGACTTAAATAGTTGTCTGATGGTGTGATTTTCACTCTCCTTGGATACAGCATGTCCTTGTGATTTCCTGAGGGACCACCTAACCCACCCCACTAAACGCTCCCACGTTGCATGTATGTTTATTATAGTGAATCTAAATGAATCACATACAGATAGAGATGTTTCTCAACATACTTCAATATTTTATGCTATTTGGATAGGAGCTATTTGGACAACCAGACTATGGGAGCCTGTCTCATATGTTTAATTAGACAAACCATCAAGAGACTCAGGTTAGCTTTACCAACTTCTGTCCTGTTTGTGTCCCTTTGATTGGCTGTTCTTGGCTTAGACACCTGTGCCTCTTGGCTTCAGGCCCATCTCCTCTTCCCCAAAGACTAATTCAATGAGAAGAGATGGTACATCCAGGAAAAAGCTGAGGGGAGGCCCAGCTCTCTGCAGATTGCACCTGTGTAGGCTGGGAGACCAGAGCTTTAAAACAGCTCTGAGCCTCCTGTACTGTGTCCTTCCCCACAGGGCAGTGGACAGAAAGCCTTTCCTATGCCCCTTCAGACACCATTCTTCCCAGCTCCACATTTAAAAAAGTGTATGGAAATTTATCCCAATGAGACCTTCAGTAGCCCTTGCTCACACTGCCTCCGGGCCTCTGTCCTTCAGAGGGGAAGACCTCCTGTACCTGTTGTTTGATTCTTGTTTCATTCTTGAGGAAGCTAGAGTAGTGAAGAGGGTATGTGACTTTTCCCAAGGCAGTCAGCAGCTAAGCTGGAATTCATCGATACACTTCAAGAGCAGTCACTTTGTTCCAGGCCAGGTACACTGGCCTTGCTACACGGACTCTCTGGAGAATGGAGCTTCAGCACTGAAGTCTCACCTGCCCCATGTACAGAAACCAGTGGCTGAGAACCTTCTGCTTGAGGCTTTCAATGTTAGTCTACAGAACCTCCTGCAATTTCTATGGGGAAAGAGGAAGGGTAAAGGAGAGAAGGCTGCCAGTCACAGAGCTCTCTGCAACACGATAACTCAAGGCCCTGACAGACTACCATGTATCTGCAGGGCTCCTCTGAATGCTGCCCTTCTGCAGGGCCCAGGCAAGCTAAGTACCAGCAGTCTGTAAGGTGTGATGTGGCACCTCGGCATGAAAGCCAGGCAGCTGAGCCAAATCCAGATGGAGTCTTGGTTACATGTTCTGCCCTAGGTTGTGGCTGAAGTTATGAATGTATGCACATGTGTGTGCATGTGATTATGTGTGAGTGCATACCTGTGATCTTTTTGTTCTCTTACACATTCAAAGAGTCACTAATGAATTCCTAACACACTATCGAAAAATGGCAGCTACCAAGTTTAGAAAGCCATTTACCTCCTTCTCCAAGGAAACAAACTTCTGGGGCCAGCAGAGCCTGAGCTCAGGTCCCTATTTACCCTAGGGACCTACAGGCCACCCAGAGCATCCTTCCTCTCCCATTGGCATCCTACCTCCACATGCTTCTCTAAGGTACTAGAAACGCTTTCTTTGTTTCTGATGGCCTAGAGATGTAAGCCAGGTGCCCGAGTCCAGAGCTGGGTTCTAACTTTTACCTTTCCAAGGAAAAGCTCAGGAGATGGTGATGGAAGGTTACTGTCCACTCTGAGCAGAACTCCAACCCCCCTTTGTCATCCTCTATGAGGAACCAAGCTGAACTGGAATAAGAAGATTGACTGGAGACCAGGTCACCAGTCAGGAGGTCTCCACAGAGTCAGGGCATCTGTGGCTGCCTTCATCCCTTGTACTCTGACCTTCCTCACCCTTGTGGTAAATAGTTGTTTCTGGAAGCTTTTTTTGGTAAGCTTGCAAGGAAAATATGGTTCTCTGATAAAGTTTAGGGTGATGAGGAAATCGAAAAATGGGAAGCTAAGTGAAAATTCTTATGCTTTTTTTGAGAAAAAAATATGTTGGTATTGAAAATATTAATGGATTCTTTTTCAAATACATGTACCTACTCACATGTGTACATGAGTGTGCACATCACTCCTAGCTAACTACAAAAGGGGACTTTTGCTCAGGATGGACAATGACCTCTTCTTCCTGACCTTGAGCTGGATCAGGCACTTCCATGATGCATGACCTGAACAGCCATTGCTAGGCACGCCTCGAGGACTTCTCTTAGGGGTGTGCACAGCACTGGGGACACAGATCCTGCCTGCATGGATTTATTCATGTTTCCTGTGTCAGTAAAGGGATGGAGCTGCAGCATATTAAATATTTACAAATATCAGAGGAAAGACAGCACACAGCACTAAAGCAAGATAAGAATGTAGCTTTAAAATATTTACAATGAACACATGACGCTTCTTCTGGTTCTTCTCTTAGGTCTGGCATTTTAGGCCTCCAATCTCACTATTGTATGTTCTTTCTGGGTCCCTTGGAGTTTTGAAAATGTGTGATGGTGCCTCATGGCTGAGTCAGAAGAAAATGATTATATAGGTGAGGAACATTTGAGGAATTTGATACTTAGGCCACCCCACCCCCCAAGCAAGAGAGCTTTTCTTACAGAGTTAATGTCTGTATCCTTAGGCCTGTGTCAAATTTATGGGTGATGTATGAACTTGCCTAGAACAGTGCTTATGAAGGGAACAGCAAGCTACCAAATACACACTACTGCCAGACCTGATTTGCATTGGCCTTCTGCGTATTTAAAGTTACTCAGGACAGCAGAGCTAATATGGCTTTTCAAGTGCTCTGGTGTACGATTCCTCTCATTAGATATAGAACCTTACATACTGTTACTTGGCCATTAATCCAGCTATGTTATGTGTTTCATCGATTGGGGGACCTTTGAAAACCTCACTTTGTTTTCATACAGCCAGCACCCAAACCAGGGAACGTTCAGCTTGAAAGTGCTGCGTTAGCAGCCGCAAGGAGAAGCCGAAAAGGCTCTAAAAACAGATAGGAAAGGTCATCTGGCCCTTTGTTTACTTATAAAGAATGCAAACAGCATATGTGTCAACTGTGAAATATTTGGCTATCCAGAGAGATTAAAGGGCTTGAGCCTGTGGGATGGGTGTCAGGGAATTATCAAGGCTCACAGGCATTTTATTTGATGGGTGCCATGTTTGACCTTGAAGCACAAGGCTGGCACTCCTGGTCCTGGGGATCTCCTGATGTTCTTGCCCCATGGTGGTATCTGCACTGGGGCCTCTGAAGGCTCTGGCTGAAGTATGAGGCAATGCACGTTTCTGGTGTGTATTTATATCGAAGTGGCTGGGTTGCCAAGGAGCTGAGAGAAAGCAGAGCGGAGATAACTTCTAATCCACCTTTCTGTGATAATGTGGCGCAAAGTGAAGAGACCCAGGGCTCCATCCTCTAGTCTGGCATCGCCTTGAGAGGGGCGGGTCTTAGCAAATCCAGCAGGCCCTGGGTGAGCTTTCACATTGGAAAAAACTAGTCATCACACCAGAGTGCAACTCTACTGTACAGCAACGAAAGATGAACAAAGGCAAAACGTAACTTGTAAAGGAAAGCAAAACACCAGAGAGCAAACCTGAGATTTGGACACTGGAGAATTAGAACCTGATTGTGAGAACTCATTAGTGTATAAGAGGATTCTGGGATAGAAAGAGCAACTTCCTTGCTCACGAGGACCAGGAACAGAAGGACCATGGATATATCCTCCATGTTAAGTGTTTTCCCAGGCTGTACAAAGCTGCTATTCAAGAATGTCAGAGACTCTGACTTAGTGGTTGTGAAGGCTTCCGTCAGAAAATGAGTGGATGAATCTGGAGCTCTCAGCTGAGCTGGGGTGGGGGTGGAGGACCACAGAAAGAGGGAACAAGTCATTCTGTGAAGAAAGAATGAATGTTAAGGTCAAACATGGAGTGAACAGACAGTGCTTCTGACAACAGTAAGATATGCAGCTACACTCTAGGCTAGCTCTTGCTTAAAAGTGGGCAACTCAGGCCTGGTCATTCTGTTTCCTCACTTTGAAATGGGATAAGGTACCTGTGCTTGTGTTCCTTTAAAATTCACACATGAAACATGATGAGCAATAAAATGATCTTTGGGAGGGAGCCTTTGGGATAGAAGACTGTGTCGTTCTCGAATGAGAATGGGATTAAAGTCTGCCATAAGGATGCCAGAGATAGTTTCCTGTCCCTTCTACCATAGGAAGATACAGGAAGATGCTGTCTGTGAGTTGGGATGAGAGCCCTTACCAGATGCTGAATCTTCTGGAAGTGGGAGAAGTAAGCTTCTGTTATTTGTTGGCTGCTCAGTCTGTAGGGCACTGTGGCTTGGGTATTCCAAGACTGTCGCTTTCTTCATAGACCTGTGAGACTGCCACAAGAGAATAGTCATAAAGCCACTCTTGATTGTAAAACAACTTAAAATGAAGCCTTCATTCCCAAGGAGCTGCTTTTCCACTCATAAGCATCATGAATTGAGAGCTGGTCATTGAATATTTTTGTCATTGTGTCTTCTACTTCCAGAGATCATTTCTCCACTTCAGTCAGCCTGAGATAGGAATGAGGCACATGAGCTGAGGTTGCCTAGGCCAGAGCTGATTAATGAGGATGGCTAGTCCTGCGTCTTTTGCCTGCTACAGATGCTGGTTCACAGTCCAGTGCTGTATGCCCCTGGGCAGTACTCTACAGGGATAGGTCTTCCTTATTGGTACATAAAGAGCCTGCTTTCAAAAGTATATTAGAGAGTTCCAGAAGCCAAAGGACTATGGGTTGAATTTTTGTTATCTCTATCTAACTCAATGGTACAATTCCCCCTGGGACAGTGAACTACTTTGGTTTTTCTTGCTGTGATAAAACATCCCGGCCAAAAGCAACTTAGGGGAGGAAAGGGATTATTTGGCATATATATATATTTTTTTTTCTGGTTTTTTGAGACAGGGTTTCTCTGTGTATCTCTGGCTGTCCTGGAACTCACTCTGTAGACCAGGCTGGCCTCAAACTCAGAAATCCACCTGCCTCTGCCTCCCAAGTGCTGGGGTTAAATGCGTGCACCACCACTGCCTGGCTGGCTTATACTTCTAGGTCACAATTCATCACTGAAGGAAGTCAGAGAAGAACCTCAAGGCAGAACTAAAGCAGAGATCGTGGAGGAACACCGCTTAGTGGCTCATTCCTAGGCTTGGGTTCAGCTAGCTTTTCTTATGTATCCCAGAACTACCTGTCTAGAGATGACACCATCTACAGTGGTTTGGGTCCTCCCACATCAATCATTAATCAAGACATTCCTTCAAAGACATAGACTAAAGGCAATTCTTCAACTGAAGTTCCCCTTTCCCACATGACTTCAGCTTGAATCAATATGACAGTAAAAACTAACCAGAACAGACAGACAGAAGGGTGGGGTTTATTATTGTTTCTGCTTGTGTTGTTACATAGGGCTCACAGTGTAATCTTGGCATGGAACTCATTATGTAGACCAGGCTGATTCTGGAGCTCCACCTGCCTTTGCTTCCCAAGTTCTGGGATTAAAGGTGTATGCCATGGTGGGGTGTTTGTTTGTTTGTTTTAATAAGGAATTTAAATTGGATTCAATAAAATCAGAAAAAAGTACAGAAGCAATTATTAACAGAAACAAAGGCAAACTTAAAAGTACTCCAACACAGACAGAGCACAGAGTTTCTCTGGCTTTGTAGTCCTAATATGTGAAGTCATTTTTCAGCAACATTGGACTTGAAAATACTCAGTTCTTAATTCAGTTTATGGTTCCACTTCTGGTTTAAGTTTAATCCATGCCCCAAATTCAGCATGATCCTTCATAGCTGGGGTATTTTTATGTTCTGTTTTGTGTGGACGATGTTCTCTGAGACTTCTGACCAATAATACTTCTTCAGATATATTGGTTTAGATATTTGTAGGCTGGTCATGATCAGACTGTGGAATTAGTAGACTCTCTCTCCTGGCTTTTAATGATCAGCAGTGTCCACCAATAGGCAGGAAGGCAGATGAGTCCATGTGGTATCAGGGCATCCTGGGTCACCTAAGACCCTGAAGATCTGACTTTGATCCTGCAGTAGGTTGAAACTTATCTATCACAAGTGAATGAAACACAAATGACAAGACCCTGGCTGTGAGCTTCCCTCTTTATGAAAACTACCATTCCATTTCAATACACTTATTTAAAAGTGCCCATGCTCAAACCTTAACCACGTTTCCCACATTGGATCTCATGAACTCATTTTAGTGGATAGTTCATGACTACCCAGGATGCATTTACGTAAGTCTAGACTGAAGCTGATTTTTTTTTCTAGCTGAGAAATGCTCTTGGTTTGGCTGGGTTTTCACATTTAAAGGAAATGCAAAAAGACCATAGTAACTCATGCTCTCTGGTTTTCACCCTTGTAATAGGTGCTAGACTTTAAGAAGAGACTAGGTTATCAGGAGATAAGGCATTCAAGGTCCAGCTCATACAAATTTCTAAGTGCAGGCTACCCTAGATTCCCAGGCTACAATAGGACCCAGTGTGGGGTTACAATGTCAATAGAGAATTTGAATGCAGTCTGTGCATGGATCATATCTCAAGAGCTTTGAGACAAGACAGCAGGCAAATCCATACTTAGAGCACACAGGCAGAAATACTGTGGTCCACACTAAGAATGGCTCCGACAGCTCCATCCAAGGTCAGTGTCTGAGTCTCTGGGCCTCTCTCTTTTCTCTATGCCATTCTCTTCCTAGGTACAGTTCAAGACCATCCTCAAAACCATGTTGCTTTGGTTTCCTAATGACTTTCCTTACTCCTCACCCTGAAGAATATCCGCCCCTCTTGAATTCTTCTGTTGTGTCTGAGCTGACCTAACATTCAGAGCAGGGACATTGCCAAAACAGATAGGTGCTAAAGGTAACATTCAACAAGTGACTATGCCAAAGACCTCACCCAAAGCCATTCCACACCCTGTGAAGTCCTTCTTCCTTCCCCACTGCAATCCACAACAAAGTAAGCCTCTGAGGTGCTAGCTGTCTCTAGACTTGAGCTTAATAGAAGCTATTTTACTGGGAGACCCACAGGTCTATCTGGCCAAGAGATGGCCCAGAATGAGATGCTGTTCCAGGAAGCAGAGTAATGGAAAACTTGTTCTTTTATTTGAGATGTTTCTGAACTGACCAACTAAATAACATAGTTTGCTTACTGACTTCTTAAACATTAGTTTTTAAAAAGATGGTGGGAAAGACTTTAGAAGCAGAGAAAAAACAAAGATTCATGTGAAAGTATTATTTATGATTGATACCTGCTTTTCCTTAGGATTCACTCCTGACTTTGTATCCTATCCTCAGAGTGATAGTGTATCAGCCAGATGTTGTCATCTGCTGAGCGAGTAACTCGGGGCTTCTTGGTTGTCTAAAATCTTCTCCTCTTTTTCCAATGGCTGCCTCCCATCCCCCACTCAAAACTCAGAGCCTTTGTTGATGTTGACAGCTCATCCCTGGGCCATCATTCATTCTACCCATGGCAAACTTTGGAGAAAATAAAAAACCCTGCTCCTCTAATCTCATTAGAAGGGCTGCAAATTGAATTTAGCCCCTCTCAGTGTCCCCTCAGCTGGCTGTCATTAGGAACAGAGGCTGGGCCTTGGCTGAGACCCAAAGACTAGCTAACTGAATTTGAGATGCTGTGGTCTTGACAGGCCAAGGGAGGTAATTGAAGAGCCATGGGGCTCCTGGTAACATTTCAGGCCAGAATTACACTGGGGATCCAAAGCCCCCATCTGTACTGGTGTCGAGGGCACTAAAAAGTCACCCACTGGTCTCCCGGATCAAATTATTGATAAAGAGATCATTCCCAGTGGAAGGTAGGGGAGGCGATGGCAGTCTGCATCTGGTTATAATGCAAAGTGGGTGTTAGAGAAGAAAGGGACATCAGCTAGTGGAAGTCAGCAAAGCCACGAAAGTTAGGAAGAATCTGCAGGGAGTGTTGCCCACTCAAAAGAAATGGCTGTTTAAAGAGATTCACAGATGAGCCCATCTGTTATAAGAAAAAGACAGAACTTCCATTTGTAGACATTAGTGATATATTTGTATTCTCCCTAGCTTTTCATATCCTGTTTTTTTTTTTAGTTTCTTCTTCTTCTCCTTCTCTTCCTCCTCGTCATACTTGTCCTCATCCTCTTCTTCATCCTTCTCCATCTCCCTCTCCCTTTTCTCCGCTTTCTCCTCCTTCTCCTCTCCATTTTCTCCTCCTCCTCTTCCTCTCTTTTCCTCTTCCTTCTGCTCTTCCTCCTCTTCTTGCTCCTTCTCCTCCTTCTCTTTTAACCTCAACAAATCCCAAGCACAAGAGGGTACATATAACCAAGTAAAATATCTTCAAGGGAAAGTTTCCAGATATCAAAATACAAGGATGTTAAAGTGCTTTATATAAAATTGTGAAGTGTTTACAGATGACCTACAGCCATCTTCCAGGGTTCTGTAAATCTTCTCTAGGGTACTTCCAATGTCTGATAATAGTAGCCCATATATAAACGATGATGACACTATATTGTTTGAGGAGTACAGACACAGCTTTTCCTTTGTGAGTATTTTTAATGGGCAGTCTGTTGACTCTGTGGCTGTGGAGTGTACAGATAAAGAAGCCTGCTGTTGGTCAGAGAGAGGTTCCTGTGGATTGCATAGTGTGGGTTAGATTTCTGAGGTTTCTAGTCCCTTGGTCTATGCTAAGTCTCTCAATGAAGCTGAGAACTGAATGAAGTCTTGCTATGTTAAATCCTGTTTTAAAGAACAGAAAATGGGCAATTATTAGCTCATACTACAGTTATGAAACATGATATGCAATTTTACTTTTGAAATTTATACTTTACTGATGAGGAGACTAAGACTCATGTGAGTCAGTCAGTAACTTGCCCAATGTCATGGGGACAGAAAAAACTGGGTTTGGGATTTGAAGGAAGGACTTCCTGGTCCCAACATTCCTCAGGTCCATGTGGCTTAGAAGACGATAGTTTCTCTGTTAAAATGTCACATTGGCAATGTCTGTTGCTAAGAGACAATGTGATTAGAAAGGAAGGTCCTGGGATTCGATAGGGTTAGTTGAATTTAGTCCTAGTTTTTGGACCTTGGGAATTTCTGAATCTCCTTCCTGGAAAACGGCAGTATGTATAGATGCTCCTTAACTTAACAGTGGTGTGATGTTCTGATAATCCCATAATAAGTTAAAATATGTTCACAAATGTATTAGTGTATCTAATGTACTGTACCTTAAGCATGCTTGAAACATCCCTGTCACCTTTAAGTGATGCAGTCGTCTATAACAAAGCTTACTTTATAATAAACTGGGGAACAATTCATGCAGGTTATTGAATACTTTACTGAAAGGGAAGACCATATGATGCATGGATGTGATTTTTTTTCATCATAAAATTGAAAAATATGGGCTGAGGGAATGGCTCAGCAGGAAGAGCTCCGCTGCTTTTACAGAGAACCAGAGTTTGATACCCAGCACCCTGTCAGGTAATTGTTTGTAATCACAGACCCAGGGAGATCAGGTGTCTCTGGCCTCACAGGGTGTCTACAGTCATATGCACATGCTCATACATGGAAAAACACACACACACACACACACACACACACACACACACACACACGAACAATTAAAAATAAAGTCTTTCTGGAACATAAAAGAAAACTGAAAATTTTTAAGTTGAACCATCGCACCTCACAGATCCTTACTGTGAGGAATTGCCCAGTGGGTTTACTGTGTGGATCAAGGGAGGAGGTGAATGTTCAGAGGCTGGCTTGTGGTGCCTAGCATGTAGCAGTAATATGAGGTCCAGCCACTTGCAGACTAGATGGTCTAAATCTGAAGTTCAGTGTGGGGCTGTCATGGGTGGGTTCCCTTGCCAGGCCTTGTTCTCATTCACAGAATCTGCGCAGAAATGCATTCTCTGCTGAAGAAAAGTGAATGAATTGGTTTTCCTCTCTTGCTTCGGCTCACTGGTTACTTCCCCTCAGCTTAAAGTTTCCACACAGAATAAGAGTGATGTAGCTGGACACCTTCCCACACCATGTTCGCAATGTTTATCTTACTGGATTTAGTAAATTAGTGAATTTCTGTCATGATGCATCTTTTTGTAGGTAGATGTGATTTCTACTTTTTAGAAAAGATAGTAGTGCATTTACTTTGTATTTTTATACTTCATCCCACCTATAACACTAAATGTAGCTTGAAAGTTTATCTTTGTGTCACAGGCTGTTAAAACATGCAATAGACTACTTTGCTACTTTCCACAGGATTGTTCAGAAAACTGCAGGTCTTTCTTGGTGTCACTCTGTGTCCCAATTGTGCTGAGGCATTGGGATTCAGTGAGCCTGATTTAGTACATCCTGTGTGGCTGGTCCTGGGATGACAGGTCTGCTCATACTGTGTCATTTAAAGCACCTATCAATTTCTTGAAGCCTATGGCCCAAGACTTTATAGGTGAGAAGGTGGCTTCAGAAAATGCAGGTGACCTTGTAAGGATCTAAATGAAGGCCTAGAATCTAAATCCATGTGATGCTTATAAACACTGCGTCCTGGAAGCCTCAATAGGATTGCAAGGAGCCCATACAGTGGCCACCCTGGGAAGCAACTTCCAACTACTTAAAGAACAACAACAACAAAAAAATGAAGCATTTTGCTCTCAAACTTAGTCAACTTCATTTATTTGTAGATGAAGACACTGGGCTTCAGGAAGTTAAATAGGTAAATAGGTCACAAAGGGTGACTGTCTCTTGTGAGCCAAGACCACTGTTAAGTTCTTTGTTTTCCTGATTGAACATTCCCTGCAGGTCCCACAACCTCATTCTCCAGAGGGCAGATCAACTGAGATTTGGGGCAATTTAATGCTGTCAAGGCAGTTACTCTCTGCATGAAGTCTTGAGTTAGTGCTGGCCCCTTCTCAGACCCTGAACATGTCCAAAGAGGGTGTCCACCCCCTTGAGTAGCTTCAAGGCAGGAAATCAAAGCATTACAGAAGTAGAGGCACTTATAAGAGAGTTTTGAAGAACATAGACCAAGACCTTCACATTATATAAGTTAAAGTCTAAGAATAAAATGAATTTTTCAGGATAAACAGTTAAGTATTCAAGAGCTAGGCTATGTGAGGCCAAAGCCTAGTACACCATGATCTCCATTTGAACAACCTCAGTCTGTCCACACTTTTTCCCTAGGCCTTGGTCTGTATATGTGAACGACCTTAATCCCTGTTGTGTATCAGAGATCTCTTCAAAGTCTTCTCTATCCAAGAGGCGTCAACTTCCCTACCACTCCTTAAATCTGAACTGGCTTAGAATTGATTTTACTAATAAGATCTAGACAAATATCACTGTGTGGCAGAGCAGGACAATGTGGAGGTCCCTCCATCTTGTATTCTTGTTAAGGCCATTTCAGGTTTAAGTAGATTGTGATCTTCTTGATGGAGAATCCCATGGAAAATTGCCAAACCCTATTCTAGGATCTGAGAACAGAATGTCCCATTTAACTTATCTCAGCTTCTGTTAAACTGCCTGCTTAAATAAAACCCACTCCAGCTAACTGCTTATCTTAGCTTCTGTTAAACAGCTTGCTTCTATGAAGCTTTCCCCAATCCTGGAGGCAGCTGTTGAGATAACATGATGTGATTTTTAACCTTCAAAAACCCCAAACTCTGGACCCTTGTCACAGCCATCTGTTTTAAAGACTTTCAATTGGCTGCAAATTATGTTTGTCTCTGGTGTATCTCATTGTTCCATGAATAATCTTCAAGGGATGATCACCTTCTGTTTTGTTTTGGATTGAAGCCTTAAAGTGCCATAGAAAAAGACTGCCTGAGGCCACCTTACCACACTGAAGTCTAAGCTAGACTTGAAGAGGCTGTGTGTTTGGGGAGAGGCAGCTTCTAGTTGTACTAACCCTAGGAATCATCGTGACTGTTGTTGCCAGACTTTATAGAGCAAAGAGAAATCTTACTCTAGTACCTAACCCACAGAATTGTGAGAAACACTAGCAAGAAGGGGTTGGCTTTAGACAGAGAGTAATTGGTTATATAGCAATAGTTAATTGAAACAGGACTGGAAGCTGGAAGAATTAAACGCCCTAATAAGACTGTTTAGAGCAGCACATGACAGTCAGTGGTCACTGCACATTTAACATGCAGTTGTTTCATGCTCTGATCCAGCTGGAAGAGAGTTACAGTAGTGTACATGGTTAAAGTTATACGACTTTATCGAAACCAGGGGAAAGTAGAAACTAGCTTTATACTTACCATGGATTAATGAACATGTTTCCTCAGATTCAGGGCTCCAGTGCTCTTGTCTATCCCTGGGAGACTTAGAAATGCACCGTCTCTTATTGTGACTGCACCTGCAGCTCTCTTGGCTGGCCTGGAGGGGTCAGGCCCAGGGATCGTGTCTCATCTCTGCTGATGAAAATTCAACTGCTATCGATTGGGTAAGCACTGATGCCCTTCCTGGGTCAGGAGAGAAACCCCAACCATTGTAGAATAAATATAGTATTCTGTTCATTACATCAATTAGGCTGACCCCAGGGGCTCCAGGACCCCTTGGCTCCCCCATTTACAATGACAGCTGCCATGCTAATGAATGCACATTGACATGATAATTAAGCCATTACACAGAATTGGGCTGTCTGTCACTTCCTGGAGCCAGCTAGAACTAGTAGAGGCAATAGGGCTATTCCAAGGCCATATGCAGTGCCTAGGTTGGTCTCTGACTCAAGCTCATGGCTGGACTGGCTGTAGTACTGAAGCTGCTGTTTCTGGGTATGAGGAGGGTGAGACTGGGATGTGTGCTATCCTAACGCTGCCAGTACTCATTTTATCGCAAGACATCCCCAAGGGGATGAAGACTGAAAAGAATTCCCTCTTCCTTTGTGGAGGGGGGTGTGGCACCTGTCAACTCAGCAGGCCTTTTCAGCTAGGGGGTTTAGAGGCACTCGGAAGAAGTTTGGAAGAATAAGAACCCCAAAGGCCCGTGTCTTGACTATATTTAGCATCGGTGGGAAAAGCCAAATGACAATCTTTTCAGCATCTTTGGGAAGATGACTCCCTTTGTGCTCAGACAGTCACAAACTTCAGAAACATGTGCTTCAGCACACCATGACAGACTGCATGTACACTGAATGTTCAAGGAGAGCACAGTTGACAGAGGAATCAGTGTGGTTGCTTACAGACCTTCTAGGAAAGCTTCCAGACAAAATCCATATCATGCTTAGTGACTGCTTAAAGGTGAGGCTGGCTACATGTAGAGAGTGCTTGATATAAATGAAGTAAGAAAGCGGGGGCAGAAAACAACACTGCCACACCACCTTATGATATGTGACTCAGCACATAGCTCTCTCCCTACCAAGCAGTATAGATTAGAGGAATATGGTATAGATATAAACGGAGACTTAATCAATGCCTGATTCTTAAAAATACCTTGTCAGTAAATGGTGGATGAGTTAGAAGCTGTCATTGGCATGCATTCTGTGCAGTGGAGTGTAATACTTGCTTCCTATGCATCTCTCCACATGTATACATGCATGCTGCCTCTCCTCCCTACGTCAGGTCAGTGCAGGCTGAACTGCAATGTGTTGGGCACAAAGGAATCTTGGGTGTGCAGTTTTACGAGACAGCTACAGAGCAAGTGATAATCTGGAAAGTGTATATTCATGTGTTCATGCCAAATCCTGTCAGGCACAAGGGTTCACCAGTGGGCGGGCTAAGTTATCCAACACCTCATTCAAACCTGAAGATTCTAAAGCCACATCTGTGCTTATCTGGGAAAGTGCTGTGATTGATTAGATCACAGACACAGGACTGGGGAGAGATGACTCTTCAAGCCAGATATTTGTCCTCTGGGATATGAGGAAGGCTTGAGATACTTTCCAGTGATGGATTTCTCTGTGTCTCCTTGCTGTGATTGTTAACAAGGGGTAACCCACTCGTGTGCACCTCGCACTATGGGTAACCAGTATTACCCTCCATGAGCTGCAAGATTGCTTCCTTTTTTTTTTTCTCTCAACCACCTATGCTTTCCACACTTGAAATCTGTTGTCTTTAGAGAGTCACATTTGATTTGTCAAAGCACTCAAAAAGTCAAAATTCTTGTTAATTAATTCAGCAAACACCAAATATCTACTCTGTCATAGTCTTTCTGGATAAATAATGGTGTGCTTTGAGCAGTTCCTTCAGGGGTATGTCTAGTGTTGGTGTGTGCTGTGGTGAGGACAGGAGAGGGGTAAAACATTTGTAGACACATTCCTGCATCTCCTGGCCAGGAGGCAAAACAGCTAGAGAAATTTAATTTGGTGAGCTTAAGTGTTCTCTGGAAGGAATCTGAGAATAGCTTGCTATTGCTACCAGGACTGATACTCTGGGTGTTCTAGCCAGAGGTTTCAACTGAGCTTTTTAGGGACTCTTACTTGCTATCAGCCTGGGGTGTCCAGGTATCTAAGACAAGAGGAGTTGTGACAAGAGGACCCCTTTGACCAATGAAATGTGCAGAACCTATCCTGTCAAGTTTTCCTGTGGGGAAAATTTAGAGGCCGCCACAGTGGTGGGGGCCCGGAGGGGCTTCCACGCTGTGGCTGGTCCCACATTCAGGAGGAACCCTATGGTTCCAGCAGCCTGGAGGCTTTGGCAGCGGCAGGCCCCAATGACATGAGGAAGTCCTTGGTTCCAGAAAGGTTTATTGTCATGGCGGATGGTGGATGGATCTAGGCGTACCCCCCAGAACTCAGGGAAGTCCCGAGTTATATAGGGAGGGAGAAAGGGGGAGGATTGGGGGAGGATCTGGGGGAGGCATGCTTAATTTGCTCTGCCCTCTGGCCTTCATTAGTATGTAAATCCCCAAGGCCTGAGGCCTATAGTCTGGCCTATGTGACTGAACAATGTAATTCTATGAAGACATGACTGCTTTTCAGGATCCTGGATTCTGGGGGCACCGAACTCCTGCCGGTTCTCATGCAGGGTCTCGGGGTTCTAGGCACCTGCTCAACCATGACCCAGGATACCCTCACACAGTCCCACATTTTCCTGTTCACATTTTTTTTTTCTGTTTCTTCTGGAATCAGGGCCTTTGTGCCTGCTAGCTAAGCACTCAGCCACAGCTGAGCTCCTGAGCCTTTGGGGGTTCTTTCTGCAGTAAACTGTTGCTAGCCAAAGTGTGACTCCCAAACCAGGAACATCCTGTTTTCTTTGGAGCTCAATAGAAACGTGTTGTCTTAGACCTCCTACAGCTGAATCTGACTGCTGTGAGAAGCTTGGGTGACTCCCCCCCGTGCACAGGGCAGCTGGAGAGACACTTGGCAGTTGTGCCGCCATATTGTTCATGCTCTGACTTGCTGGCTCTTTCTAGCAGCCTTTCTGCCACATACTTTCTCTCCACTTCTCTTCATATGGCTGTAACTACTGTTTGCCTTTCATTTATAAGCTTGCATTGCAGGTATGCTCTCCCTCTTTACCCTGCTACCCTGATCCTTTGACCTGAAGACAAAGCTTCTGCTGTCACATCCAGTGGATCTCATCCCCCAAAGCCTCTGCACTTACCCCAATTGTGTTATCATGACCTATGAGTGCCACTGCCTTTACATTCTCTTCAAAGAGACAAAGAGGACTCTGTTGGACTGTGAGGGAGTGGGAGATGTGGAAGGGAAAGGGGACATAAAGGACAGAGGGTGCATGTGGAGTGGGGGTAGGGGAGAGGAACAAGATTCTTACATGAAGACCTTGTTGGTCGGCTCTCAGCCAGTAAGTACTGCTGCAGTTGAAAGGTGACTCTGTGGTTTCCACTCTGCTAGATTCTGTTCCATTATTCCAATTCCTCTCTCTGCAGGTATTCATGAGATGCCAGTTGTGTGCCAGTTACTGTCCTGACCACTGAGAATACAAAGGGAAGCCAGGCTAGCTAGACCTGAAATGTAGGGATACATTCACTGGTAAGCAGCCATCAGCTGGAGAAAGGTAAACCTTGGCAATACCCTGAATAAGCTTTCCTCTACCATAACTAAGCGGTCCCTTTTTATCATCACTGAGGTTTTGAAACAACTGACTTCTAAAACCACCCAATGCATGAAAGCATTCCATAAAAAACAAGCAAAGTGATTAAGGGTCCTTTGTCCTATGGGACCTGCTTCTTGGAAATCATTTAATAAGGCTCTCTTGGCCATGAATATGTTACTTGCGTATATGTGTGCACACATGTACAACTGCATGCATGTGGAGGTCAAAGAGAAACCTTGGGTGTCATTCCTCCTTAGAAACCAGCCACCTATATTTTTGAGACCATGTCTCTTCCAGGCCTGGATCTCACCCGGTAGGCTAGGGTGACTGGCCAGCTGACACAGGGATCTGTCTCATCACCTGCCCAGCCCTGCAATAATAAATGTTCACCACCATGCCCAGCTATTTTAGCTATTCATTTTTTCAATCTGGGGCTTGAACTCAGATCCTCATGCTTGCCAGTGCTTTACCAACTGTTCCGTTTTTCTAGCTGCCATTCCCGATTATTTTATACATGTGGTCTCACCGATCTGTGATGATCCTATAAAATTGATAGCAAGATGAGGAAAGACGTAAGAGTGATACAGTGTCATGTAGGCACGTCTGCTTCTGCACACAGGTCTCTGCTGGAAAATGTCGTCCTGCCCTCATAACGCAGAGGGTGGAGGACAGCTGCAGGCTGGCAGCACAGAATGCACATTCTTGTTTCAGTTCAAGTTTTGGAGCCAGACCAAATTAACTGACTAGGAAATGTTTTGGGACACTGAAGAGGAAAATTTACCTGAACCCCTTCTCTCAGTGTAGACCCTTAACAAGAATTGACTGGGATGAATGACAAGAGATTGGGGACAGCCACAATGTTGAAAAGTTCATCCTTGTCCTGGGACCCCATGAACAGCTAACTCCACTCTTAAGCCTATCAGGAACACACTGCTGAGTGCTTGGCTTTACTCATCCTCCCTCCTGTGAGATTCTGGGGACTGTCAAATAAATGACAAGACCCATTCTTCAAGTAGACCAGAAGTCTGCAGTGGTGAGGCTGCCCTGATTTCCTATCTTATCTCGAGTCATCAGTCTCTCGTTCAGCCTTCCACAAACAACTCAATTGTGAGATCTGCACAAGGGGCTGATGGTCGAAGCATCTCTCAGGGCTGTGGTCTATCATGAGTCTCAAAGAACGATCAAGGAGTGAGCTCCCCTGAGGGAAACTCGGTTAGCTGGGCCAGAGAAACGGAAAGATTCAGTCCTGCGATACAGAAGGTGGCCTCTGGGTTTTGAGAGTGACAGCAACAATGGACATGAAAACAAAGTCTGCGATAGGTAAGATGTAGTTTGTGCTTGTATCATGTGCTGTACATGTATTACCTCACTACCTCAATCAGCCTGAGCAACTTCCTAGGTCCACACAACTGAGGCGTGGTGCTGAGGTTTATTTCTGAAGTGTTGGATTCTAGAGTTGCTTGTCCACTTACCTGGGGTAGAAAAAAATAGCTTTTCTCACAAAACAAAATTACAGAAACCACAAAGACCACGTCCAGAGCCCTGTTCCTCATGCAGTGTGGTGCCCACATCCTCTGCTCCATTATCTCTCCTCTTCTTCCCGGGACCGCCTTCATCTTGTTTCTTTTTATAGTCTCCATGATGCTTAGTGTCAAAACAAAGTTAACTTAAAAACTACAATCAGAACGAAGTAAAATAGAGTGCAGGAGTACACCTTAGTGCTCATGAAGGTAGAGCTGTATAGTTTCCAGATTAGCAAGGTTAATTCTGCATTCCTAGAGAGTAATGTGGTTTTAAGGAGCAGAGCACGAGGGCTCCACCCCCGTGTAAATGCAGCAAGAAGCCTAGGTTCTAAGGCCAGGCCTGCATTCTGAGGCTAGGCATTCTTGGGTCAAAGTTTCACCCCAGATGTTAAACAGAGAAAAATCTCAGCCTTAGATGATACCCTTACAAAGCAAAAGTTATGGTAATCCCTCCTCAGCTGTGTTTGAAGATGGACTGAGACCATGCACACGGAATGATGCGTCGCTGGGCGTTCGGCACAGGGCTTGATAAATGGAGCCTGTTATCCGTTTGCTCAACAAACATTAGCGTCTATTTCATGTATGGAGCTTCAGTGTACAATTGCATCTTAACAGTCTTCTTTTAAGCTCCCTGGTAGGTGTTCTGGTTTTCTTCATTGCGAACTTGTACATTAAGTTTATTAGTTGGCTTTTGAAGTTTCTGGTTGCTGTTTTGAATTGAAACCTCCAGCTCTAAGTTCTTTAAAATGTTTAAGTTATAAAATATTTAAAATCCAACCCAAATAAATTGGTTTAACTTCAACTTTTTGTCCATGCAGGCCATATCTACCAGGCTAAAGAAGCCATTGGAGGCAAACTAAGGAGGTCGTTCTCCCATCATACTGATGGAGGGAGGGGCAGCTTTCCTGTTTTATTGTCTAGGAGACACAGGGTCTTCCCTCACGGTAACTGTTAGAGTTGTCTATGGCCATCATCCTGAAAAGGCTCCACTTTCTTCTGCTACATATACATAAGCACCAACATAAATATGCAAAGCAGCAATAGCTTGTCTACTTCCTTTTAAAAATAGAAATGAGTTTCTTGATGCCAGTCAACATCGATGCTGAATAACATACATTTACGTTGCACTAGTACACACTTAGGAGAAAAAAATAGCCACGCTTTTCTTGTCTTATTTGTTTTGCCGTTAAAAACCACCCAGTGATTATAAACATGCCTGATGTATCTTTGATTTATTTTCTTGTTGTATTGAAAATATACGCATAGTGTGAAATCAAATGGTTTGGATATTTTAGAGAGTTTTAAATGTTTTATGTTTTAAAAACATACTTGGCTCATTTATTTGTATGTATGTGTGTGTGTGTGTGTTGTATGTTTGTGTGTTTGTGTGCATGGTGTGTACCCTGTGCCAATGGAGGTCAGAAGACAGTGGTGGGCATCTTAGAGCTATAAGTACAGGCCTTATGGGAAAGCCTTGTTTTGTGTGGCTGCCATCTGAACTGCAGTCCTCATGTTTGTATAAGCAAGTACCCTGAGCCACTGAGCCAACCCCCCAGCCACCACTTCAAAGGTTTTAAATAGTGACAATTGATTCTTCAAATAAATCCAACTAGGGCTGGTGAGACGATGATGAATTCTCAGAATGTTATTGTTACAGTGGCTTTAGTGTAAGTACACATCTTTGATGCAATCCTGTGAACATTTCTCTAGACACGTACATATAGGAAGAATGCTGGGTGGATTCATTGGAACAAAAATACAAAGCAGGTGGTTTAAACAGCAAATACAAGGTGTCTCACAGTTCTGCAATCTAAAAGTCTCAAAACAATAGACTGGTAGAACAATCTGCTATGACCGTTTTTCCATTCATTTTATTGAATGAGGCCCATCTAAGTGAAAAACCCTGATTTTACATCTACCATGATCCTATTTCCAAAGAGGGTACTATGAAGTGGAAACTTCCGGTTTCATTGGAAAGCAGGTTATGTCAAATGATGTTTTGTTGAGGCACATAGGTGAAAGGATGTTTTGCTAAAGCAGACATGTGAAAGAATGTTGTTCTAAAGCAGACACAGGTGAAAGGATGTTTATAGCAAGCACGTGAAAGGATGCATGAAAGAGATAGATAGATAGATAGATAGATAGATAGATAGATAGAGATAGAGATAGATGTGTGTGTGTGTGTGTGTGTGTGTGTGTGTGTGTGTATGTGTGTATCTCCACACAGATAGTGGGAGTTCATGCATTGGTTCGCTTCACTCTGCCTCACTATTCTTTGCTGAGAGCATGTATGTATTTGTTCTCCTTACATTGTATTGCTGAGCTCCATATGTGGTGGGCTAGAGTGGAGGCTGAACACATATTAAAGTAGGTTGAGAAAAATGTATGCCTACAGTAACATTCTTAAGTACCTGGGGCTAGGGCATCAGTATGTGAACTTTAGGATAATACAACCAAATACACACACACACACACACACACACACACACACACACAAACACTCGAGCACGAGCTCACACGCAGAGAGAGACAGAGGGACAGAGATACAGACAGAGATAGAGAGAGACACATGGACTGAGAGATAGAGAGGCAGAGAGACACAGACAGACAGAGACACAGAGATTACCATGTAAGCTGCTTAGGTTTTACCAATTTGACACAAATTTAGACATATTGGGAAAGAGGGACTATCAACTGAGAAGTTGCCTCCATGAGATTAGCCAGGACACACATGGCTACACAGAGATAACTTGCCTTGAAAGAACAATCAGTTGGATGAAAACGAAGCCCACAGAAGGAGAATCTTTACCAGTTATAATCTGACAAAGAATTAATATCTAGACTATATAAACAATTAAAGAACAGCGTCAAAGCAACACACTTGACATCTCTCTCCATAGATAGCTGTTCAGCTATTGCTGTTTTATTCACAATAGCTAGGGGATGGAGACAATCCAGATGTCCTTCAACTGAAGAATGGATAATGAAAATGTGATGCATATGTACAATAGAATACTATTCAGCTGTGAATAAAGATGAGATCACAAACTTAGTAGGTAAATAGGTGGATCTAGAGAAGGTCATATTGAAGGAAGTACTCCAGACCCCAAAAGACAAACATCACATGTTCTCTCTCATTGGAGGCTTCTAGCTCCAAATCTTCAAATGTGAGTATATATTCTGGAGTAACTACTGATACCAGGAATGCATAAAGGGACCATTGCTGAGGAAGGGGAGTGGGGAAGTATTGTGGATTTGGTTTATTGCTTATATTATATTATGTTAATTGGGTTCCCAAATGACATGAGAATTTGCCTGTCTGCATGTGAGAAGCTGACAGTCTTTGCCCACAGCTGATTCTAATTGGTAAATAAAGTTGCTACCAGGTAATGGATGGGCAGGGAGACAGGTGGGACTTTGAGGTTTCTGGGAAAGGAATGAAGGAAAGAGGAGAATTCCCATTTCTGTGAGGAGAAGGTCTCAGCCTGAGAAGTGTAGGACAGAGAGACAGACACTGTCAAGATGTCAAAGTGTAAGAGCCAGGGGTCATTTCTCTTTACAACTGAATATTCCATTGTTAATATGCTTCTCATTGTCATTATGCAATTATCAGTTGAAGAACATTTAGATTGCTTCCATTTCCCATTGAGGACAGGGTAACAATGAAGATGGCTCAGCAAATATCTGTGAAGTAGGATGTACAGTCTTTTGGGCATATGCCAAGGAGTGGTACATCTGGATTATATGGTTAACTTTATTTTTGGCCTTTTGAGAAATTTCTACGCGGACTTCCAGAGTAGCTCCACCACTTTGCAGACCTGCCAACAGTGCATGAGGCTTTCCTTTACCCACGCGTTCTCCAGCATTCAGTTTTGATTGTTTTGTAGCTCTTTGCCATTCTACCTGCGGTAAGATGTACCCTCAGAGCTGTTTTTGTATACATCTCTAGTTGATGATGAACTAGAAGGATGATGAACACTTTGGGAGTATTTCTTATCCATTTTTATTTCTTCTATTGAGAACTCTGTTTAGATCCCTGGCTATTTTTTTTTTAGTTGGGTCATTTGCTTCCTTGACTCTTTGTACTTTGAGTTTTTGATATTGATGTTCTGTCAAATATAGATCTAACAAGAATTCTCCACAATTCTGTGGGTTCCTTATTCACTTGATTGTCTCCTTAGTTGTATAGAAGCTTTTTAGCTTTACAAATTCCCACTTGTCAATTGTTGACCTATAATTATTTCTTGGTATTTTCCTTGTCCAATTTTGGTGAGAAGATTGTAAAACTAGTTATCTTTCTCCCCACCTTTTTGTAAATTAAAGTTTATATAAAAATAAAGATTATTTGCTTCTTGTAGAATGTTGTTTTGTTTGTGAAACTTTCAGGCCACAAAGTCCATTTTTTTTGTGTGTGCTAGAAGTATTGTGTGCTGGTTTTCTTTAGTTGTTAATGAATTTTGTCAGTTTTGCTCACAGGTGATTCTTGACAGGATGGAATTAGTGATGACATAAAACTAAAGCCCATTCAACAAAAACCTTGATTTTTTTTTTAAAGTTTTTTTGAGGCAGGGTCTCATCTAGTCTGGCCTCAAACTGGCTGTGCAGTGAAGATAATTTTGAACCTATGACTCTCCTGCTTACATGTCTCAAGTGCTGAGATTACAGGTGTGGGAGGCACCAGACTTGGCTAGAAACTAATTTTTGAGTTCTGGTTGTTTCTTGTGCTGTTGATAAGTAACAAGATGTTCTCTCCATGCTGAGCAGCAATTAGGAGCCACCAGGCACAATGAAATCAGAAAGCTGTGTGGCTTAATCTGGTAGGTTAGGTGGACTGAATTCAACTTCAGTTCATAGTATTTTTAATTCATGATGGATTCATTGGGTTGTAACAGCATCCTAAGATCAGAAGCATCTTTCTTTGTGCTTTCTAGAAAGTCAAGCTTCGGTTTCTTTCAAGATTTTAAATGTCTTTACTCTTTTTGTAAGTGTGGCCTCTTCTCATTGCCGTGTATAAATAGCTGTCCATTTCTTGTTGACAGCTGTTGACTTGTGCTGTATGCAACTCAAAGCTAAAGGCATTCTAACCCATGGAGGCAAGTAAGTAGGAAGATGTAGCATGTACTCATATGGTAGACACAAACTCGTGCCCCTGTACCAGTCTCTCCTTCACTCTTCACCTACTGTTCTTCAAGAGTTGACCAAGCTGTCTCTTCCCCAAAGAAGACTCCTCTCACAGCTCTGCCCCAGTGAACCTAGATATTTTTTCTTGTACTCCTTAAAATCTGCATACAAATAATTTAAAGTTTAAATTCAAACTGAGGTTGGACTCAGGGCAGTGACCTGTCCTGATTAATTATTATTACCAGAGGCAGACAAGTGTTTTGTTCACAACAAGCACACACAACTGCTTTCTCAACAGAGTGTCTTGGTGTGTATTAGAAAGAGGAGCTTGAGTACAGATTCAGGAGAGTGTGTTGCCCTGATCACATCATTCTTGGGTTCTAAAAGTGTAACAGCCAGAAACATTCATACACAGCGTGGCATGAACAAACAGCTTGTCAGCGTTCCATGTGACTGTCCTTTCTTTTGTCAGCCTTACTCCAGGACATAGTAGACTATCTCATGGCAATCAGTTCTCAGGAGCCAATCTGGGACTGCCTTTCTTACTCCAGCTTCTACCCCAGCCTTTCTCTCCCACTTTCTACCTGTCCTCTCTCCACCCTAAGGTAGAGAGAAGAGGAAATGAAGCAGTGGAAGAAGTTAGGCTTGAGGGTCAAGCAATCCTTAGATTCTGACTTGGCTCTGTCCTTTTCTGGCCACCAACTCCTAGGCAGTTTGCTTTACATCTCTTGTTTCTAGATGGACAGTTAGTTCCCAGAAGCACCCAGAAGACTGTGTGCTTCCATTCCTGATTTCCTTTGGAACCATCATGTTATAGTTGCCAGGAAGTTATGGCTCAGCCCTTCAGGGCCCATTGTCTCTTCTGCCCTTCACTTCTCCCTCCACAATCATATTGTCTCTTCTACCCCCAAACCCACTTACTCATTTCCTTTTTATTAGGCCAAAGAGTCCAGGACTAGCAAAAGCCCATAAGGCTTTTTAAAATAATATTTTGTTAAGTCTTTGCAAATTTGATACAAATTTTAATCTTATTAATCCCCCCTCCTCCTCCCAATTCCTCCCAGGCTCACCTCCTTCCTATCAGTTTAGTGGCATCTTGAGTTCTTTTGTTGTCTAAACCTTAGAGAACAGAAATCCAGGTGTTCCTATGGATCTTCCTGGGCCTCTCAGTTGCAACAGTTAAAAGGCTTTGGTCACATTCACCCTGAGAACCAAGAAGAGGCTCCAATGCAGATAGATGTTCCACATTCTGGACAGTCTCACATCAGTCAGGTATGTCTCAGGACCAATATGCTCATTCAGTGTTGTCTGTGAAGTGACAAGGACACATTTCTGTGTTTCAGATGCTTTCCCAAGGTACCAAGGACATGGAGGTACAAACAGGTGAGTGAACTGCCCAAGTTCACCACACAGCTGTTTCATATGAGCCAGAAACACAGCCGTACAACACAGCGCTATGGATATCTAGTTTGACTTTTAAATATTTCTATTCAAATATATTTTGTTATTTTCTGATCACATGTGTGATCAGAGAACAACTTGCATGAGTCAGTTCTCTTCTTTTACCATGACAGTTTCAGGAATTGAACTCAAGTCATCAGGCTTGGTAGCAAGCTCTCTTATTCATGGAGCCATCTCACTGGCCCAGTCTCAGCTCTCACCACATTGTATGACTATCAGCCTACACAGAGTGATTCTTTGTATGCATATTTTTGACAACAAACTTAATCAGTCCTTCCCTCCATGGACATGGTTTTCAAATAGTATTATCCTGCTTGGTTCCTGTGGTCTTCTCTAACGTGAACTTTGACCTTGCTGTTGCAACACAGCAAGAGGCTAAGTCTAATCCCCTTCTGCTTTCAATCTGGCTGCCAGCAGATGAGGCTGAGTGTGCTGTAGGACTCAGTCTCCTTGAGTTTAGTTGTTTCTACATGTGACCTTTTGTCCATCCAGCTGGTGTAAGAATCCCATAGAGGTGATTCCAATTAACAGTACCAGAAAAGCTCAGCCCTCAGGGCTGCCTGGCCAACAGATATGCAAATAAAGAAATTAATTCCAACCTAGCTACCATGTGAGTTGCTCTAGCTTTGACTTTAGACCTTTGGAGAACAAAACTGTCAACATGTGAAGCAATCCTCCATGAGCCTCTCATACTTCTATCCATCTTATGAGCAAAGGGCACTGATTGCCTTTGCTCTGAATTATCATTGAAAGGATGCTGATAGTGTCAACATCAAAGAACTGAGATCAACTGAGATCATACCTTGGAAGCAAAAGGCAGGTTTGCTTACAGCTTAGGAGGTCGGCTTCTGTTTAATAAAGACTGTACTCTTCTGACATATAGCTAGTGTGCTTGCTTCTTAGTAATATAAAGGATTTGTATTCCTGAATTTCAAGGTTCCTTTCTTGCTGTGTCATTCACTGTGCATGTATACAGGTGTTGTTTTGTTTGTATCACATCCGAACAAATGGTCAAACCCCAAGAGTTGCAAGGATGGAGTGCTTGCCTTTTTTTTGTGTGTGAAGTCCTGAGTTTCATCCCAGCATCATAAATAAGAGAGAGGAAAGGATGGAAAGGTGGGGGAGATAAAGAGGAGAGGAAGGGAAGAGAGGGGAGGAAAATGGAAAGGAGAGAAGGAGGTTGTGGTGGTTTGAATATGCTTGGCCCGTGGTAAGTGGCACTATTAGAAGGTGTGAGATTGTTGGAATAGGTGTGGTTTTGTCGGAGGAAATGTGTTACTGTGTAGGCAGGCTTTGAGGTCTCCTGGTGTTTAAGCTCTGCCCAGCATGGAAAAAGAACCTTCTCTTGGCTTCCTTCAGTTCAACATGTAGAACTCTTATCTTCTTCTCCAGCACTATGTCTGACTATACCATGCCATGCTTCCTGCCATGATGATAATGAACTGAACCTCTAAAACTGTAAGCCAGCCCCAGTGAACTGTTTGCCTTTATAAGAGTTGCCTTGGTTAAGGTGTTTCTTCACAGCAATAAGCCCTAAGACATAGGTAAAAGAGAAAAATGGTACATTCTACTGTGTTCGAATTACTGCCAGCAATCTCATATTTCGTACGTGCAGCCATGAAACTACAAACACGCTTACAAGTAAGTCAATGCAGTGTCTTCAGAGTTCTTTAACCCCTACAGGCTACATTCATAACCTAGACTTGATACAGAGGTCAAGAATGTTCTAGAAAATATAACTTTAATAAAAACATAATAAATGTGATGGTTTATTATGCTGCAGTAAGTAATCAGAGAGATGTATACACAATAGTGATCAATCTTTTCAAGGATTCCACAGAAGCTATAGGTAGGGTGCCACAAAGAGGTGCCTTGTTAAGCCTGGACAAATACCCAGGTGTCCCTAACAAGTGTCTGTGCCCACTGTCTTTTCCAGGAGATGGGGTAGATGCTTATAGTTGGACACATATAAATACATGTGCTGAACAGGGAGGGCCCTCATGGAGGCTGGGGACATGCAGGTTGGGACATAGCACTAGAGCTGTGGTTCAGATACAACAATGATATGTTCATATCTGAGAGTAGGGGTGGCATGTATGATGGAACCAGAAATGTTTAGCCTCAAGGCTGGGAGTTTCTGGTACCAAGTGTTTTTGCTTGTGGGGCCTCTCATACCTGCTAATCATTTAACTTAAGCACAAATGGTGTGATGTTTCCAGGTCTCCATTTTAGTATCTGAAAACTAGGAATAATTATGGTGTTTATCATCTAAGGCTTTTGTGGAGGATAAACAATTTAAAATACATGTACTGAATGGTATCAATAAGACCAGCACTTCCTGTTATTAGGGTGGCCATAAGCAGTAGCCACCAGCTGAGTAGAGCTCATCCCAGTGGTTTCTCTTTTGTCATTCAATCCTGGATCTGAAGTTCTCCAAAAGGAAGCAGTTAAGTCTTCTGGGTTCTTCCCCTGTTTTTTATTCATTATAGGTAACTGCTTTCCTTAGGACTCAAGTGCCTTGGTTAGTGATGTTGGAACTACACCACAGTGGCTCTGCTCTCCCTGATACCACTTCCCCTTGCAGCAGCAGATGCTGAAACAGACTTAATGAGCCTACTTCTCTCTAGTTGTTTGTTGTTCATTAATCTATTTTTTTTTTTGGTCACATTCAGGCTGGAGTGGCTAAACGGCTGACTGAGACAGCTATTCTCTATGGGGTAGGGGCGAAGGAGGATGAAGTATAACAGGTTAATTGCCAGATGAGACTTCTGATATCCCAGATCTAGGGCAGCCCACACTGGAGCTGAGAGTGACACCCAATGCTGGTGCCCAGGCCCATGCCCACCTCATAGCTCATAGACAGATCCTGGCCTTCCCACCCTTTGTCGGACTCTCAGCTGAGACTCCTACAGTTTCTTGGAACCCCAGTTTCTCACTATTTTCCAAAGCTCAGAAGACCAGGGCTCCCAAGTTACCAAATGCGGTGTGGATTCCAGGTCAACTGTGTGATCCTTGGCAAATGATAGTATCCTTCTGAGCCTTTGCTTCTTTACCTGCAAAGTGAGGCTCCTAACATCTGCTTCATACAGATGTTGTACAGTGCTGTGGCACCTATAAAGGACTCAGCACAGAACCAGCCCTGATCGTGTCTCATGCTTTGTGTCTGTGAGGGGAAGACTATGAACCTATGGTAGTTTCAGGAATCAATCTGTTTTCATCCATCTTTCTTGTCAAGTAAACACGCTTACTTCACATCTCCACCTCTTTCCCGCACAGATGTCTTTTGCTCTCTGTTCCTTGGGTACTTTAATACTTTCACATTTTAATAAAGATGCTCTTAAAATGACACTTCTGCCCATGACCTAAAGATACAGATAAATAATTAGATAGAAGAAAACTTTCTCCAACTATTCTTAACAGCTACTCTGTGTGAAGGGGGGCACACATGCATACATGCATGAAAACAAGCATACATGTGCCATGGTGTGTATGTGGAAGTCAGAAAAGAGGGTCTCTTATTTTGCCACTAGGTGCACCAGGGTAGCTAGCATGTGATTTCCAGGGAGTCTCTTGCCTCTGCTTTCCATGTTCCCATAGAAACACTGAGATTACAGGTTGATGCTGCTGTGCCTGGATTTATTTGGGCTCTGGGAATTTGAACTCAGCTCTTCATGCTTGCAAGTCAAATATTTTGCCCACAGAGCCGTGTCCCCAGCCCACCCTTTAGTTCTTTCACATATATCATACCCATTCAAACCACTATTCTGTATCGCCTTGAAAGAACTGTAGCTGGCAAATTCAGTTTATACCTATCAGGTAGGGATGGGACAGATTTGCAGAGGAGTTAGACAGGAGTGAGGAAAGAAACATGTTTCTTGCCCTTAGGGAGAAAAAAAAAGGAACGACAGGTCAGGATGCTTTTTCAGAGAATGGTAGAAACCAATCTCATCTCACTTCTCCTTTGACTACAATAGATCACTTGCTGACAGTGGCCTATAGCTGTGGTGAATAAGTATTCCAAGATCATTGCAGGCCTGAGGCACAGAAGACTTCAGTCCTTTGTTCACAAAGTCACCCAGTCCATTCCCTGGACACTTATACCCTGGTGAGGATAAGAGTTCGTGGTCTTCTAAGCATGGGTCATTACTCATGCACTTCTGAATGCTCTGAGCACCACTGGAGAGATGACTCAGTAGCTGAGAGAGTTTGCTCTCTCCTGCCTGAGAGAGTGGAGACAGAGAGGGGAGGGGAGGAGGAGACTCAGAGCCGCCTGTGGTTCTAGCTCCAGAGGATTTGACACCTTCTTTTGGCTTCTGTGGATACTATACTTACTCACGTATAGATGCACAGATGCATGGATATACATATATACACATAATTTTAAAAACCAATAATAACAACAGCAGCAACAAATGCATGGAGTGCTGGGTACGGGAAGGTGCCCAGTCCTGATCTGTCCATCTCCTCATCATCATGCACTTACTCAGCCCAGCCTCCCTGTCCTCAAATCTACCTCGGGCATCATTTTGAAGGCTACGTGGCCGAGGCCATAAATCTGTGCCCTTGTTTAGTGTGGCATGTCCTGTGCCTCTAATCCAATCTCCCTCTGTGTGTCCTGGGTGCTTACTCATTCAGTTTGACAGCCATTTAATAAACCTATTTGCTTTCCCCTGACATGAGGCAGAAGTGGTGGGTGTTGAAGAGCTGTGAGGCCCTGGTGGACAATGAAACCCTTTCCCACTCAACACTCTTCTAGCTCAGTACAGATAAATTGTGGAGAACTGGAAATTAACCCACGCTATCTTCTTTTCTTAAGGAAAAAAAAAAAAGTTCATTGCAGACACAAGAAGCAGAGCATGCGCAGTAAGTGAGGGATGATGGGCGAAATCACATTTCCTGGCTCCAAGGGCAAGGGTGAGACCAGATCAGGGGCCTGGGAACCTTTTCTCAATCTTGCTTTTATCACTTCAAAACAGAAGGTCTTCAAGGAATGCCCTTTATGACTGACTCTGTCTACAAAACCATGAAAGAAACGACGTCTTTTCTTAAGCCTAGTGGCTAGAAATCAGGGAGTCTCTGAGGCCCTCTGGCTCCAGAGCTCTGCGGCCAGGATGCAGGATTGTGTGGCAGAAACTGCAGGGCTCCAGTCAGCCAACCCAAGTGGGATTTGGCCTGCCGTTCACAAGCTTTATCACTTCAGGTCATTCCCCTCGGTTCTCCGAGTCTCATTTGCTTTCTAAGTGGGGATACAACTTACCTCACAATTTATCATTAGACTAGGTAGAAGGACAAACATTGGACTTTTGGGTACACAATAACTGTCTGACAAGTCATAGCTAGTGTTGTTGGTCCATAAGAATCGTAAGTATATTAATCCCAGCACTTGGGAGGCGGAGGCAGGCGGATTTCTGAGTTCGAGGCCAGCCTGGTCTACCGAGTGAGTTCCAGGACAGCCAGGGCTACACAGAGAAACCCTGTCTCGAAAAACCAAAAAAAAAAAAAAAAGGAATCGTAAGTATTGTCTGTTCTGCTTCCAAATAACCAGATAGCTCAGTGTTCTGTGTGAAATAAATGTTTTTCTTTTATTCTTTGCTTTGTTTTTGTTCTTGTTTTGTTTTAGTGGTTTGTTTGTTTATTTGTTTGTTTTTTGCCTACAACTTATTTCATCTATTTTCAAACTTGATGTTAGGGTATGACATAATTTCTCACATTCCGATGAATGTCCTTTTAAGCAAAAACCGGAAGATGCACAAGGCAGATCTGAGTTATCTTTAAATAGGAAGGAAGTTTTATTTTTGTATTGTTGGGTCGAACAGTGTACAATCTCCGCTTTGGGGAGGTAGGCCCAGCATAACAGGGTCAGGGTCGGAGTCTCAGGACCTTAAGTACATTGGCTGAACAATTACTCTAAATAGACAAGACTGGAGGAGCCAGCAGGTATGAAGCCAAGTTGTTTACTAGCAATGATGACCCAGGCTGGGGAGTGGAGTTAGAGTGGCAGCGTCCAAGGGCAAGGGCTCCACCATCCAGCTCTTAAGTCTATAATCCCACCTACACATTTGCAAACCCTCTCTGTCAGGACTTAGGCAGCCTAGGACATCTGCAACCAGGCAGTGTGGAACGTTCTCCTTTGTTATCAGTCTTACTGCCAGTAGGAGGATGGTGTGGGAATGAGGAAGATCCAGAGTGAAGACACACATTGCTTCATATGACACTTTTCACTAGCACATATCACTATTTCACTATTTCCGCATATCACTAAGCAAAGGGCACAGCAGTTTTAGAGTTATTAGAAGAGAGCCGTTTGAAGGCAAGTTACATTGGAGATACTTAGGACTTTGAGATTCTCCAAATTATCTACTTTGTATCCTACTACAATCTTCATGATGCCTCTTATTCCAAACTAGAGTTCGTGCCTTGAACTTGGAGACTTGCTAGTATGAGGAGTGGACCGACCCTGAAGCTCTATTACTGCTTTGAAAGACTTTAGTCTTTCTCACCAGCCTGTGACACCATAGGGAGAAACTGAATATTTTTATGGTTGAACCTAGTAGAAGGAGGTTAGCTCAGTGGAGCTGTGCCCTTGGAGCTGAGAATAGGACCCTGGGTCTTTCCTGCCCCTCTACTCTTCTACCCACTTCTCTCCCACTCTCTTCATCTCCTTCCCTCTTCTCCACCTCATCTTCCTCTCCCACTCCTTCCTGGCTTCCATAAAGCGAGCAGTTCCGTGCTACCACATGCTCCCTTGCTACAGGTAGGTCTCCAAACAAGAAAGCCAAGTCACTCTGGGCTAAAACTCTGAAACCGTGAGCCAGAATAAACCCTTTTCTTCTTTAAAGCTGTTCGTCTTAGGTGTTTAGCCACAGCAACAGAAAGCAGACTGTCACAACTGTCCTTTGAGTTCTATACCTGTATCTTTTATAAAATATATTATTTAAAGTTATATGTATGCATGCATATCTGTGTGGGGCTATGTGAACATGAACGCAGGTACCCACAAAATCCAGAGGTGTCAGGTCACTCAGATCTGGAGTTACACGTGGTTGTGAGCAGGATGATATAAGTGCTGGTTGTCAGACTGCGGTGTTTTTCTGAGAGAAGCACCTGTTCTTAGCCACTGAGCCATCTCTTTGGCCCTTCCTATGAATGCTTTATACTCTTTCAGCTTCACTTAATTTCTTCAACACTACCTTCATATTCTGCCTTGAAATGGTGAGGAGCATCCTGAGCCAATCACTGTTTTTCCTCAGTGGGTCTTTACAGGCAGCAGCAACCACTCAGTGCCAAAGTCTTTGCCGTCAGGGCTTCCTTCCATTCATTTAAATGGATCATTGATGTCCCAGCCACATCTGCCACCAGGACACATAACACAGTTACACCCTACAGCCATGGACTAGTCACACTCTCCATCCTTCTAAAGATGAGTCTACATTGCTGTCCTGTGACCACCCAGTCTTCTCCAAAATTCCATTTAAAAGCCCATGTTCTGGGACCACTTCTGGTTCTACTTTCTGGGAAAAAGTATATGCAGAAAGTTTTCTATGTGTGCTCTGAACAATACATGTGAAGAGACCAGAGCTGGACTGGGGAGAGAGAGAATCTGCCTCACATGAGACCTTGGGCAACACTATGGGGGGATTTGGAGATGGTGTGACCCTTTGGGAATCTCAGTGAGGCATGAGACTTGGACTCTGTACTGGAACATCATTAATCATAGCTCTTCTTTTGTAAGGAAAGTGACCAAACAGAATAGTTTCCCTGCAGCCAGGGGCAGTGCCCAGTGGGGAAAGTAGATGTGGGCTGTCCTGGCTGATGGTCCCAGCAGGTGGAGCTAGGATATGTTAGTCCAGAAGTGACAGGGAACCATGGTAATCCAGTGTATTCTATAGCCAACATCCTACCTACTTAAGATGGACAACATTTCCACCTCTCCTGACAGTTCTTCAGGCCCTTCAGCCTCCCACACCATGACCAAGAGAAAACTATTGTTTAAATGCTGTAACTAGAGATTATTTTTGCAAGTTCTATAACTTTATGTAATTAAAATTGCACACAAAAAATCATTCTTGTCTGCTTTATATACTTTCTAGATTCAGTTATATTTTTGTGTATATAAGGAGTCATTTAAGCTGTTGGTATCATTCTATAAATTATTGTACAGTGAACTGTCCATCCATTTGCAACCAGTGCAAGCACTAACAACATCCCAACAGCTGCCACACGCTCTACCACTACAGATCAATCTACATTTTTGTCTTGTTGTCCATTCATTTATCTCCAAAACTGATAAACACTTTGATTGTTTTGGGATCACTGTCTGTGAACATTCTTGAATGAGTCTTGGTATGGACTCATATTTTCATTTTCTTCAGATAAATACCTAGAAGTAGACTTTGTCAGCCATGAGGTAGTTGTTTTCTCAAAAGTTAACTAATAACAGTTGTCCCAAATGATTACACTATTTTTCTCTATTATCGTTGTTGTCGTTGTCAACTTAACACAAGCTAATATCATCTGGGAAGGGGAAACTTCAATTGAGAAAATGCCTTCATCACACTAGCTTGGGGCAAGCCTGTGAGGGTATTTTCCTGATTAAAGATTGATTTGGGAGGGTCCAGACTACTGTGGACAGTGCCATCCATGGGCAGGTAGTCTTACATTACCTGGTAGGTAGTATAAGAAAACAGAGAGCAAGTCATGGAAAACAAGTCAGTAAGCAGCAGACCGCCATGTTTCTGCATCAGCTCCTGCCTCCAAGTTCCTGCTCTGCTTGAGTTCCTGTCCTGACTTCCCTGGGAGATGGAGTGTGATGAGGAAAGAAGTCAAACTCCCCCACATTGCTTTTCATTATAGTGCTTTGTCACTGCAATAGGACACAAGCTAAGACACTCTGCTACCAGAAATATAGGCAACTTCTGCCTTTCTGCGTTTATTTGACATACTTTTAACACAATCAGTCCTTGTAATTATAGCCATATATGCAATTGCATATATTTATAGATTATTTATGTGTCTAGAGGGTGGCTTCTCAAGCCTTCAGCTAATTTTATTCTGGTTTATGTTCTTATTGGAATGTGAATGGTTACTTATTTATTCTGATATGTCTTGTGTAGCTATGCACATCAGAATGTTTTTCTCAGTCTTTGGCTCTTTTGTTTTCCTAAGAGCAACTTTAAGTGAGTAAAAATGTTAACTTTGTTGAATTGCAATTTGTCTCTTTCTTCTTTTCCTTTCTCCATTCTTCTCTTCCTCCTCTTCTTCTTTTCCCTTCTTCTTCTCCTCCTCCTCTTCCTCCTCCTTCTTTTTCTATATTTAGTGGTCTTTATGTCTTACTGAAATTTTGTCTGTGCCTAGTGGTGAAGATACACTTTGTTTTCTCCCAAGAGTTTTACTGGATTTGTTATTTGCTATACCATTCTGCATATCACACACTGATGTTTATACATAAGAAACCTTTAGTATATGTGCACAGGATATGAAGAACACAAGACAGAAAAGGAGGTGGGAGGAGCAGGGAGCAGAGGCCAGCAGATGTGAAGTAGGTGACATCAGTGTCTCCCAAGTGCCTGGAGAGCTGTCTTCTCTCTTCTGTGGCTCTTCTCCATTAAAGAAAGCCAGCTCTGCCTTTTAAAAAGGGACCTGCAAATGGAATTCACACAGTGCCATGACCCTTAGAGTATAGTGTGGCAGGATGTAGCAGACTTCCTCCCAAGTGCACAGCACACACGCACAGCTGAGAACTTGCCTCCCCTGCTCTGTCACACACTTCCCGGGACAGCCTCAGCCTGTCCTTCCCAATGTTTGTACATGTTGGGCTGAGCCCTACAAGGACACTAGCTCATGCATGGCTCCTGAACATACTTCTGATGTCCCTCTTTCTGACCTCACCCTTCCTGGCCTGTAGACACTGAAACCAGGGAAGGAGCTGATACTTGCTATAGTGCTCTGTGGTTCAAGATCCACAGTCGCCTGAATAAAGATTCTCTTGGATCTTATATGCAAAGGCCAGAGTACATCGATGAAGTGTGTGCCCTGGATCTGTCATCTATGACCAGGGTTACATGATCTGAAAGCATCAATCAGAGACTGGCTAGCAATCTTCCAAGGGCCCCATGGAAAAGTGTTCTGTTAATATGTAGTGAGGACTGAAGAATGGCAAGTCAGGTGACTGAAAAGAGCCCCCATGAGCCTGAGTGACAAAGAAGCTGAAACCATGAGCACAGATCTGATGCAGATGGATGCAGGTGCCTGTGAGAACATGTGAAAACATGTGAGAACATGTGAAAACATGTGAGAACATGTAAGATGTGAGGGCATGTAAGAACATAAATACGTGAGATGTATGACACATGTGAGGGCATGTGAGAACATAGACATGTGAAAACATATGAGAGATGTTAGGGCATGTGAGAACATGTGAGGGCATGTGAGAACATAGACATGCAAGAACATATGAGACATGTGAGGGCATGTGAGAACATAGACATGTGAGAACATGTGAGACATGAAAATATGTGGGACATGTGAGAACATGTGAGGGCATGTGAGAACATAGACATGTAGACATGTGAGAACATGTGAGGGCATGTGAGAACATAAACATGTGAGGTACGTGAGAACATGTGAGACATGCCTCTGTCCTAGGTGCCTTCTTATTTTCAGTATCCATAACTATGAGGTATTTTGCTTTTGTCACCAAACAAGTTTCACTGAGAGAGTGGGAGTCCAGGAGAAAAATGAGGGGAGACAGTGATGAAAAGCAAAATGAAGTCCAGTTGAGGTAAGGAGGAGGTTACAGTTATTGTCCAGTCTCCTGTTGGCAGCACTGTCCCAGTCCAGCTCTGGGAGTAGAGCCTGGTCTGTGAAGAAACTAGCTGAGTTTTCAGCGAGCTGCAGGGCCTGTGCGGTTGAGCATCGGCTCCTGCTGCAGTGGTTGCCAGTTGGTTTTGTTTCACTTTTAAAACTAAGCTCTATGAGTACTTGTTTTGGTGAGCATGGCCATGTAGTAAGCGAGCAGAGGAATTCACAGATGATTTCTGAAGACGGCTTTTCTGCTATGGTTGTGAGGCTGAGATTACTGGACACTCTCCAGCATATTCACAAAACCCTGCAGAGTCATCCCACAAAGTGCTTTTCGTAAGAGTCAATGATTGTGAGAGTGACATTCTGATAAAGGCATCAGGTACTTCATGCCCACAGAGCAGCAACCCCAGACTGTGCTGAGAGAACACACTGCAGCTGCAAGTGCTGACCTTCACACCAAGTTTGAATGAAGCCAGTTCAGCATGAACAAACCCCAGGGATGAGGTCAGCGAGGTTAACTGCTGTACATATACACACACAGATGTGGGGTACACACTCTCTTTGAAAACAAAGGACAGTCGGAAAGACTCAGCAACAAATATTTCATGAGAATCAGCCATTCCCAACACCAGGGGTGCAGCCGAGGGGCAGAACACTTGCCTAAATACCTTAGGTTTAATTCTCAGACCTGACACTAAAAACAAACAGATAAAAAACCGAAACAACAACAACAAATCCACAGCAGCGATGCGCAAAGGAAGACTGAATTACGGTTATGTTCAGGGTATTTTATGTATTTAGCATGGAGAAAATTGGGCAAAGGTGTCAAGCAGAAAGTGAAAGATGAAAACAAAGACCCATGATAGACTCTTGTGTCATGTGAGAGAAACATCGAGCTGAAGAAACTTAGGTAGTCCTAGTCCCCCGTTTTAGCAGATGAGGAAGACGAGCCACAGAAGTCTGTATGAGGCTAATTCCTGCCCCTCTCGCTGTTACAGGACAGCAATATTTGGTATAACACTGACCTCTGTGAGACAAACAACCACTGTATATAAATCTGCAAAATGTAGATAGCGTGCTCAAGGGGTCTAGGTGAAGCACTGTACAGCTCACGTTCTTATGTACCGTGCTACCCCTGTTAGAAAATCTGTGTCCTGCTTAACAATGTGAGCTCAGAGTGTGACATACCATTAGGAACATCTGTGTCACAAGAAGCATTTCAACAATGCTGAGTCTTGGATCCACTCACTGTGCCGAAGCTTGCCTTGCAACTGAGTCCCCAGAAACCCTGCTCCAGCCCAGCCCAGCCATGGATTTTCCTAAAGAAAGAATGCCCAAGGCTTACCAGCTGTGGCCTAGCATTGAAGGAGCCTGCCATACTGGTTTTGAGTGTGCAATTTTTAATTGTATCTTCTAGCTGCTGCCGTGAACAGGAAGAGTTAATTTTTCCCAGAACTCCAAAATCATGAATCCTTCCTGACTACATGTAGCTACTGGTGGCTTTAAGAATTCCTGGGGGTGTGGCTGCATCCTTTCTCTGTGTCCATCTTCCTTGGGCCTTACCTGTATCTCTATCACCTTTCCTTTCTTTTATATGGACTCTAATTTAGGGATTACCTGGCACATCCAAGATGATCTTGTCCTGGAAATTTTCAGTTCCATGACCTGTTTTGCAAATAAGGTTTAAGCGTTTGTATGTGTTTGGGGAACGACCATTGAAAGCATTTCCAATATTACACTTGTGGTTAGTGGGCCTGTCCCCGGAAAGAGAAAGGACTAGGTGCCACACTGTCATAGATGAGGGTCTTCCCTAGTTACTTTCAATTATTTGATAAGGTCTTTGTAGGAAGATGGAGGGGAAAGGATGAGAGAAGAGAGGAGGGGAGGGAAAGAAAGAGTTAGGAAGAGAAGGGGAGAGAATGGGAGAGGAGAGACCATGCTGTGACCCTCGGTGGACAGGGAACACACAGAAGTCTCTAAATTAACCCCCCTCACTGTTCTCTAGGAATGAGATTAAGACATCATTACCGTTAGAAGTTGGTCTCAAATCTCCTTTCTGTCAGCAAAACATTCTCGTCCTGCCCTCTCTATCTGGGGCCCTTCTTCCTTCCAGCCCCCTACCCCACATGTCTCAGGACCTGTTCTAAGTGAAGATCCACCATGGCTGGCTACTGGAAGCTCTCGTCCTGCCTCCCACTCTATCCCAGCATGAGAGTCTGGCTTCTCAGGATGTCTGCACATGGGTCACTGTGCTAATTAAGAACATTATCACGTTGCCAAGAACATGAACCCGGGAAAAAGCCTCTGCTGAGTGTCTCAGACATCAGCACACTGCTGAACTCTGCCATCTGCCTCACAGCACACTTGGCCTTGGTGTGAAGAGGACCTGAAAGCTATGGCACTGCCCCTGGTGTTGGACAGAGGGCTGGCATTTCTGCTGAAGAGCTGACAAGCTGTAGTCAAGGGATGGCACATGTCTACATGATACAGATGTGATGTCTACATGATACAGATGTGCTTACAGTGTGGTAACATATATATGTTTATGGGTCATTTTAAGTGTTCAGTTTGGTGCGTTAAGTTCATTCCCACTGTTGTGCAACCATTGCCACCATCAGCCTCCAGAATCTTCTTATGCTAACAAGCACTCCAAACATATTAAACATCTATTCCTTCCCCTCCCCATAGGCCCTGGAAACCATCATTCAACTTTCTGACCCCATGAGTTTGACTACTTTGAGTACCTCAGTTAAGTGGAGTCACATGATGTTTGTCCTTTTGTGCCTGGCTTATTTCACTTAGCCATTTCACTATTTTCACTGTGTCCCTATGTCTTGGAACATCCATCTTTCTTTAAGGTTGTATGATATTCTACTGTGCACATCTTTTACATCTTTTCTCTGTGTTTATTCACTTATTTATTGATGAAATTTGGATTGCTTGGTTTACCTACACATATGTATCTGCCTTTGTCTCCCGAGTGCTTCAGTTAAAGGAGAGTGTTACCTGGCCCAAAATTCCATGGATTTTCAGTGATAATTGTTTAATTTCTGAAATCACTTTGGCAAGAGTAAGGGAAACTCTTTATGGCCTTAACCTGAGGGGTTGGGGGAGCCAACATCCACTAAGAGCAACTTGGCAAACTCTGGAAAGGCAAAACAAAACAAATCACCTTCATCTTTCACAGCTTTTCCAGGACAAGAAGACCAAAAACTCCAGGAAACATGAAAAAAGTTCATGGCTACTTTCACCAAAATAGTTCGAGAGCTGTCCGAGGGCAAGAACTGTGTTTTCGCTTAGGCTGTAGGGCTTAGATGTGATTTTGTAAACAAGGAATCACCCTTGGAGGTCTCTAAAGTGCTCTGAGGCAAGCTCTTGAAAGTTTGACTTGTGAATGCAGTTCCTGGGGATGACACAGCTGCAGGGAACCCTGGTTTGGGTGTGAGTGACATTTAGAAACTGGACCTACTTCTGTGCATTCTGAAATTTACTTTTGAAATTTTTTTCCTGGCAAAGGCTTGTTTACACTATCATTATTTCTCTCACTTTTAAAAATCAGTGTATTTTGAAAAATCTTGGGTAGCTGCATTTCTAGTTGGTTCGATGGTGGCTACAGGGGACTTTATTACAGACCATCATGAGAGTGCTTTCATTTAAGGAAAAACAAAACTACACATTTTGTTATGTTCCTAATGGATAATTTTTATATCTTGGTTTTATTGGCAAAAAATATTGGAAAAGGAAGGCTTGTAAATGCCAGGACACATAGTAACTCAAGTAATGGGGCTCTCCAGGGGGTCATCAGCTACATTCCATCTTGGTGAGAGAAAGACCTGGGACTAGTGTTGCACCATCAGGAAGAGCAGGTGACAGCCACATGGTCAGTGTCAGTGCTCAGCAGAGGCTATTGAGTCACAGACAGATGGTCCCTGAGAACACTTAACGCTGTCTTACTGTCCCCATAAGGCACAGCCGAGCACAGCATGGGGAATGCACAGCCAGAGGAGCCTTGGCAGTGTGGTCTCCTCTCTTCTAGGACTTAGCTTCCTAGAATGCTATTAAACATTCTTTGTTCTGTTTCTCTCCCATAGCATAAGCCTACATATGTACACTACCCTCTCCAGCCAGGCCTGGTTATTAGTCTAAATGAATCACATTTGCCAGTGTCTCAGCATCTCCCAGCAACACAGAAGTCCCTAATGCCACTACCAGCATTGTTTTGATAAGTAAAACCACTGATGTCAGAAAATGATTTTTGAGGCACCCTTCGTGGTAGTCTGTCCCCCAAATTTAAATGGGTTCATGGGTTCTTCAAGTAATGTGATGAGTATTTCATCTGGGCCCAAAATTATCGCTAGGAAAAAAAAAATCTGCCTGGGATGATCCTGGGAGTTCATGGGACGATAGCACTGACATCTGAAATCGTGGCCAGACCTCCTGTTTTCCACCTTCAGCCAAGCAAGGAAGGCACCGAGTGCATGGAGTGCTGCCTACAGAGTGAGTAGTTGGTGGTCTTGCCTGGGGTTGTCTTGAGTTATCAGGTTCCAAAACAAAGGAAGCTGGTCAGAGAGTAAATGTTAGTGCTGGGTGCCTTCTCTCCAGATCAACAATTCTTTGTTTCTTCCAGAGGGAGTACAATGGCATTTACACCTAGTGTGTCTCTCCAAATTCTCCAAGTTTCTCCAAGTTTCTCAGGATAAATAGCATTCAAGAAAAAGTGTAAATTTTTTAAAGGCAAGGAATGGGAGTGTTGCCTCCAACTGCAGAGAGTGCTTCCAGTTGAGAACATGGCTCCTCAAGACTGGCTCGAGGATTAGACGAAGCCCTGTCCTTTGTGTTGACCATGTCTCACACTCCTGATACATTTCTCCATGTAGTAAGTGGTTCAGTCAATTCTCAGATCGTGAGTGTTTCCTGCAAAAAATGAGACAGCGATGAATATCCCAGGTACTACTCATGTCTACTCTGTACGCCTGAGAGCAGTGTGAGCATCACCTCACCCCAGTGTGGGCATCACCTCAGCCAAATACATGCCCTAGATGCAAGCTGCTCTTGGTACAATGGTTCTGAGAAACCTGGCAAAATTACAATGTATGTGACAACAGTCAGCTTCAAAGCATTGGCAACAGTCTGATACGTCGCCTAGAAAACTCCATTCAAGGGCGGGAGTGAGCTTTCAGATGGCAGACATAAAATATCCTCATCTAAGCCTCAGAACTGCCAAGCTCACACCACCCAATCCCCACCAGCGTCCTCTCACCAGAGCGTTTTCTCTAGCTTCACACCCTCCGAAAGTTTGCTGCTCACTGCGGCAGTGGGCACACCCAAACAGTGCAAAAACCTGAAGCAGAACGAAACAGACGATCAACCATACATCCAGCTCTGTCTCCTGCTCTAGCAGTGGGACCTGGGCATGTGGCTTAACTCCGGAAACAGTTATAGAACCGTTCCCTGAGACAGTCCACAGCCTCTGTGGCCATGAAGATAGTCAATATCCAGTCTCTGTGTTTGCTGTGCTTCAGTACTCTGGTCTCTCTCTTGCTCTTAATCACATATTTACCTGTTCAAATAAGAAACCAGGATAATGTACCTTTTAAATCTGACTTGCAGCCCTTGGCCAACCTTCTGTGTATGCTGTTCACCAGCAGACTGGGACCTCTCCATCATCTATTTCCAGTGCCTAGAGTCCAGAGAGAAGGTGAGTTTTCAGGGTCCTAGAATAGGAGCCCACCTTCTGGTCTAGCTCTCTCCAGTTTGGACAATGTTGGGAATGCATCTAGAGAAACTTTAAGAAGCCAGCAATTAGGTCCACAAATCCAGTTCCTACTGCCATGCTCACTGGAACTAGCCTTCCCTCAGAGCTACTCTGTGGCAACCAGGCCAGTCCTGTTGCCATAGCCTTCCTGCCTGGCAGACTCAGACAGAATGTTCCCCACAGCTGAGACCCAGTGAGACTCCCACTCTTCTACTATGAGGCTTGCCCTGTTCACTTGCTTTGAAGTTAGCTTGAAGAAGTTCCTGGTCTGATTTGGGAGGTTTTTGCACAAGAAAGAAAGAGGAGAGAGAGAGAGAGAGAGAGAGAGAGAGAGAGAGAGAGAGAG
>NW_021604598.1:5582906-5609874 GCF_004785775.1 Grammomys surdaster | reverse complement strand
GACTTGGTGTGAAAGATAGGCAAGGCTCCTAAAAAATCTTCTCGGGGGCTTATCACCTTCTTTTGGCTCCACAGCAGGCTTGGGCTTGGGACTGGAGGAAACGGCCTGTCTGTGAGCCTAGACAGGGTCTCATCAACAACTGATAAGGCCTCTGTGAACAAGAAGGCCCTACGGACTAACTGGCCTCTCATTTGCTCTGGGACTGAACACCAGATGCGTTTGTAGGAAACACACATGGCCTCAAGGCAAGTCCACAGCATTAGGTGGGTCAAAGTGGCCATGCCCCACCTGGGAAAATAAAAACACTGAAAGCTACTCCACTTCTCAGAATGCACACGAATGCAGGCCAACTGAGCAGCTCCAATGCTGACAAACTCACCACAGAAACATTTGATCTATTCAAGCTCAAAATAACCAGGATCTTCTACCACCGTCTCCACAATGGTGATGGATTTGAAAACTATAACTCTTATATTCCGAGGCTTACAGTCCTTATAAATGGAACCCTGCTGTTTAAAGGGAAGCAGGAAGCACGGAGAAGAAATCAGATTTTATTGTTCAACTCTGCATCACGATTACACAAAATGTCGGGTAAATTGGTTTCCCAAGGAACATGAAATTTAAAAACACTTTTCTTGACTAGTTCTTAATGAACAGGAGAACTCATAGAAAGAAAACTCCAACAAAACAATGTATAAGCATCTCACTATTTGGTTAAAAAAGTACAATGTTTAGAGTGGCAAGCACAATTATGCCGATTCCTGATAGCACGCCAGATTCAGATGAACACATGTGCACTTTGGATGATACAAAAAAAGATTAGCTTATGTATTGAGAACTGTGATGTCAATTAGCAACATGAGCTAGGGTAAAACTCCAGATTTACAGTCACAGGGAACGCCTGAAGTGTAGTGAGAAAATGGTGTGTGTGTGTGTGTGTGTGTGTGTGTGTCTGTCTGTCTGTCTGTCTGTCTCTCTCTCTCTCTCTCTCTCTCTCTCTGTGTGTGTGTGTGTGTGTGTGTGTGTGTGTGTGTGTGTGAGAGAGAGAGAGAGAGAGAGAGAGAGAGAGAGAGAGAGAGAGAATGAGAGAATATGGGCTGAGCAGCTTTGAGTGATAGATGGGTTGGCTTGACCAAGTCAAGCATGAGCAGACGCCAGAGCAGAATAGATCAGGCTGTAGGGACCAGAACTCCTTTAGTGAGGTTGCATTGCAAGGTATCAATAATGGAGATCGTGAGGATCAGGATGGCATGCATCCACCAGATGGAAAGGCCTTAAATGTTGGGCTGAGGACCTGGACTCTTGTTATGCAGCAGTGGAGGAACACAGGAAATAGTGGAAGTAGGAAGAGCCAGCCCAGGGAGCTGGGAAGCAGCAGAGGGCATAGACAGAGTTGGTACTTAGAAGAGGCCTTGGCTGTGTGTGTCAAATCTCTGAGAAACTAACCACACACCGGTCTCCTCCCTGTACAAACTGAAAGGTACCATGCCATGCTTTGCATTCTTTTCCAGTGAAGTTCCTCTGCCTCAGCTTCAGCCTTGGGCTTCCACAAATGTCTGAGTTGAAACTGATTTTCCTATTTTGAATCCTGATCAAAATATGTGGGAGAGAATGGTACAATGGCTTAAAGGATGCAAGAGACAAGATACAAGAGGAGGGATCTATCAATTTTTAGGATTTTGACATTTCGAAGTAAATAAGCTCATCATGCAAAGTTTGGAACCCAGAATTAAATAGAAGAAACGAGTCACAGATATTCAGAAGCAACTGATACTGATAGCTCCATGCCTGTTCTTTGTTACGTGTGTGCTGTATGATTCTGTGTGTGCATACTTCAGCTCTAGGGGAGGAACGCTAAGGTACTATTATGTTTTATTGCATTACTTGTATTAAAACTTAGCAGACACTTAGAGTGACAGACAACCTGAGTGACTAAAAATACTGCTTTGCAACGTTGTTTCTCACGTTGTTACATTTTACATTGCAGATTGCATATACCTGCTGGTGAATTTAAGCAATCTCCTAATGGCTGCGTAACATTGCCCTGGGCAGAGTTGTCATTCTTCACTCCAGCAAGTTAGAAATATATATTTAAAGGAGCTGTGACAAAAATCTCTTACATTGAAAAATGTACAGTTATGATAATGCCCTTGGGAGAAAATAGTAGCAGTGATCTTTTCTAGATTAAAGAGTGTACACATTTAAAAAATGTTCTGTATTTATTATTTTGTAAGTATACATGCATATAATGTATTTTGATAATATCTAACCCTGGTTCCCCTCCCACTTCTCTTAAAACTCCTACAATGCCACATATTCCTACCTTTGTGTCCTTTCTCTCCCTCTCCCTCTCCCTCTCCCTCTCCCTCTCCCTCTCCCTCTCCCTCTCCCTCTCCCTCTCCCTCTCCCTCCCCCCTCTCTCTTTATGCTCCCTTTAAAAAAAATATAACAAGGTTGAATTAATAGTGTGGGGCCATCCAGTGAAGCCTGAGCCAGGTGAGCATCTTTTAAGACTTCTGTTGTCTTAAGAGGCTGACTCTGGTCTCCCAGCCCTTCCAGGTTCCAGCTGCAGAAGAGGAACATCTCTCCAACTGGCCAACACAACAGCACTGTGGAAGCTACCTTTCTCATGATCTTTGCTTATCTTACAGGGAAAACACTACTGCATACAAATTCTCACTTCTTGATGACTGGGTAACCTTGAAGTAATTTTATCTAATTTTAGGCTTTAGTACTCTTTGGGCAGAGGTAGGTTTGCTTGTTGTCTTAACTTGTGTGAGCTACTGCAACAAGAAGCATAGACCGAATAATGGCTTACAGGCAAGTGAAAGTGGAAACCTGCAGTCTGGTGTGGGTTGTGTCCCAGCTTTCAGATGGCTGTCGGCTTGCTGTGCCCATATTCACTAGAAAGAACAGCAAACACTTCCTTCCCTGTCTTATTAGGAGAGCCTGAATCCTGTCCTTTAGGCTCCACTCTCAGGATCCATTTACCTCCGACCCCAAAGACTCAACACGTTGGACACTCAGGGTTCAGCCTACAGATTTAGATAATACAAACATTTAATTCACAGACCAACTTCGTATACTTTCATGTGTTGTTCCTTTTAAGAGAACTGTAGGCACTAAGAATATTAAAGATTATAATTGTTTTCAGTTTGGTTTTTTGTTTGTTTGTTTGGGGATAATTTTTCCTGTTTCCTTTAACTTTCTTTCTTTTGTGCTATATAGTTCTAAATGTTCATGCAATAAACTAACTTGTTTCTTTCTGATTTCTGCATATGATTTCTTTGGGTTTATGAAAGAAAAAGACCTTTTCCACCCTAATATTAAAAGTCACATTCAAATATTTCATCTACACTTTGTAGCAGTTTACATCCCAAAGTCATCTGAAGTTAGTTTGGTTCTATTTCTTTACTATAGCTTCACTCTTTGTACTAAATGAATTCACTATATCTGCCTCAACAGAATGTATTGAACAATCTCTTCCTGATCCAGGGCTCTCAATGTCACTTTTTAGCAGAGTTTTTGTATTTCTACATTTTATTTTGACATTCCATCCCAGTGATTGGTGTATCAAGCTGTTTCACTGATTGTAACCTTATACAACATTTTAGCTGGGTAGGCCCTCTACCATTATTCCTTTTTACATGATCTTAATTATTTTCCTTTTCTGATACCTCCTGATTATTTTTTAATAATTCATGGGGATCTCCAAAACTGTATGCCATTGGAACTGTATCACATTGTCTGAGTTACTGCTCTATTGCTGTGAGAAGACACCATGACCAAGGCAACTTATTAAAAAGAAAAAACCGTGGAACAGTAGCTGAGAGCTTCCATGTCATCCTCAAGCCAGAGCAGAGAGAGCAATAGCTCTAGGCCTGGCTGTTGTCTTTGAAACTCAAAGCCCACCCAGAGGGACACACCTCTTCCAATACAGCCTTAATCCTTTCTAAATGATCCATAAACTGAGAACCAAATATTCAAGAGTATGAACCTATCAGAATTCTTCTTATTCAAACTACCAGGCACATTAACAAATAAAATAAAGGTTTTGCTTCTTTATAGTACAGAATTCCATGTAAGAACATGGTTGATATGTCCAGGGACTTGAATTCATAAGTCTTGCTTGTATGTTTCTTCATGAACTGTTAAAGTTTATTACACACAGGCGCACTTCAATTCTTATTCACATTATTCCTATGTATTTTATACTTTAGCTTGCCAAACTTCCCCTTGATATATTGTCTAACTCATGATCGGTAGTGTAAAAGAAAGTTATTGACCTGTTTCGATGGTATCTTCAGATTCTGCTAGTGATTTCAGTTGCTTCTTATTAAATCCATATGGATTTCCTAATGCTTATAGTTGCTTATAGTGTTTCCAGTTAAGCTAGAACTGTGTTCTCCAGAACGCTCTTGCATGTTGTCCTGAGTTAAAAGTACTCAAAGATGAAAATGGACAGTGCTTGGAAGTGGAAGGGAGGCAATGGTCACTACTGTGTGAAAGTCATTGTAGACAGAATACCCTTTCTGGATCTGTTTAATGCGATTTTATCCTACATTTTGTGCTTCTTGTTTATATATATATAAACTCTCACCAGACCAGGCATGGTGGTGCATGCCTGTAATCTCAGTAATCTTGGTAGTTGAGTAAAGCAGGAAGGTCTTAAGTTCCAGCACTGCCTGGGCTGCATAGTGAGTTCAAGATCAGCCTGGAAAACCTCAAAAATAATTAGTAGATAGTAAGTAGCCTTAACCACAGTGCTGAAGTGAAATGCTATCCATTAACTAAGTTGCATGGAAACATGAGTACTGGGGGAGTGAGGCCAATGCTAATGAACCATCAATACACAGTACATCAGGCATCCCTAAGCAGAATTCAGGAAGCATGTTGTGCTAAGCAGTTAATAAAACACGTGAGCAAGCTCTCATGAGAACCTACTTTCCCTGCTCCAAGGAGCAGGGCTCAAGTTTTTTTTACAGTAAGTAGTTGTAGCAGCCTTATAGGAAGGACTCAACTCTGTCGAATAAAGAGAATCAACCATATAACACATAAATTCAGACTAGATTTTAAGCCATGTTATTACCAGCAGTGTCTTCATTTCATTTGGCACGGGGAGTTCTAGAAGACTTCAGCTTCAAGCTCCAGCTACTTCTCTTTCTTCACTTCATCTTCCCCACTGTTATCTAGTCCAGGCCTTGGGGATTTTTCTAGAAACCCACCAGCAAACTCATTTGGTCCTCTATTTTATGGAAAACCCATGTGCTGTGGTTCTCCACCAAATATCATGCTGAGGCTATGCATGAGACAAGACAGGTTGGTTGCACCTTGACAAGCACGTCCTTCTTGTCTACCACCGCACACATGCAGGGATCTAATGTTGATGGAATGAATCAGCTACTAGTATTATAGGCACAATTGCAGTTGGGTTTGGCTGGACATGAACTGCAAAACAAACCTTATTCTTGGTCCACTATGTTGGGAAGAACTACAGAGTCCTAATACATCAATACTTATTTTTAAGGAGATTGATAAAAATCATGGAGATTCAGAGGAGTCTCATCTCTCTTTTTGCTCTGGGTAAGCTGCTGGCAGCAGCTGGCTTTTTTGATCTGCTCTTGTCATCTGACTAAATCTTGACAAAGCAGAATCCCTCTGTAATCATCAAGCCCCTCATGTCTACAATAGAAAAACTTGAACAGGACTCTAATCTGTTGCACAGACATGACCTCACAGGGCCTCAGATACAGACCCCATTTTATGTTCAATGATTTTTTTTCCCTTTCTTGTCTTGCCATATGAGAAATCTGCTCTTGAAATGCATGGGACAGAAACTGTCTGCTACTTCTTATTAGTGTTAACTGCCGAGAGACCTGGGAAAACATGATTACAGCCATTGTACAAAGGAAAACATTGGATCTGAGAATAGTAAATGGAGCAGTTTGGACTGTGCTAACTGCTTTCGTGGGTTTATTTATTTTATTTTTTTAAAAGTCAATAGGAGATTGGTAAAAGTTGATCAGAAAAATTGCCCCAAAAATGTTTTAAATAAAAAAGTGCATCTCCATATATGTTAAGTGCACGACCTCTGCCCTTGAAGTTTTGTTGATTATTTCCTGCTGAGTGTTTCAAAGCCTTCGGTTCTGTAGCTGATGCACACTCTACCCATGTCATTATGTAGTGCCTGCCTACTGTAGCCCTGCTTTCCAGCCTGAGAAAGAGCTGTACAAGACAATAAAGAAGAAGTCTGTGGGCTTTCCTACATTTCTAATCTTTCTTGAGTTAAAGATTTCTTTATTTATTTTGTGTATATGAGTACACTGTAGCCATCCTCAGACACACCAGAAGAGTACATCAGATCCCATTACAGATGGTTGTGAGCCACCATGTGGTTGCTGGAAATTGAACTCAGGACCACTGAGCCATCTCTCCAGCCCCTGTTTATCAATTCTTTTAAAATCTTTGGTGATTCTGGTTGGGGGAAGTAAACTCCGGGGGTAGGGGAGGTAATGGTGACTAAGGGGAATGGGGTGTGAACAGGCTGTAGTGATGTGTGTGCAGAAACATCATGATGAACCCCACTTTTGGTTAGCTAAAAGTAAAGTTAAAAACACCTAAAAGTAAAATAACATGTATTGTGAAGATTTCCTATCATTAGAACCACACACTAAAACCAGATTGTTCTAGAAATAGACCCTAGGAGGACTCTGTGAGAGCTAATATAATCAAATATGGTAAGAGTTTGCTAATCAGACTGGGAATTCATGAGCGAGAAGAGCTGACAGTTCTGAGCTGATTTAAGAATGAATATCCTGTCAGCATTATAAGAAACTTAAACTATGAGTCAATAACAGAAGACTTTGGAGATCTTCGGCTGTGAATAATCTGAGGTGAGATGCTAGTTTTGGCAACAGCTACTGTTACTTCACTCTGATAGATGTTTGTCATGGATTTCAAGCATCCCTTACCATCTTTCTGGGATGACTGTGCAACGTGAACACTTAAGTTTGGTGAATTTCTCGATAAGACTGTGTGGGAGGAGGTGGGCATGGTGAGAGGAATCAACGGTATGTCTGCATTTGGAATAAATGAATTTGATTCCAGCTGCATTTTTTACGAAATCCTAACACCAGAAGTAAAGTTCTGGTTCAAAAAATTAGGTTGTCTTATTGATCTGTATTTAATATTTCCTATGTCTTATTGATCTGTATTTAATATTTCCTAAGTTCCAAGTAAATTAAAGAAGCCCACAAAAGAGGAAATGGAAAGTAAAATCACAGTATACCTTCTGCCTCTACAGACTCAGAAAGTCCAGCCAGAACCACTCAGAAAATTAGGCTTCTGCAGCAGAGTGGTGGTGGTTCACACCTTTCATCACAGCGCCAGGGAGGCAGACGCAGGCAGATCTCTGAGTTCGAGGTCACTGTGGTCTACAGAGTGAGTTGCAGGACAGCCAGGGCTACACAGAGACACTCTGTCTCAAAAAAAAACAAAAACAAACAAAATCAGAGAGAGAGAGAGAGAGAGAGAGAAAGAGAGAGAGAGAGAGAGAGAGAGAGAGAGAGAGAGAGAGTTAGGCGTCTGCTTTTCCTTCCAAGATTGAGTACATCTGCCTGCAAACCTTTCTGATCTTGGTAACATCTTCTTACAGTCAGAGAGCTAACGCCATTGATCAGCTGGACAGAGAGAATATGCGGACACAATGATTTCATTGTGTATGGGCTCTTTGAGAACTGCAACTGAGCAAGCACAGGAAAAGAGTTGTAGCCAGGAGGACTCTGTTAGTCCATGAAATCTATCAGTTCACATACTAGAAAGATAGAAGGGGTCTTAAGACAAAAGGCACAGTATTTGAAAACCCTGGAATTTGGTTGCAGACTATGTGTGTTAATTAGCGTACAGCTGAAAAGAGGATTAGATTATTACATAAGTAATATGAAAGCAAAGTTAGTGGTACTTAACTTTTCTTACTAGTCATTGATTAAATAAGTGTCTATTAAATTATTGTGTGACGGGGAGAGTAGGGGTAGATGCTTTATCCCAGCACTTGGGAGGCAGAGGCAAAAAGACCACTGAGTTCTGAGAAACCCTACCTTGAAAAACAAAAATCAACAAATGAACAAACACTGTTGTACATTTTACTAGGAAGTACTAAGTAAAAACAAGAAAACCAATGTAAGTTTGTTTTAAGTACTGAAAAACAGAGGAAAAAGAACAGTGTAGCAAAGACAGACTAAATGTATAAGCCTAGAAGGTCGGTATCTACTGCAAAAGTTAAGCTAAAATTTCATAAACTAGTCGACATATGCAGAAGAGTGAAGATAAACAAAGTTGATAGATATGGGTCAAAACACCTAAATTCAAGTGTCTAAGATGAGGTAGAAGGTATGGAAATAAGAAGGCATTCCAGATCACAGAGGATCAAAGGGAGAAAGGATAGACAGAAGCTGATCTGCATACAGAATGGGAATGACAAGCCAGCACTGCAGGATGGCATTTACAAGGAAGAGGCTGGGGATAGCGGACAGCCTGAGACATTATCTGACTGACCTGGAGATTAAATGAACTCACTGGATTGCAAATAAAAATGACTGCAAATTGACTCACACTTGTAAACATGGTTCCAGGCTTTGAATTATAAAACCTTTGAATACCATCTCAGGATGGAAAATACATTTCCTAGTCTGGAGCAAAAACCAGATCTGACATCAAATATTTTTTATACTAAGCTCTAAATAATAATAAACTCACATCTACAAATTTTCTTAAAGAGAAATCTTATAGTCAAGGAAACTTTATACTAACTTAAGCTGTGTTTCATGTATGCCCAACAAAGAAAACTTTTCAGATAGACAAGACTTGAAAGAAATCTTAATATGTATAATTGGTAGAAAGAATAATAGTTTAACCATCTTTTAAGAGTTGAAAGAAAATTAGGTGGTTAATTACTGAGATATGATGGAAAAATAAGAATTAAAAAATAGCCAACTAGCTAGTTGGGTTAGACTGGCTCACTAATTACGAGTGCTTGTTCTTGGAGAGAACTGGAGTCCTTTCCCAGAAAGTACTTGGTGGTTCACAACCACCTGCAACTTCACTTCTGTGGAATCTGATGCCTTCTTTCTGGCCTCTGTGGGCACACGTAACACACGTGGTACACATGCTTGCAGATAAAACATTCATACACATATAACAATAAAGAAGATATTTTTAGAAAGAAAACTAAGAGTATCACAATAAACGGCTCACATTCCTGGAAAACCACAGGCACCAAGCCCATCCACTGAAGAGTCATCTGATTATATCCTAAGTTGAATGTATCGTTTAAATCTTGTCCTCAAATAGTTCCACAGCCCTGCGGCTTTGCTTGTAAATTCTATCATTTAAAAATGAAATAAAAGGTCTATAATAAAAGGTAATTTTTTTAAAAGATAAAAAGAGACACAGCCAAGGTTATCTCAAACAACTAGCATTCACTAGATCCTAAGCTAGACACAGATAAGAAGTGAAAACTAAAGGCATTGATTCCTCAGGAAAAAGGATATGAAAAGCCCCAACCAAACATTATCAAACTGAGTAAAAGAACAAATACATCAAGCGGGGTTATGCCTGAAATATAAGACAAGTTTAGCGAGTAAATATCAATCCATTCTATCATATAAACATTATGAAGAATAAAACCCACAGGCCATAATTGACTGGTACAGTAGATGGACTCACAAAATTGACGGCGAAGCTCATGGCCTAAAAAGGAAGTGAACAAGATTGTAAGACACTTCAACACACAAAGATCAGTGGTATTTCTCTTTATTAGCAATTAACAATTGGAAACTTCAAGAAAAAACCTTTACCATTTTAATAGCTCAGAAGGAGACACTTAGCAAAGAGCCTGACAGACCACAGCAGGGCAGGATTTTCTGTGTGGTGACACTCTCGTGAAATGTCCTGGAGTCTAAATAAGGGAGCTATGCTTCAGAGGTGCACTTGAGTTCAACAATCCACAATCGAGATTCCCATTCTCATTAAATTGACCCACAAGTTTAACTCAGTTGCAATTGAAATCTCACTGAGACTTGTGTCAACACAGAAGCCTGGCTCTAAGATTTAGGGGACAGGGTAACAATGAACTAAAACTGCAAAAACAATTCTGAAAAAGGAGAGAAAAAAATTTTTTTCAGGGTGGCAGGGGAGACATAAACCTAAGTTAATAAGTCAAATTTTGGATAGTCTTTTAAGCAAATGTTTCAAAACAAATGAATACACATATGAAAATGAAACAATAACAACTCTGATTTTCCACAACATACAAACATGAATTCCTCCAATCATAGACTCACATGTGAGGTCCAATGAGTAAGAAGCAAGCACAGAAGAAAATCTCTGTGGCCTCGAGGTAAAGGGTTTTTTGTTTGTTTGTGATGTTAATAACATAATACAGAAAGGTGTTTTATGCTATGTGTATGTACATGTGCCCTAGTGTATATGTGCAACACGTGTGTACAGATGCCTACACAGGCAACAAGGCATTAGGTCTCCTAGATCTCGAGTTACAGGTGTTTCTGAGTCACCTGATAGAGTGCAGGGACCTGACCTGGCTCTTCCATAAGATAATCAACTGCTCTTAATCATTAAGCTGCCTCTCTAGCCCTCAGGGAAGAAAATAATTAGAAATGTGTACTCAATCTAAAAAGATTGTTAGGATTAAAACTAATACTTTTAAGTCATGTTTTTGACAAAGGACTTTAATATATATTCTTAAAAGCCTGCAAAATCTATCTGTAAGAAAACATATGTTGAATGTTTTTGAATGTTCCAAAGAATAGATACAAAAGCACTAGCTAAAATATTTGAAATCACTAATCGTTAGGCAAATGTAAATTGGAATCATAGTGATACTTTTAGACACCTGTTAGATTAGTAAATTAAAGCTAAATAAAAATAAATTAATGCCAGGAAGAGTGCAGAATAAGAATTATCCTCATTCGTCGATAATTGCAAAGCAAGACAGGGGAGCCGTTTGGATATAGGTCATCAGGAATTGTTTACCCTCCAGAAATGCAAACTCCGAGCATCCACAACCTGATCACGAGTGTATACAGGAGCTGCATCCATAAGAGCCCTGAACTGGAAAGGAACATCTTCAATGAATGGAGAGGGAAATAATGATACATCTATGTGTTTTTGACTGCTCAGCGATGAAGGGTATTGAGGCCAGGAAGACATACATGCAGGAGCATGGGAAAATCTCAGATGAACACGCTGAACTGAAGAAGCTGTTCCCAAAGCATTACATGGGATACGGATACAAAGACAAACATCACAGGGATGCAGAAAATCAGTGGTCACTAGGAGTTAGGAGAAACTTAGATGGTGTGACAACGCCATATCTGGATGTAGTGATATTGTATTAACTAAAGACAAAGAGTTCGTTTCCATAGTGCTTCAATTTTAAATGTTAAAGTAGAAAATTTTAGATGCTATGCACACAAGTTAAATAAAGAGACATGATCCATATTTAATCTATAATACAGGACTTTGACTAGTAATAAATCTCTAAGATGTAAGAAAAAACCGGGAAATTGCTAAAAACGTATGTGATAAGATCTAAAATCCATTTCTAATAAACTTTATAATAAATATAAATGTGGTTATTTGACCTATTCACATACTTCCTAAAAGACATAGCAAATATCCACTTGTAATAGGTGTTGGTATCAGGCCTGAACCCAGTGACATCACATTTAGGCATTTAGGCGACCTAGGTGACCTTACATCGTCGCCAAGGCAACCGCCATACACTCCCAGAATCCACCTGGCTACCTCACCTTTACCTGGGAAAAGGCTACGTCACCGCCCATATAAATAGGCAGAACTCCCTGACCTTGCTCTCTTTTCTCCGCCATCTTCTCCCATTTCTCTCACCCCACCTTTGCCCTTTGTCCTGAATACCCTCCTCCTTGGAATCCTTTGGTCTGGTGTTGTCTGGCCTAAGCTGTGCTCCGAAGTCTAACAATAGGTACCACACATTCTGAATAACAATGAGTAAGAGGTGCATCTCTCAAGTTAGGAACAGGCTAGAACACTCATTTTTATCAGTATCATTAGTATTTTACTCCAATTCCAGCCTGTTGAAAGTTAGATTTCTCAAAGCAGATGTTGAAGCAGCACTTTGGACAGGAGATATTTGAAAAGTCAGTCAATAAGGTGCTGGCAAGGATGGAGAACAGGGATTCGAAAGGAACATAGCTCAGCTATCGACTTGGCCCCAAGGGGCTTGGCTAACCTATGGTAGGTCTGGAGCAAATCCTGTCCGTTGAGTGTCTGCCCAGAGCTGGCATGGCTACAACCTTCTGTCCTTCTTTGTTCCCATGTCCACTTCAGTCTGCTCTGGGAGGATTTCTGTCAGACTACTGGTTTCCTGCAGCTGTGGCCAGCCTTAGAAGAGGCTTCTCAAAACCAGGCTCTGGATGGCACATTTCTGAATATGCTTTTAAAGTAAACATTCACATAGTAAATAGGTACTTACATAAACATCTTGAAATGTGAAGATGAAGTAATCCATGCTTACTAGACCCTATTCTGCAGAATAGCCAGAACGATAAGAGAAGAAAAGAAGTAATAATCAGAAAATTTGAGAAAACGAACCTGAACCAACTTATGGTAAATAGTTCTAAAATTTTAAAGCACATTTTCTAAGAGAGCTTAAGATTAAGATTCTGGGGTTGTCTTACCAGATTTTTTGAAAAATAACTTTTATCAAATTTGTTCCTTGACAACTTCATATACACATATAGAGCATTTGATTACTGCAACCTCCACCTTCTCTAATTCCCCTACCCTATTACCCTTCCGCTCACCCTAAAATACATTCACCCATTACTTCCCCACCCTCCATGTAAGTGTTTTTCCAACACTCACATCTTGTCTTTTGTTTTGCTTTGAGTCTCACTGAATCTAATCAGGGTGGTCAGTGTGGCCATGAGATTGGAGCTGTCTGTTGGAACCTGATGGGCTCCTCAGTGGGCAGAACACTGAAGACAGCGAGTGCCCTTCCATAGTCCATAAGAAGCCAATGGTTCAACTGAGATCCATGAGTGACAACTGTCCTGCCCAATCATAGGCAGGCCCACTGCAGGTAGCCACAGCAGCTATGGGATCAAGATTGAGTTGGCTGTGACATACCCACAAAGAACAGTTTACACTTTTAAGTTCTACTTTGGTTATTAGAATCCATATTTAAAATAACCAAACCAAAACAAAAGCCAAAAACAGGACTCAAAATGATCTTAACACCCATATTCCTCAGACCATAGGATTACAAAGCCAGTTAGAAGTCTATCATTCTCTTCTATCATTCTTTCTTCTGCTGATGTTTCCTAACCCTTGGAACTTCAAAGTATCTACCATACATGTGAAAGCTATGAGCATCCCGACCCACCTGCTTACCAAGAAGTGGATCAAAGAGCCTCTACTGTGCCAATGGGCTTTTTAGAGGACAGGTGTCAGCCATGACTTGACTTGGACAAAATCAAAATGCAGGGTTGTGTTCATTCAAAAAGTTAAACAATTAGGAGACCATGAAGCAGCTGTGTACTGTAGGGATTTAATTCACAGAGGTGAGGTCCTGCTGCAGACCACTTAGGCTTTCTCCACTTTTTCTCTCGAATACTTCACATACCACCACCACTGTCTCTTGCAACCACAGTGTCTCCATCTGTTCTTATGCGGCATAGCAACCTTCCCAAGATGCTTTGCATTTTGAATGAAGTACTTAGAGAAAAAACAAACAAAACAATGAGTAGATAAGTTCTAATAGTGGAATTTAGGAAAAGCAAATGGAATTTCCATAGTCAAGTTTGTTTTTCCGGTTTTTTTATATTTATTTATTTATTTATTTATTTATTTATTTATTTATTTATTTATTTAGTTGGTTTTTCAAGACAGGGTTTCTCTGTGTAGCCCTGGGTGTCCTGGAACTCACTCTGTAGACCAGGCTGGCCTCGAACTCAGAAATCCGCCTGCCTCTGCCTCCCAAGTGCTGTGATTAAAGGCGTGCGCCACCACCGCCCGGCCAGTTTTGTTTTTTTAATTCCACTATACAGTTGGTTTTATATTGTTCCTACTCTACATATCTTCAAGATTAAACATGATCTATTTTGTGAAAGTTTTTTTTTTTCATTAAACTGAATACTAGAACTAAGTAGGCCTCCTGTTTGAAACTGCAACTGGTCTGCTCCCAGATGTTACCTTGAATAAGACAACCGACACAGAGCAGAATATGCAACAGGAAGGACATAACTACCACATACTATCACCAGGGCCTCAGGCTGACACTGCAAATTGAATAGCTCTTTTTCTTGGTGGTCACCAGATATCAACTGAGACCTGTTCTGGTGCTGGGGTAGTAGTTTCACACTTCAAGAATTTGTATTCGAGGAATATCCCCAAAACCCAACTAACCTGACACGTGACAGTATCTCATGAGTTATTTAAAGTGGAAATGGTAAATTCAGTAAGTAAGAAGTCATAAGGAAGAATTTCTAATGATAGCAATCAAATGGTTTATTAATGTAATATATACTTAGCCTTAATAGTAAATAAATGATGAAGTAATTTGTCACTTTTGAAGAGCAAAAAAGTAGCAATTTAGTTAGAAAACATGTTAGGAAAGCTTTACTAAAACATACAACTCTAATATACTCTAAACTTTGAAATTTCACAAACCGATACTTCAAAAAATAAAGTCTGAATTTAACATTTTCTAAAATTTTTTTCCAAATGAGTATTTAAAAGGGAAAGTACCTTTTAACCTCCAAGGTTTTAAAATAATAGGGAATCTACTACATTGACCAAATTTAACTTTGAATTTGGTAAAGAATTCCTAGTAATTTTATTTGTGCCTGTAATTGTCACAGGTTGTGTGGGCTGATTCTAGGAAGGCTGGCTAGCGCTGCCAGAAGAGCAAGACTGGGAAGCCATGTCTGGTGTCATTCCCTAGTTCTTCATCCAAACCTGTGTGACATTAGACAAAACAATGACACCCTTCTGCCATCCTCTTTATGTCTTTCCTGATTGTTAAAGCTGTGGGAAAGACCTGAAGTGACTACATAATGGAATTGTTTTATCAATTACTTTTTAATGTAGTGAATTGTGAAGAACAGGTAGACTCGAGCTGAATGGCTCAAATCTGGACTGTACAGGGCAGGCTGGAGCCAGTTCTGTCTGGCTCCATTCTGTACACGAGGAGTCACACAGCAAGTAACAGACCGGAAGCTCTAGAGGAAGAAGTGACAAGCAACTGGAAATCTCCAATGGGACAACTCTAGAGGAAAGGCTTTGAACTTGGTCCCAAACATGGTGGGAACCATTTCAATAATGGAGAGCTTGGGCAAAGGACAGTGACAAAAGGCAATTTTCCAGCTCAATGTAATGTCTTTTCAAATGAGTATGGGGACATGTGAAATTTTTACTTCTTCACGATAATTCCCTCGGACTTGGTTCACATAATCTCACAGTTGACTGAACATTCCCCTTTGACCTCTTCCTCCTCTGGGACCAACTTAGGTTTAATTGAAGCTTTTTGTCTCTATCTCTGCTTTGACAGCTGGAGATTAGCAAGGGCTTGGCTAATTAGTATTTAACTGTTCACTAATGTTCCCTTAGGTTTGTCGATCACCATCTTGTTTAAGATGGATGCAGTCTTCAAAATCTGGAAAAGGGGATGCAGCCCCAAAGTTGGTTCGATTTCTGGAAAGAATTAAGGCACAAAACCCTACCTACATCTCTACTAACTTCTCAGTCACATTCCACAGGGGGGAAAAAGAAAAAAGAGAAAAAAAGATATTTTGAATTGGAAATCTCTACCAATGTCTTAAGAGTCTGGGGAATCATAGAGTGAGCAAAGGGTCCCTAAGGAGACCTGAGTTCTTGAGGTCTCTCTTTAAAGTAGATCACTAGTGACATTTTCCCCTGTGTGTTTCAAGTGGCTTAGGAGACAGACAAGGAGATAAGCCCTGGTAATCTGTAATTACCCTCTGAAGATTACTATAACTATTTAGCTGGATTGCCTAGTCTTATTCATTCAGATAGTCATTCAATACATTTATTTCATTTTTATTACTCCCTGTCTCCTTTTCTGGTCAAGTAGTCAACTAAAGCTGAGAGGAAAGACGGGAAGATTTTGGTCCTAAAAAAGATGGACTTGTGCAGTGAAGACTGGCCAGTAGAGACTTGTCATAAGCCATATCCCCATAAAGCTCAGCACAAAGCACTGCGGGGCACAGGGAGAGCAAAACAGTCACCATCCGGCAGTCTTCAAAAGAACACCCAGGACGAGCAGGAGTTTCCCATTGGAAAAGCAGGGCAGGAGATTCTAGAAAGGGGGACTAATATAAAACAAAACTCTGAGACTCCAAAGTAGGCAAAATGTCACGGACATTTTACATGAGTTATATGATTAGATGTTACGTGTTTAGAAAGTTAGAGTTTAACTCAGTACAGTGATAAAGTTGAGACACCCAAGTTCAGATTCCCAAACTGATTCTACCAGCTTTCTGAAATTTAGAGACCTCATCTGAAATAGGAACAGCCTATCAACACAGTAGCACAATGTTTTATGTAGAAGTGCTAGACTCTTATTATAAATCAAACTAACTTAAACCAATTATCGTCTCTCTTTGAGGGCAAGGAATTCTGTCTGGTGCCAGTATTCAGAAACTACACAATCTCTGCTGTTCTAGAATATGAGTTCTGTCTTCAGGCTTTCCTCAGAGCCAGGATGGGGTACGTGGGTATTGTTCTGTCTTCAGGCTTTCCTCAGAGCCAGGGTGGGGGTATGTGGGTATTGTTCCATTAGAGCTGTGACCAGAAAGGAAGAATAAAGGGAAAGAGAATCTCCCATTAAAATTTAAACCCTAGGCTCTCTGCTCCTCCCTGTTCCAGAGATTGCCGCATCTTCTTGTGCAGTGGCAGCCTCATCCCATAGACAAAATGGTGAAGGTCGGTGTGAACGGATTTGGCCGTATTGGGCGCCTGGTTACCAGGGCTGCCTTCTGCTCTCCATCTGGTGGCAAAGTGGAGATTGTTGCCATCAACTACCCCTTCATTGACCTCAACTACATGGTCTACATGTTCTAGTATGACTCCACCCATGGCAAGTTCAACGGCACAGTCAAGGCTGAGAATGGGAAACTTGTCATCAACGGGAAGGCCATCACCATCTTCCAGGAGCGAGATCCCTCTAACATCAAATGGGCCGATGCTGGTGCTGAGTATGTCGTGGAGTCCACTGGCGTCTTCACCACCATGGAGAAGGCCAGGGCCCACTTGAAGGGTGGGGCCAAAAGGGTCATCATCTCTGCCCCTTCTGCTGATGCCCCCATGTTTGTGATGGGTGTGAACCACGAGAAGTACGACAACTCGCTCAAGATTGTCAGCAATGCGTCCTGCACCACCAACTGCTTAGCCCCCCTGGCCAAGGTCATCCATGACAACTTTGGCATCGTGGAAGGGCTCATGACCACAGTCCATGCCATCACTGCCACTCAGAAGACTGTGGATGGCCCCTCTGGAAAGCTGTGGCGTGATGGCCGTGGGGCTGCCCAGAACATCATCCCTGCATCCACTGGTGCTGCCAAGGCTGTGGGCAAGGTCATCCCAGAGCTGAACGGGAAGCTCACTGGCATGGCCTTCCGTGTTCCAACCCCCAATGTATCCGTTGTGGATCTGACATGTCGCCTGGAGAAACCTGCCAAGTATGATGACATCAAGAAGGTTGTGAAGCAGGCATCTGAGGGCCCACTGAAGGGCATCCTGGGCTACACTGAGGACCAGGTTGTCTCCTGTGACTTCAACAGCAACTCCCACTCCTCCACCTTTGATGCTGGGGCTGGCATTGCTCTCAATGACAACTTTGTAAAGCTCATTTCCTGGTATGACAATGAATACAGCTACAGCAACAGGGTCGTGGACCTCATGGCCTACATGGCCTCCAAGGAGTAAGAAACCCTGGACGACCCACCCCAGCAAGGACACTGAGAGCAAGAGAGAGGCCCTCGGTTGCTGAGGAGTCCCTGTCCCCAACACTGAGCATCTCCCTCACAATTTCCTTCCCGGACCCCCATAACAACAGGAGGGGCCTAGGGAGCCCTCCTTACTCTCTGAGATACCATCAATAAACGTTCTGCACCCCCCCAAAAAAAGATTTAAACCCTAGCAGTCTTACCAGAGGCCCCGCCTCCACCACCCTTCTGATCTCATCACACCTGCTGTTATATGGCCACCCTTCACTTCTGGAAGCAGGCAACACTGAGCCTTTTAGAGGAAATCTATTTCTATCCCAAACAAACCAAGGTTACTAAGAAAGAAGAGAATGGATACTTAAGGAAACAGCCATAGTGTTTAACAAATTGGTTTTGCATCATCCTTATAAACACGTACAGGTGGCTTTTGCTAAACCCCACTAAACCCACTAAAATACATGTGCCCAGTAGGTAACAAAGAGGGACAAAACTTGACATCTGTGGTCTCATTATGACTTGTCCTTTTGGAGACAGTCTCTCTTGCAGTCATCTTGGATTCTGAAACAACAGATCTGTTGGATCAATATCTCATGACAAGAGTTGAAATTTCTCCCAGGAAGCAAGGAGTGTCATATTATGACAAACCCCTCCTGAACAATCTTAGGATAACAACAACCAGGTCACAGCTTTTCCAAGACCACTTGGCTGTGATTCTGGAGCCCTTCCCTGTGTTGTATGAGAGCTTACAGAACACCTCCCCCAAGTCCCTGAGAACCGAGTCTGTGCCCTCTTTACACAGGCAAGGATGCACATGCACAAAGTCCTTCAAAGCCAAGAAGCGCTCCTTCACTTTTGTGGGTTTTCAAAGAACCCACATTAGGCCAGAAGTCTCAAGATGGTAACTTGCCTCAACAACCAAATGGGCAATATGATGGTAAAGCAGGAAAGAGGAAGCTGAGCAGACGCTTAGAGTTAAGATCGCTGGATGCCCTTGAAGAGGACATAGACAGGCAGCTCACAACATCCCGTAATTCCAGCTGTAGGGGATCTGACTCTTTACTGGTCTCTGTGAGCCAAACACACACAATTCAAGTTTTTATTTTTTAAAAAAATGGGGTTTAAATACAGGTTAGTTATGTATAAACCCACCAATTCCATTGCCATGTAAACAAAACTTTCTGAAACATGCTAAGTAGGTAGATATATTTGACAGCTATTGCCCAGAGTGAGTTCTGAAGTGGGTGCATGGGTCATATAGCTCCTTATGAATGTTCAGAGAGATAGTCTTCTGTAACTATCCCTTAGGTCAAGTAATGAGCATAGTCTGCAGCCCAGAAGTTCCCACCGTAATTATTATTCCCTCCTCTCCTAACCTGTGCACCATAGGTTAACTTCATTCGTGAACTTAACATACATGGAATCATAACACACAGAATGATCACACTTGTCTCATTTTGCTCAACATTGTGCTTTCCTATGGAGTGGCATTCAACAATGGCTCCTTCACTGTCATTACTATACAACTATACAGATTTTTTTATTGTGTAAGTGTATAAGTTATTTACCAGTCTACCAATGGCCATCTGACTCATTTCCATTTTAATAAAATCAATGAATACAAATAATGCCACACTGCCTGTTTGGTGTTTAGCAGTAATTCCTCCAACTCTGTTTTCTCTGAGGTTGTCTTGTCTTTAGATCTTTTATAAACCTGTATACATTTTGAAATTAACTAATCAGTTTCCACAAAAAAAGAAAAAGCTTGTGGAATTCTGCTTGGGATGACATTGATTCTGTGGGACAGTTGGGTGAAGAGCTTACACCTTAGTCTTATTTTAGCGTGAAGTCCATGATCATGGCATGTTTCTCCTGTGTGAGTCTTCTTGAAATTCTGTCAAGACATGACAACTTTATGGATGAGGACACTGAGCTGGACATAATTCTGGCAGTTTTGTGTTATTTCATTCTTTTATTGACTAACATTTAATCGTTTTATTTTCTAAGTTTCTGTCCTGCTGATTTTACAGTGTGGACATTGTGCTTGGCTCCATATTAGATTGTGTCACCCAAATAGTTTATATGTGGAGTCGATTGTTCTTCCTCCTGAGAAGTCAGAATCAGTATTTAGCTTCTCATCATTCATTACTCTAGAAAAATGATTAAAATAGGTGAGAATAGTTGTGTTTGTGTCTATTTTCCAATCTCAAAGGGGAAATAATCAATTCCCAGTCATCATTAGATGTAATTTTCTAATTTTGTTTTATCTTCCTTCTGTTTTCAGATTGGAAAAAGAGTCTATAACACTCATTGCTGTTACTGATCGTGGAAACTACAGTGAACTTATAAAATGTTTCTTCTATACTTGAAGTAATCATGATTTTCTTCCTCTGCTTTATTAACTGTCTAGAATGTTAAAATAATAATACATTTCTCTATGGTATAGAACTCTGGGCTAAAGGATGCAACTTGAGCCAAATACCTGAATCTTCTTATCTTGTTAGTTACTATTGTATACCTACTTAGACTTCCTAAAGACAGTTATGAATGCAAATAAGAGTACCACACAAAGGCCATGTCTGACTCTTTGTTGTTGTTGTTGTTACTGTGAAAAATGTTCTGATAACAGCAACTTAAAGGAGAACTGGCTTGTTTGGATCACACTTCAATGGTTCAGTCCATCATGATGGGGAAACTGAGCAACAGGTGCTTGAAGCAGCCATCCATATGAAATTACAATCAGAAAAGGAGATGCACTAATGCTAATCTCAGCTTTCCTTTTCCAATACGTACTATATAGTATAGGATCTCTGAATGGAAGTGGTCCTGCTCACTAAGATGGGTCTTTCACCCAAAGATAATCCTTTCTAGGAGAACCAAGGCTCAGCTCCTGGGTGACTCCAGGTCCTGTAAAGCTGAGGACTTAACTGTCACAAGCCGTTATCTCAAGCTTTGCTTAATAGAAGTGTAATCATAGCTGTATGTGAAGAATATGCCTCTTATGGGTCTTTCCCAAGATTCCTTCATTTATCCTCGAATTCACGCATCTCATTAAAGAAAGCCCTTGTGCATTACTAGGTCCCTTTGTCCCATCTAATCCAGTAGAAGCCTCTTGTTGAAGCCTTCTTAGGATGAGTTGACATCATTGGCTCAGACCTTAATCATGCATTACATTTTAAAAACAAAACATGAAGTTATCTTAAAAGGAAACTTCCTTCGAGAGCATAAGTGCTCACTCTCAACTTTGGAACTTTGAAGGATCCTAGATGTTCAATACTTTCTTCTGTTCTCCCACGGGGACTTGTGAATGGCTAGAACGCTCCCAAAGCACAGACAGACCAGTGACAGCAGTTAGTTGGTTATTTAAACCCACTGTGTATATATTTTTTGCATGTTGCTATTTTCCTTATTTGCTTACTGTAAATAACACACCAAGTTTCAGTGTAGCATTCTGAACATTGTTTTGCTTGATCCTGTTCCCATGTCATCCCCTCCACGTTTCCCCCTGTAACTTTCTACTTGGAGGTTCCCTCTCACGTTGTCTGCATCCTACCACCCTCTCTCCCCTTTCTGAAAGCCTCTTTTTCCTATCATAATCTCCTTTCTGGTTTCATGATCCATCCCCATACTCACTGATGTATATACACACATATATAAAAATCAAAGCTAGGATCTCTGTGTGAGACAGTGTACCCCACTTACATTTCTGAAACTAGGTTTCCGCATGACATATAATAATTTCTAGATATACTCATATCCTAAAATTTTCATTTTTCCTTATGGCTGAATGAATTTGTATCATGTTTTCATTATCCTACCTGTTGATGAACATCTACATTGATGACTCCATTTCCTTGCGCTGTGACTAGGGTACTAGCAATGGACACATAAGTATCTAGGAGTATGGTAGGATGTAAACTCCTAGAAGTAGCATGTCTGGATAACATGGATGCTCTGCTTTTGGTCCTCTGAGCAATCTTACGACCTTCCATCTTGGCTATACCAGCTTACATTCTCTGTGGTCAGCATCTGTTGTCATTTGCTTTCACTATGGCAGCCTTTCTCTGTTGTGAGCCGATTCCTAGCAGAAAGCGGCTATCATCTTTGCAGTCATCTTAAGTGATATATTACAGATTGATACTTTTCCACCCTGACAAGAGACTTGTTTTTCTAGCATGATATTTTTGCAAGCAGCCTACAACAGCTGAGCACACTCTGATAAATATCTTGTTTTTCTTAGACATATCCTGGACTTGTTGTTTAGTGCCCTCAGCTGCAAGGCACTCTCCTGCTTGTCTTATATACCCATAATTGCCTTTCAATAAACAAGACTTGATCAGACAACTGTCTTGTCTCCATTCTTCATGTCTCTTGCCCTTCCATCCCCACTCTTTCCCTTGCAGACCCCGTTGACTGATCCACGGGCCAGGTCATTTCTCTATGGGATGAGATGGATTCACTAAGTAGTTTTGACTTTCATTTCCCTGTGGGTAACTATATTAAAAGTTTTAAAGAACATTTACTGATCACCTGTGTTTCTCCTTTTAAAATCTATTTACTCAGAGTATTAGCTCATTTGCTAATTGGCAAATCTATTTCTGTCTGTATGTTTAATCTTTGCAGTTCTTATATGTTCTAGAAGTTAGCCCTGTGCCTGGAGTACACTTGACATTTAATAATAATAATAAATAAAGATATTTCTCTATTTATTCTGATAGTTTCCTTTGCCATGTAGAAGCTTTCACTTTCATGTAATCCCATCTGTCAGTTTTGGGGTTACTTCCTTTGCTATTGAAAGCCTATTTAGAAAGTTCTTTGGCTCTGAAGAGTTTGCTCAAATATGAAGCACTCTCACTGCTGTGGTAAAGGTGTGGGATTCAGTTCTCAGCACGCTTGTGCCATGTCACAATTGCCTATAACTCTAGTTTCAGGGGATGAGATCCGATGTCCTTTTCTGGCCCCTACAAGCTCTTACATACATGTGATGCACATAAACTTATGCACACACACACACACACACACACACAAACACACACACAAAAGTAACTAATAAATAAAAATGTTCTTGTCTGTGCCTATATCTTAAAATACTTTCCAAGCAATTTAAATTTTTCAAGTCTTTGGCCCATTTAGAACTACTTTTTGTCCAGTGTATGTTTCTGACACTTCTGTGAAAGTGTGGGTGGTCACAGTGTGGGTTTATTTTGAGATCTTCTATTGTGTTCCTTTGGTATACATGTCTGGTTTTGTAACAGTACAGTGCTGTTTTCGTTAGTATGACTCTGTAGTGTAACTGTAGGTAAGGTGTTATGATACGTTCAGCAGTGTTCCTTCGGCTTAAGCTAACAGTACATTAGCTATGTACTGCTGGGTCTGTCTCCAAATTAATTTTAGGATTGTTTTGGAGACTTTTTGTAAAATGTCATCAAAACTTTAAAGAGATTCCATTGAATATTTTTAGATTACTTTCGGTAATACAGCCATTTTCGTTATATTAATTCTGCCAGTCCTGGAGCATAAAAGATTTTTTTCCAACATCCATTGTCACCTTCGGTTTCCTTTTGAAAATCTTCAGGTTTTTATCAGAGTGGTCTTTCACTTTGTTGGTTAGACTTTTTTTCTGGATTTTGGAAGTTATTGTGAATGTAGTTTTTAACGTGCTTTTTTTTTTCTTATTTCTTTTACAACAAATCTGCATATTTAAAAAGTTACTAAGTTTTGTATGCTGATTTGAATCTAACTACTTTCCTGAATATGTTTACCAGATCTATAAGTTTTGTGGTAGAATTTGTAATGTCTTTTAAGCAGAGAAATTGCATTTATTTATAATACACTTATAGGGTTACTTTGGTTTGTTTCTTTTTTTTAAAGATTTATTTTATTTATATGAGTACACTGTCACTGTCTTCAGACACACCACAAAAGAGCATTGGGCCTCATTACAGATGGTTATGAGCCACCATGTGATTGCTGGGACTTGAACTCATGACCTCTGGAGGAGCAGCCAGTGCTCTTAACCACTGAGGCATCTCTCCAGCCCTGGTTTGTTTCTTATTTGTGTTCTTTTATATTTTTCTCTTACCTGTGGCTCTAGCTAAACTTTTAAGCACTATATTGAATTAGTATGAAGAGGATGGGCACCCTTGTCTCATTCAAAATTTAGAGGACATGATGCCCACTTTACACCCTCATTTAGTATAGTATTATCAGTTCTAGGTTTGCCATATGAAGTCCTTACTGTGTTGAAGGATGCTACATCCTAATTCTTTCGAGACTTCCACCATGAAAGTATACTGACCTTTTCAAATATCTTTTCTACATCTATCAAGACAACTCTGTGATTTCTGTTCTTAAGTCTATTTAGAGGTTATATTACATTTATTTATTTGTAAACATTGGATATAACTTCTATCCATTGGGACTGATTATGATCTACTGAATGGGTTCCTGAATAAAGTTTCCAAGTATATTGTTGAGAATTTTTGCATCTATATTCATCAGGAAGATTAATGCACCTCTCCCCGCCCCCGTCTCTCTCTCTCTCTGTCTCTCTGTCTCTCTGTCTCTCTCTCTCTCTCTCTCTCTCTCTCACACACACACACACACACACACACACGCATTGTTATTGTGTCTTTATCTGGTTTGGTATCAAGTAATACTGGCTTATTTAAAGAGTTTATATTAATGTAGTAGTGTCTGTACTGTTAGAGCTTTCTTAGATGTCTGGTGGAATTCAGGGTTGAGACCATCTGGGCCAGTGCTTTTCTTTGTTGAGGTACTTTTAATTGCCACTTCAGTTTCATTGCTTGCTTAGATATGTTAAAATTATTTCTGTCTTGAGAATTTTATTTTTGTAAATCAGATGAGTTTATGAACATGTATTTCTTCTAGATTTATTTTTTGCTTTTTGAGATATACATGTGCAAAACATTTCCCAATGATTTTCTGAATGTCATTAATGCCTGTTGTAAGAATTCCCTCTCCATCTCTAATTTAAGATTTGATTTCTCTCTTTTTCTGTTTAGCTAATCTTTGCAAAGAACCAATTCTTTGTTTGACTTAATATATATGTATATATGTACATATTAATCTCTAGTTAAGATATGCCCTAATTTTTTTTTTATTTCTTGTTGTGTACTGTGTTTGGGCTTGGCCTTTTGATCTGCTTGAACTTTGATGAGATTTCTCTGACTTTATTTGAGTTCATGTAGGTATCAATGCCAAGGACTGCTATATTGTACTCTCATTGTCTTTTGCCTACAGGAACTTTTAGATTTCCTCCCTGATTTCTTCAATGACCTACTGTCCACTCTAGAGTATATTCTTAAATATTCAAGTATTTATGCAGCTACTGAGAGTTCTCTTGCTGTTAAAGTTTTCCCACTGTAGGCTCGTAAGATAAAAGAAATTATTTCAATTATTAGGGGGTAAGTTGGAAGGATTTATTTGTTTGTTTGTTTTTATATTTGTTAAGACGTACTGTATGCCCTGAGAAGTGAGAAGTTTTAGAGAATATTCCATCTGTGTGTTTCTGGAAAGAGTATGCCTTCCTTGTATCCTGAGTGGAATATTCAGTAGGTCTTTATTAAATGCAGATGATACATGGTGTGGATTGGCAGTCTCTTTGCTGGTTTTTTTGTTTGAAAGTCCTGTCTAGCTGTAAGAGTGAAGTGTTGAAGGTTCTAACTATCACTGTGTCAGGGCTCACATGACCTCTTATGCTTTTCAGTTCTGTTTTATGAAACCAGGATTCTCAAGATTCAGGACATAAATATTTTTGTGTCTTCGTGATAAATTGCTTCCATTTTTAGCATGCAGTGGCCTTCTTTATTTATTCTGATTTGGATCTAGGTGAAGTCTGCTTTATCACATGTGACAGTTGCTCTACCAGCTTGTTGACAGCTTCTGTATGCTTAGTAGTTTGATTCCCAGGCATTGACTCTCAATTTCGGTATGTCTTTGCCAAATAAGTTTGTTTCCTGGAGATATCAGATAGTTGGATATTGTTTCTTTTTTTTCCTATTAATATTTATTTATTTATTTTTATTTATTTATTTACCTGCATCCATGTGCTCAGAAAATCTAGACGAAGACATTGGCTCCCTGGAGTTGGAGTTACTTCTGTTTATGAGCTTCCAGACCTGGCTGCTGGGAATTGAACTCGGATCATTTGCAAAAGCAGTGTGTGCTCTTAACAGCTTAGCCATCTCTTCAGTCCCAGAACCCTGTTTTTGTTCCTTCTTTTTAAGTTCAATCACTAGGGTTTGTTGTTTGTTTTTGTTATGGTTTTGTTTGGTTTTAGCTGGTGAGTGGAGTCTATTTGCATTTAAGACAGTTTCTGAGAGTTTCCTGTTTTTTGTTGGTAGCTGTTTTGATTAGCTGGTTGTTGGTATTTCTTTTCTTTGTGCTCTGTTGGTAGTAAGGATTTGCTGCTTTGCTCTGTTAGATAAGATTGAATCCTTCCTGGCGTCCCTCTGTTCATCAGTTCTTCTCATGGCGTATGTTGAGACTGTCTTCCTTCCTCTGTGTATTATTTAAAATTCCTCAGAACTGTATGCAGTATTGGCCTTACTGTCATGAACTGCCTAGTGCATTCTTGTCTTGAAATGTTTTTATTTATCTATCAATGTTTTAGAGATGACCTTGTGGTGTCAGAGAGCTCGTTCAGTGGGGAAAAGGCCTTGCTGCCAAGCTTTGTGACCTGAGTTTAATCCTCAGGACTCAAACGATGGAAAGAGAGAACTGACTTGTACATGAAGTCTTTGGATCTTGACACATGTGCTGTGGCATACATGTGTGTGTGTCTGTTTGCCTGTCTCTGTATGTGTCTGTGTGTATCTGTGTGTATATCTATCTCTGTGTCTGTATGTATATGTGTGTCTGTGTGTGTGTCTGTATACGTCTCTCTCTCTCTCTCTCTCTCTCTCTCTCTCTCTCTCTCTCTCTCT
>NW_021604598.1:5573594-5582896 GCF_004785775.1 Grammomys surdaster | reverse complement strand
TCTCTCTCTCTCTCTCTCTCTCTCTCTCTCTCTCTCTCTCTCTCTCTCTGTGTGTGTGTGTATGTGTGTGTGTTAGGAGAAGGCACTCGGTGTGACAGCTGGGAGGTGGTGAGAGGCAGGAAGGGACAAGGCACTGGGATCAGTGATTTAGGCTCCTTTCAGGCACCCTTTCCTAATGCTTCCTTCAACTTCCAGCCCCACTAGGGATCAGGTTGTCAGCACAGTGCCTCCACAAGGCACTTCTCTATACCAGCATGCTGAGTACCTGTGCTAGCTAATCCTGATCACCAACCTGATTGGATGGAGAGAGATCCAGGAAATGTAAAGCAAGCTTCTGGGGAACCTGTGAGGGAAATTCCAGAAACAATTAGTTCATGAGCATTCTGAGGAAACCAATGGTTTAAACCCACTGGTGGACTGGAAATTTGAATTCTAATGGCAGGCAGAGTTACTGTGGGAGGTGAAGCCTGACTGGAGGAAGGAAGTGGGGGTTAGTGGGGGAAGTGTGGGTTTTGGAGGCTGAAGGACACCCTGCTTTTCTTCCTTACTATTTTGTCCTTCTCAACTACTATAAGATGAGCTGTCACGTGGACTGACACCATGATAAAACAGGCCTTGCCTCTTCTAAGCCATTTTCTGCTGAGTGTTTTGGGATAGTGAAGATAAAACAAACTCACACAACACTTTCTTTTAAGTTCATAATTTTCTCAAAGTTGACTTGTAACATTTCACAGGACTTCAGGCCAGGTAAAACCTGGACCTTTCAGAGCCTTGGCCAGTGAAGGCCTTTCTGTCCAGTCTGGGACCTGTGTTCCACCCTCCGGACCTACATAGTGCAAGGAGAGAAATGAGTTTCACAAGTTGTCCTGAAACCTCTACACACATGGCATGGCATACATATAAATACACCCACCCACTCACCCCCCACACACAAGATCACATGAAAATTATTCAAAAAATTCTGTCTTCCCGTGCATTTTCTCCCAAGATAAGGAATATGGAAAATATAAGATTTGTATACCAAGCCTACAGAATTTATATTGCCAGGCAAGTGGCTGGTTTGAAATAAGCTCAGAGCTCCGTCCTAGGGCAGCTCTTAAAGGAGATTGTGATGAAGCATCTTAAAACTAAGGCTGTTGAAAGCTGGCTTTTCTGGACAGAGAGAACAAACTCTTGCCAGAGGCTGAGTATTTGCAAGGGAGGGAAAGGCTCCATCAGCAGCATCTCTTGCTCTTGATTCTAGGGATAGGACCCAAGATTCTTTCATCTGGCTGGCTGTGCCCAGAGCCTCTGGCGCCATTCCAGTGGTCAGCCTGGAAGCAGGGCTCATCGATGCATGGTGCCAGGTCAGGGCTTGATGGGAGTCAGGGTGCCAAGAAGATGTGAACAGGCATCCCTGGAGGTCCGAAGACGTTCAAAACCCAGGAACTGGCTTCTCCGAGCCCTTATCTCTATCCTTACAGCCTGACTAGAGAAAGGCAGTGAAGAATAGATAAAGCATGACTTTATTCTCACACATAATTCTATGACCCATCCAAAACATTTTTTTTCTTTTGGAAACTGAAAATAGGGATAAATCCAGATGATGGGAGAACAATATAAGATGAGGAAGGACATCTAAAGTCCCTTAGAACAGGCAAGAAGGACTGAAAGGTGCCCTGTCTCTTTCGTAGTTCCATTTCTGCCCTCAAAAGTGACCAGAGAGAAAATGGATTTGAATATGGGAGTGAAGAGCTTCTGGAGAAGGAGGAGAAAGCAAGCTTCCACGTTTGACTCTTGAATTTTGATTTTACTCAAAGCTTAACATATTTTGGTGCATTGAACTAAAAAAAAGTCAATAATAATGTTTAAACAAGCCAAAGTTTTCCATGGACCAACCTCAACACACTAGGCAAAAACTTCCCTGAGGCCAGCAACACACCTGCAGTGCCTTCCAGGACTAGGCTTGAATGCCTCTAGGTCCACAGTAATGGTAGTTTTCAATCCAACCCTTGAAGGGAAGGTTAAATCTCTCCCAGTCTTTGGAATGCAATTACCATTAAGGTTGAAAAACGAGGGTGATGAGCAGTAGTGGCAGGCTTTTTCAAGTTTGTATAAACACTGCCATCAGAGGGATGGCTGGACCACGAGAATCAAAGCATCCCTGTCACGCTGGTGCTTTAAATGCCCAAGAACTTCTTCAAGATCATCTGGCCTCTGTGAACACAAGCAGCTGATAAAGGGCCCCTCTAAGCTCATTTCTTATCTGCTCCCACAAACACAGATTGTCCCAAGGCTGCAAAGCAGAGAGGACAGCCATGGGAAGCATGTTGGAGCCATAGGCTGGGGCAGGCTCCTGCGACTCTTCAACCAGGTCAACCTAGGAAGACCCTAGCTAGGGGATTTCTCTTAAGGTGAAATGTACTTTCTTCCTGCTGTCCCTTCTGGGCCATTATTGTTATGTTTGATCTCAAAAACTCCTACCAAACAGAGATAAGAGGGTTATAGCCTGCCTATGGCAAGTCATATGCAACCCAAGGAACCCTCCACGAGGTAGTATGATAGTGTGCTTTTTCATTCAACAGCAAGCACTGTAATGAGTTAACTTTGCCCTGTAGCCTTGCTTGGTGTCTCTACACTCGGGTATTGCCCTTGATCATTACTTTTAAAGTGTGAAGACACTTATGAAAAAGAAGCTTGGTTGCTTCCCCTTGAGTCAGCAAACAGTGACTATTAGCCATGTAGAAAGCACACCTCAGTGGTATCAGTCAGCTAGTCCAATTTTCCCTCACTGGGAGGCCGTTTAAATCAGAAGCAACCTAAGGAAACAGCCTAGCTCATCAGTATAACTCACCATACCCTTTCGGTGAACCTTGCCTCCTGCTCACTACCTGCCCTGAGCTCCCTTGTGTGCCTGGCTCCTGAATCACTTGCACCAAAAGAGCCTGTCATAGATAGTAGTTCCACCAAGACTCAAGCTTTCCCTGCAGCTGGTTGATGTGGGTATTGTTAGATTCATTGATAGATTTAGTCATGGGAAACTTTTTGAAATGAAAAAAAAAAAAAAAGAAAACCAGAAATAATGTCTTCATGGTAGCATGGAATCTATTAATTCCTGTGAAGAACCTGAAAAAGTTGTGACCACGTGATCAAAGAATAAATAACACAGATGGGGTGATGTGTGCTGTGAATCACAGATTAGGATTTGATACAGTCATTCCATATTTGCACAGTAATAGCCACCCTTGATTTTGAGATATAAACCTGGAATTGTAGTTTGTAGTTTAGTATGGCCATTATTCTGACTTCTGCAAGCATTACACTAAAACTGTGTAGATTATACATAGCCTTAAACAAAACAATTATTCTAATTTGACGTAGGAAAGTAATAAAAAAAATCCATGTTCACCAAGAGCAGACTCAACCCGATTTGTCTAGCTGAATGGAGGGAGCATTGATAACCTATTGATTCATTTGCCTGTATGTTCCATGAGCTGATTCAATTATTAGACATAGAAATGAGTAAATTGAGGTTCTAATACACTGTCTTCTATAGTTAGGCATGGGAACACACACACACACACACACACACACACACACACACACACACACAGAGGATCCTGTAGTCACAATGAGGGACATCCATGTTAAAGAAGAACCACATTAGCCATCTGATAAATGGCTAAGCAGGAGTCTGCTCAAGTGTCCTGAGATCTCAAAAGATCGTCGATGTGTTTAGTCAAAGAAGGCTTTGCAGAAGAGGGGACCTTTCAGCTGCCCCTTAAAGCAGTCAATCTCCTCATCTCACCCCCTTGTCCCCAGTTAGGCAGCCAGGCCAGCAGAGGTGTGAGATTCAGAGAATGCAAGGACAAAAGGAGGTAGAGAAACAGAAGAAGGGGAATGAGAGAAAACGTATTATAAAAAGACTTGATGCTTCCCTAGAAATGCACAGAAACGAACTACACAGAGGAACGGATACGAATGAGATAAAGCGAATAAGTATATTGTAAAACTGAAGTAAGTCAATGGTTATTCTCTGTGTAATTCTTTAAACTTTTCCCAATATAATGATGGGAAAATCCCATTATGCAAAACTTTTCTGAATTACATAAACAATTTTAGAGTTTATAAATTGTCTACTGACATTGTTTTCATTGTTTTAAAAGTTGTTTATTATTATGGTATGCCTGTGGGTGTTTGGTCTGTGGGTATGGATAAGCACCATATGCATGCATGGTGTCCAGGGAAGCCAGAATGGGGCATCCGATCTCCGAAAACTGGAGTTATAGATGACTGTGAGGCTCTCTACTGTAAGTGCTGCCAATGGAACCCGAGTCACCTGTAAGAGATGCAAGTTCTCCTAATCACTGAGCTATCTTTCCAGTTCAGCTGTCTACTGCCAGTTTGAGATGTTTATGAAAAAAATGTATAAAGGTTTATTCTAGTGTGGTTTTCCTAAAAGTCCTTTAAAGCGTGCATTGGGACCTACTGAAGAGCAGGGAACAATGGATTGCTAACATCCTATACACCCTAGGATAAGAACTCATGGCTTAGAGATTTCATCTAGAAACTAAAGATAATTCAAACAAGAATTCAGATTTTGTTCACAGCTTCTAGTTGATTGCCCTATACAACATTAACTATGGATCAAAAATAGAGGAGCCTTTCCAGTTAGAACAGCCTTCCTCCCCAAATCTATTTAACACACATAATCTAAGAGTAAACTTGTAATGCTCTAGAAAACAGGAGAGGAGGTGTTACAGAGACTTTCTGGAAGCTAGAGAGTTAGTAAGATGGGAGTGATAAAGTCACGAGAGTAGTGGAGAGGACCTCACAGACCAGCAGCCATGGGTCAGGATGTATCGAACAGCACTGCTGGTCCCAAGCATTCTCAAACCTCTATGGCTGGAGTACAAACCCAGGGTCCTGGGCAGACCCTAGACCAACAAGCCTCAGGATAAAAACCAATTAAATCAGCCCATGCAATGGGCAGGGTCTGTGGCCTCTGCACATTTCTGCACACTGGCTCACTCTACTTCTTGAAGAGACCCTAAGAATACTTCCCTTGGTAGCAGATCCCTCTGTGGGGAGGAGGGGACAGGGGTTTTCAATTTGAAAGGAATGGAATGAGGAACAGAAAGGAAGGAAGAAAGATGACATTTTCAGGGATAAACTCTAGATCAGTGGGTCTCAACCCTCCTAATTCTGTGACCCCTTAATGCAGTTCCTCATATTGTTGGGACCCCCAACCATAAAATTATTTCATGGCTTCTCTTATAACTGTGATTTTGCTACTGTTATGAATCATAAGGTAGGTATCTGTGTTTGCCAACTGTCTTAGGTGACCCCTGTGAAAGGGTAATTCGGCCCCCAAAGGTTGAGAGGTCTAGAAGGTTTTTAAGTAACAGGATAAGGTCTGTCTCTGGTGAGCTTCTTAGATTCTGCCTTACCTTCTCTCTAGATATAAACATGTCTGTCAGCAGGTCTGACTCACAGTCAACTCATCCATTCAGTGAAAAAAACTTACGGGCATGTCACGCATAAGAAGGAAACTCATGTGTCTGTCAACGTCAGGAGGAGCCCAGAGATCCCTGACAGTTGAGAAACACAAATCTCCAGGCTTTGGGAGCCTCAGCAAACAAATCTACATGGAGGAAAAAGATGGATGATATGATACAGGCTTAACTATTTTTTCCCTAAATAACATTTCAGAAATTTTCAGGGAGATTTTTCATTTATGAAAAGTGAACTGGGTGCTATTTTTAAAAGCACAAATCAAAATCATATTAGCTCAAAAGAAACACTGAAAGCCAAAGTAAGAAAGAACTACCCATTTGAATATAGAGGCCTGGGAAATGAAAATGCTCCATAAAACAGAATTTTAAAAATGAATGAGAAGGGCTGGAGAGATGGCTCAGTGGTTAAGAGCACTGACTGCTCTTACAAAGGTCCTGAGTTCAATTCCCAGCAACCCCATGGTGGCTCACAACCATCCATAACGGATCTGATGCCCTCTTCTTGTGTGTCTGAAAAAGCTACAGTGTACTCATATAAATAAAATAAATAAATCTTTAAAAAAAATAAGTGAATGAGAAATGTATTATTTGGGCATATTTAAATAATAGGAATCCACTTATATGCCCATTTAATAAGGGACTAAGAACTAAAAAGCAGGCTGAGGAAAATGGGAGACATGGTAACGGTGACAATATGCCACAATTTTATTAAGATGACCAAACACCTGAGATTTCACTCTTGATCTGTGAACAAAAGGAACAAAGACAGATTTTCATTAGGCATGTACTTGTGGAACTTCTGAACTTACCTTGAAAATCAAGGAGTAAAATATTTGTAAAGGAATCAGAATTTGGACAATATTGAACATCATTTTGCAACATGGACTGTCAGAAGGCATTGAAATTGTTGTTTACATGTAAGGTGAAATGGGGGTTGTTTTTAGAAAGACTAGGGCTCAAAACATTTGTTACACAAAAGTCCTTTTGTTAACAAATGATGTAAGGCAATGAATTAAATCTCCAACAAAATAGAAAGTGAAATCAAGAGGAAGACTAGAAATCAAAAGCTTGGTGATAAACAGAAGGACCCACAAAAGGTTAACTTTGGGCAGTGGACCCTAATATGGCCGAGCTATTGATGCAAGATCTAGGAAATACTGAGGCAAATGAAGAGCGAGCAGTCGTGAACTAAAACTGGGTGGACCTTTGTTCTTACAACTTAGACTTCATGCTCACAGAAATTTTATCAAGATTGTGTTGCTTTCAAATGTAAAAAAGAAATAAGTAATATATTTATGAAGATGCTTGTACATTTTTGTTCAGTTGGTTTGGTGGGAGGGCTGTTTGTTTCTCGACAAGCTCTCTCTATGTAGACTGGGCTAGTCTCGAACTCAGAGATACCCACTTGCTTCTGACTACTGAGTGCAGAGGCTAAAGGCATGCACCACTACTCCAGGTCATATAAACTTTAGGAGTAGTTATCAGGATAATAAAATCTACTTACCAAGAAGGATGCAAAGTAGTAAATGAAGAAATGCTGTACATTAGATGTTATTAGGGAGATAAAATTTAATGCAGCATGAGACACTCATACACCTCTGAGAGTGAACTAATCAGATCGCTGCTGGTGCAAATATGGAGAAGTGAGAATTCTCCTCTCTGCTCCTGGGAAGGCAAATTCATAGTCATTGTCCAGTTTCTTACCACATATTACCAATCATGCAGTTTACTATTCCACCAAACAGTTGAAAATCAATGTACCCATACAGACTCACCCAAGGACATTTGTAGTAGTTTTATTCTGAGCAAAGGAGTTAGGATGGCAACATGGCTCAGGGGCTGGAGAGCTCTGAGAATACACCTGACAACCCCAAGTCTCATGTGGTAGAAGAGGAATGCCTACTCTCAAAATTTGTTCTTTGATTTTTCACATGTGAGCTGTAGTGTGCATGTATACACACACACACACACACACACACATACATGCACACATGCATTAAATGATACAAATTGCTAAAAATTCACAAGTCATCAAGATGTTCTTGAGTTGGGAGTAAACAAAGATTGATACCTCTGAATAAGTAGACTGGATGTACTAAACTAAACCTTCTAACATGGAAGGAACTATCAGACAGTGAAAAGACATCAGGGAAACTTAAACACAGAACACTCAGGAAATAAGATAAAGGGGCAAAGGGTTAGTGATGCCAGTGGAGTTGAATGGGACCAGGGTATGACCGTATATGTGTATGGGACTCTCACAATGAAACCCACTCTTTTGTATATGAACCAAAATGAACTTTTACAAAGGAGTTTAGTCTATAAAGGCCATGTATTCTGTGGTACCATCTATGAGACCTGGAAAGTGCAAACCATGGAAAGAAGATCAATGGCTGCCAAAAGCCATCAAGCAGTCTGGACAGGGCATAGAAGAGTTTTATTACAGTGGAGAAGACTAGCAAATACTATGTATACATGTCATATAATTTTGTGTTCCTAAAAGATGAACCACTAAAATTGTAAGGACCTCAGAGGTACTACATAGCAAACAACTAAAAGAATATATCACTGGACTGTGAAGTCAAGATTGAAGTGTTTTTTAAGCTGTTATTCTTGTTAACTTAGAAGAAATAAGCTTTTTCAAATTATTATTTACAAAAAAATGTTGTGGTAATCAAAACAAAATGCCAAGGAAGCAGGGCAGGTGAGATGGCTCAGTAAGCAAAAGCATTTCCCGTGAAGCCTGAGGACCTGAGTTCTGTTTCTAGAATCCCTGTAGAAGAGGAAGGACACAACCGAGGCTACAAGGTTGTCCCCATAGCACACCATAGCACAAACTGCCGCCAAACCAATCAATCAGCCAATAAACAAATAATGCAATGTAAAAGTTTTTTTTTTTTAATTTCAAGGAGGAAATAGATATAGAACAAAAGGGAAATATTAACAGCCTTCCTATTCACCAATTTAAATATATACGTTAAAATTGTCAAATCTGAATAACAACATTATGATTGTTGTGAGTCAACTGAAAATAAACTTTATTATATACACAGATGCAAAATTGTCAAAATATTAACCAATTACACAATATATATAAATATATCTATACAGTGCAACCAACTAGATTCTTTTCCATTTTTCTTTACTCTTCTCAACTTTCTACATGTATAAAATGAAATATGAGCATATCTACCCCTCCCCCCTATACAGCACCTTCAGTTCTTCTTTTATCTCTCCAATATTGTCCCTCCTAAATTCTCACCTTGGTGCTTTTGATTAGTTTTTGCTGACAATTCACTGAGTGGAGTTATACCCTACCATTTGTGTTTGGGTGTGGGGGCCATCCACTGGAGTGTGGAAAACCTGCTCAGCAGCCCCATTCTTAATAGAGAGCAATTCTCCCTCCCTCATGACTACTCACTGCCAATGGCATGTCAGTAATTGGTGGAGCCTGGGAGTAATCATAATTCACCTATGCCAGAATTCTGACTGGCCTGCTCCCTTGTAGCTCTTGTTCAGATAACCACAACCACTGTGAGTACATTGTTGTGACAACCAAGCCACCTTCAGAAGACAGCATTCACAGCTGTCACCGCCCCCCCCATCCTGTCACTCTGCTTTCTACCTCCTCTTCTGTGCTGTTCCCTGCGTCTTGGTAGTGGGGGAAGGGCTACGGTAGATGTCCCGCTCGGTGTCTTAATTTTAGCACTTTTGACCAGTTATAAATCTCTCCATTCATGTTCTCCACTGAAGGAAGAAAGAGGAGGAGGAGGAGGAGGAGGAGGAGGAGGAGGAGGAGGAGGAGGA
>NW_021604598.1:5557621-5573584 GCF_004785775.1 Grammomys surdaster | reverse complement strand
GAGGAGGAGGAGGAGGAGGAGGAGGAGGAGGAGGAGGAGGAGGAGGAGGCTTCTCTGGTCAAGGTCAAGAGAAACCTGTATCTACAGGTTATAAACATATATGCTTAGAAGGCAAATTGACAACATGACCATTTAGCAAACTAACAATAACAGGATCTATTCTAGAGGTTATGGCCTTCCCAGTTGTGGACTTCTGACCAGGATTACAGTAGCTGGCAAGAAATTCCTTCCTATAGAGGAAACCCCAAATTCAACAGAACATGGCTATTTACCCCATAAAATGAGGAAGTCAATACAAGGTATGACTGAGCTTACTAAAGAGACAGAATTACTAAAGAAAAGCCAAACTAAAATGATACTATAAATTAAATACTCAATAATTCAAATAAAAATCTCAATGGAAAACCTCATCAACAGAATGGGCTATGCAGAAAACATAGTATCTGGCCTGAAAGGCAATGTAAAGGAATTGGCTCACTCAGTCAAGGTCAATAATAAATTTATTAAGATCCAGGAAGAGAAGCTAGAAGAGTTTTTGGGATACCATGAAAATACATAACTTTTGGATTGTGGGCACTGAATAATAAGAATACCATATAAAAGGCATGAAATATACTTGCAGTAAAATCATAGAAGAAAAATTTCCACACCCAGAAAAAGAGGTGTCAGTGCAGCCAAGAAAGGCCTACAGAACAACAAGGGAGTAGGATCAGAGACAAACTCAGCAAGATATTTTATAGCTAAAACATTAAAATGCAAAATAAAGAAAAGCATTGAGAGTTTCAAGAGAGAAAAGACAAATTCTTTAAGGCCCATAAGAATGACACTTGAGTATTTGACAGAAACTTTTAAAAGCAGGAAGCCCTGGAAAGGCGTATTCCACATTCTGAAAGAGCACAACTTTCAAATCAATCTGCTATGGCTACAAAAACTCTCATTTAAAATTGAGGGAGAAATATTTAAGACTACCATGATATAAACAAAGAAATTTATGCCACTAAGACAGCTCTATAAAGAATACTGAGAGGAGCTGAAGAGATGGTTCAGTGGATAAGAATGGCTTTTCTGTTCTTCCAGAGGTCCTGAGTTCAATTCCCAGCAACCATATGGTGGCTTACAACCATCTGCAATGGGATCTGATGCCCTCTTCTGGTGCACCTGAAGATAGCAGCAGTGTACTCAAATAAATAAAATACTGGAAAGAGGGGCACCAGCCTGCAGAGAAGAATGAACACATCCAGGGTCACAGGGAAGCAAATAGATGTTTGGAAGAAATTCAAGAGCAGGTCAAGCTTAAAAGCCAACCAATGTGGTTTGCTATATTAGTAGACTTAAGAGAGAAACAACCCATGTGATCACATCAATAGAACAACAAAAAAAAAGGCAACTGTAAAATTCTCACCCACTTATGCCTTTTAAAAGTAAAATAAAAGGCATTTCTTAACTTGTTAGGCAACATTCACAAATGTGACAAGGACTCTTCCATTCTTGTCTTCCTGAAGGAAGGAATTCAATCAAGGGACCAGAGGAAGAGACTTTAAGGGAGAGAGAAGCATCACATAACACATGGGATGGGAAGGCCAGACGGCCAAGGACATGGGGTAGCAGAGAGATAGGGAGAGAAGCAACCAAAGCAAAAACTGTTCTGAAATTCAAATAAAATTTAAAAATAAAAGCAGGGGATACCTGGGCAGGGGAGGAGTGACTGAAGCAGAACTCTAGCATAGCCAGGCAAAGTAAGCAAACCATTTGGAGTGGCTGTGGTCCAAGGGGGAAATAGCCCAGGGGGTTCTGTTTGTAAATTTTAAAGAGGTCTTATGAATATTTATGAGGCAAGAGACATATTTATAGAGTAAGATGATTCTTTTTTTTTTTTTAACTCTCCAAATCTTGTTCAGCACAACACTGTAAGCCCCAGGCAGTAAACATGAAATGAGAAACATGAAAAATGGAAAGAAAGAAAAAAAATACATGTAATTCCTAGTGTGTGGTGCTTATACTTACATTTACAGCTTTTTAAAACTACAGTGGTGTGGAAGCCGTATGCATCTGGTAGACATTTCATGGGGCTCACTCAACAGTGGTATCGAGCTACTGTGTCCCAGTCAACCAGTCATTCATATGCAAGACAAAGAACCCACAGCCCACAATGCACTGTATCAGGATACGTGAGGTGTTCAACCCTTTATTATAAAATAGGCCTCAGGTCAGATGACTTTGCTCAGCTGCAGGCTGCCATGTCTATTTACGGCCTCTAGAGACTTGGAACTGAGTGAGGACTGTGAGGAAATTAAGAAATGATAAGGGAATGAAGACATGACAGACATAGGCAGACAGAATGGTGGGATTCAGTGGTCTGGGGCTCTAATGGAGAAGCTGAAGCACGCTGGAAGATCCAAATGTTTATTGTATAGAGCTGAAAAGAAAGGCATGGTTACTGTGTCCAGGAACCAGGAGGCAGGGTTTATGATATACAACTGGATAAAGAGGACGGGTTTAGCTAATCTCGGTAGGTCAGCAGGAACTGTTTCTGGGTAGGGGAGGGGAAGTGGGAAGCAGTAGGGAGAAGGAGCTATGGTGGGCATTTTCTACACACACTGTCAGCATGCACACGTGGACCACAGGAAGGCACTGGCATCTCTCCATGAGTCTGATGTTTTGGAGTCCTTGACACGGCCTTGCCTATGCCAACAGCAGACACTCACTCAGAACTTGCTTACTCAGGGTTTCCTCTGGCCCTTACAGTAGGCTGAATGGTTTAAGCATATTCAAGGTAGGGAAGGCTAAGCTGCTATGATGTTTGGTAGGGTATGTATATTAAATGCTTTTGTGTTTTTAAAAAAGAAATTGATTCAACATCATGGCTAGCTTGTGTTATTTAACAATCAACAGTTTGATTGGAAAGTCTATCTGTAGCAACATTTTCTATTAGAATGTTTCAACTACCATAGAACAAACACTGAAAACAAGCTGTTATCCAATCAGTCACAAAGCGGGTCCTTGAATTTTGTCCACATCCACATGAGCACAACGGAGCAGGTGTGCTGTTGATGCAGCTAGGCCCTGCTACCAGTGTGCATGGTTACACTGTAACCTGAGGCCTCTTGCCACTTCTCTGGCTTTCCTCTCCTACTAAGCTTTGCTTCCCATCACGAGTTAAGGCCTCTTGCCATCACCGTATCCACTGGTGCTGCCATAGAGCATATGTCCATCTTATTTCTGCGCTTGACAGAGTACTGGCTTGTACTACCATAGGGAACGGTGCTTCTGCCTCCCAAGTTTGTCAAAATGTTTAATATTGTTTGTGGTAATTTACATCAGTTTAGACTTCCACGGCTACAAAGTCCATTGTCATCATCCCCACCACCATTCTCGCTACCACAGCTGTCACCAAGGCCACTGTGACCACCGAAATCTCCTCCACTGCCAAAATTGTCACTACCAAAGCCGTCTCCATGGTTACCACCAAATTTTCCAGAACCATTTCAACCTCCTTGGCATCTTTTGTGTCCTTGGTCATACCGTGGCCACTCAGTTTTTATTTCTGAAGAACCAGGATGTCCAGAGTCCGTCATGGTCAGCAGCGAGTATAGCAATGCTCTTCATCCGCCCATGGCCTAGTTCAGTCTCTCTTCTGTTTTCCTGTCCTGGGCTCACAGGCAGAATTCTTCAGTGCCTCCTTTAATGCCACCAGCAAAAGGTCTTTTTCAAGATCAGTGGGCACTTGATTTCTGAAAATCTTCTCCTGAGACAGATGTGGTCATTTCCAAAACTCTTCCATCTAGCATGTGCAGAGAAAGCGATAGGCATAAAGGCCCCAGAGCGCTGGGAACTTGGACTCTCACGCGGGTGCAGCGGGCAAGTGTTCCCCGGAGCTTCTCAGATCTTACCGAGTCTCTCAAAGTTCCGTCCTCTGATGAAGCGCTTTGCAGATGGTCAGAATCGTCCGGAAATGTTAACATGACCGCAGCGAACAGACCTTAACAGTGCTTTCTTAGCTCTGTGCAAACGGCATTTTAATTGCTGATGCCCTGCTCATGATAGGTTTATGTGTGGGCTTCAGAATGTAATTTGTCATAAGCTGAGGAACCCCTGTTTGCTAATAAAGTGACTGTCTACATAGAGAATCCCATGTGTTCTAAACAAACAAACAAACAAACCTCGAAGTGAATTTAGCAAAGTTGTAGAATTTGAGATCAACAAACAAAAGATTGTATTTTTATGTTCTAGAGAAATAATCAGGTAGAAACTGCTGAGCTGCATTAAAAGAATAAAAGAACACCAGTTATGATTACTCCAAAAATGTAGTAGTTACACTCAGATGTAATACAGCATCTACAAGATCTATATGCTGAGAATTCCAAAAATCTGAATGTACTATTTTTATAATCTGAAAAACTCGACCTTATAGACATGTTTGTTCCTAAACTGATCAGTAAACAATTTTTTTTGAAAATCCTAGTTAATTAAACAAATTTATTCTAAATTAAAAAAAACACTAAGGAATTGCTAACAGAATTTTAAAAATTAAAGGTGAAAAGTAAGAAGAAATTCCTTTGTAGACTTACTGCATAGCTACTAGTAATCAATGGTATTTCCCTTGAAGGGTAATTGTGGGATTATAAAAAGCAATGTCTCTTGGACTTAGGGGAGCCTCTTGCACACAAGTGCTTAACATGTGTTTGCTATTAAGCCAAGATATCACTGTTTAGGTCCTGACTCCAGGGGGATGTAAAACAAATTGGTCATACACATAAGGACCAGTGTTAGAGCCAGAATTTTACATACGTCACCCACCCCTAATGCAAAACTCAGCCTGTCCTGGTCAAGTTTCTTTTGTCAACTTGACACAAGCTAGAGTTATCTGGAAAGAGGAGTCTTAGTTGTAAGAATGCCTGCACCAGATCGTCTGTAAGAAAGTCTGTAGAGCATTTTCAATGATGATTAATGTGGCTGAGGCTACTGGGGGCGTTGACACCCCTGGGCTGGTGGTCCTGGGATGGTGTAAGACAGCAGGCTGAGCAAGTTATGGGGCGCAAGCTAGTAAACAGTACTTCTTAATGACGTTCAGTGCCTGCCTCCAGGTTCCTGTCTTGGGTTCCTTCTCTGATTTCTTTAATGATGATCTGTAATTTGCAAGATGAAATGAAGTCTTTCCTCCCTAGGTAGTTTTCAGTCCTGGTATTTATCATGTCACTAGAAACCCTACTAAGAGTCATGCCATTTAGCACCATGTACCAAAGTGGAATTACCATGCCAAGACTGTTCTTACACTTCCATTTATTGAGTCTTATCTATGGACAACAGAAGCCAGAGATCTCTTTAAAATATATCATACCACAAATAGTTCAATCCTTTGTGATTCCAAGTGGCCTAATGATTCAACTATTTTCATTGCTATCCTTCTTGCTTGAAGGTCAATCTGATGGTTGTCCTTGACTCTGTCAGTAATGTGTCTCAGATACGTATGTAAGGATCAAAACTTTCCATTTTGTAAAACATAAAATGCCTTGTCTGCTTCCTATGAATGATTCATTGTAAGTGTGAGCATCCCAAGCTTTCACCTAGTAGGAACATCTTCATCTATGTGCATGTGATGCCTGCCTTCCTGGTCCAGTGCTGTGTCCGTCCTATACCTGCAGAGACGAGAAGAGTTTAAATGGCTCTCCTCAAAACAACCCATGAAATATTGATTAAAGATCTAGTTGAAATAAGTGTATTAATGTAGACTTCAAGCACTCAAGTGAGTAAAAACACCCCAAGGGGAAACGTTCTGACCAAGCAAGTGAGACAAAAATTGATACATCGAAATGGTGAGAATGTTCCAGGGTACATAGTTCCTTTTTGCAATCTTACACAGCAAGACAGGACTTTTAACAAATGCCCCCAGCGATAAAAGCCTGGTTCTTAGAGGGAGGGCTAAGGTGGGAGAGAAGTCAAACGGACACAAACAGGAGGCAAACGATGACAAAAAGCTGCCCATTGAACTCACAGAAAATCATGAAACTCACTCTCCCTTTGTATTAGATTTTTGTCCCTATCTTGGTTCAAGAAGCATGAAGTAAGCTATTCCTTCTTGGGGTGGTTAAAGGAAGAAGGGTGTCATCAGTTCTGCAGGAGCCATGAGCCTCTTTTCCACTACCTGTATTTAGTCTCTTAATTGACTTCCTCTGCCTTGTACCCTGTCTGTAATTTACTGTGCTTTGAGAGTTCGAGAGCCAGAGCAAAGTGACCACGGGCAGAAACCTCTGAAAATCATTAGCCGAATAAGTCCTTCCTTTTCATCAGTTAATTACTTAAGGGATTGTGTCACAGGAACACAAGTATTACTAACATGGAAACTACAGAGTGCATAGATACAAAGGACAAAGGAATTCATATAGAACTTCCAATCGTTTCAACTTTCTAGATAAGGAAACAGAAAACCACATACCTGAAAACCATTGTCTAGAGACTCACGTTAAGCAACTGGCAAAGAAAAATCTGGAGTTGGGATTCTCCAGTGTGTACTGTTGGTCCAGAACAGAGGTGATAGCATCCCACTAGAGAGAATTTAGAAGTGTGTGGGAGCTTCTGTGATTGTGATACAACGTCTGTGGGGTGCCACAGGGAAGTGGTGTGTTCAGGGAAGTCCTTGCAGGGAGAGTTATCGTCCCAGTGATGCCAGTGCAGTTCCCACGGACAAACGTGGGTAATCCTCCACCGACCATGTTGATCCATGGCCATTTTGATCTTGCAGCATTCATGAGCACTTAAATTACTGGTATCATCTGTGTGAACTCTCTTCCTAGCTCAGTACCCAAAAACCATGCCCCTCCTTCTTCTACAATCCATTAGTGAATTTTCTTCCTTGAAGTTCCAGGCAAAGTCTGTGTGTGTGTGTGTGTGTGTGTGTGTGTATCCACAGAGCTACAGCAGGCCTTGAGACTATGCCCAAACTTTAAACAACTATGATAATTTTATTTATTTATATTTATTAACTTTTTATTAATTCCTTGTGAGTTTCATATCATGCACCCCAATGTCACCTATTTCCCGGTCCTTCCATATCCACCCTCCACCATTGTGAACTCCCCAACAAAAGAATAAGATCTTGTGTTAAGATATATCACACAGAATACCCTTTTGTTCATGTGTCACACAGGATACCCTTTTGCTCAAACAGCTTACTTGCAGATGTTCATTACAATGAGTCATTGATCTGGTTCTAGGCCTCTGACTTCTTCTACACCATCAATACTGGATCCTCACTGAGACTCCTCAGACATTCTGCTATTTCACTGAATCATGGAGATTTCAGCAGCTCATATGTAGGGTAAATGTTGGGGTGGCCCAGCTCAAAGCCCAGGATCTGGATGTTAACTGAGTTGGTCAGCCCTCCAGCTTTCCCACTTTGCTAAGGTTAGGGGCAGGGACAGCGTAGTACAGTGCTGGATATCAATATAGTCTCAGGATGCAGCCCAGACCAAGGACATTGGCATTGCCTTCTGGCCTTTGGAGTTAACATGAGCCTGGTCCAGCAGCACAGACTCTGGCTGAGATAGGACCATTGACCCAGACATGGCCACCCCAGGGACAGCATGGGTCTAGAGGTCACCATGGCCTCAGATGGACACACAGGCTCCTCATATCTGCCTGCTCTTCACTGCCTCATGGCTTTAGTGCCCTCTCTGTCTACAGTGCAGGAACTGCTTGGCTTCACTTTCTCTCTTCGCTTTCTCTATAATATAGTCCCTCTTTCCCATAGTTCCACCATGTATTTGCTCATTGTAGTGATGCCTGCAGTGGGGCTGGGCTAGGGTGGGTGCTTGGGTGTCTTCTGGTCAACCTCCAGTCCAAACATGGTATTTCTACCTAACCTTTTGTGTCTTTCTTAAAATATCTAAGAATATTGCAGATTTATTTTTGTTTCTACTGTGAAGATTCCAATATGTTTCATACCACTTTGTCTACCAGTACCCCATTAACTGAAACAGGTCATTTTCTATACCTAAAACCCAGAGCACATTCCAAATGACCATCAAAACAAGCTCACTGTCACCAGAGGCTGCTATGTTAGCTAGACTCCTTACACTTTGGTTTTTACTAGCCCTTCCTCCTCTACCCTACTTCAGAATCTTCTGTGATACTCTTCAGCGTCAGGAACAGGTCCTTGAAAACACTGAAGAGTGTGCTGGTTAGCTTTTCTTGTTAACTGGACACAATTTAGAGTCACCTAGGAAGAAAAAAAAATCATTTGTGGAATTGCCCAGGTCATATTGGTCAATGGCTATGTCTGTGAGAGATTATTTGACTGATGATTGATGTTGGAGGACCCAGCCCCCTGTGGGTGGCTCCATCCCTAGTTAGTAAGCAGCAATCCTCTGTGGCCTCTGCTTCCAGATTCCTGTTTTGAGTTCTTTCCTCCATTTTTTTGTGATGGACTGTTACCTAAAAATGTGGGCCAAGTAAAACTTTTCCTCCCTAAGTTGCTTTCGGTTAGAATTTTTCATGATAGCAACAGAAAAACTAACTAAAACAAAGGGCTGTAAGTCCCACTTGATAATATATACAGTTGGGGGGAAGATACAGAGCCTCTTGTTCACAAGCTGATTGTTTAGACGGCCTTACGTGTTATTTAGATGCTGTGGTCTTGCTTTAAAGGAAAGTATATCTTAGATACCACAGGCAAAGAGTTCTTGGTAACGTTCCTTCTGATAAAACTTGGCCGTCACAAAGAAGGTTAGACTCTAACCAGTTCAAGCCAGGCATCTGTTGTGTTTGCTAACTGGCTTCATCCACAACTCTTCACAAGTGGAACAAAAACTCCAAGAAATGATAGGGAGAAGATTGTGAAAAATAAGAACATTCATTATAAAATGGGGATAAAAAGAAGATGTTGTTTTAAATCTGAAGATATGCATAATAATTAATCCTGTCTCACCTCTAAACAGAGCTAACTTCTGAAGGTTTGCCAAGGGATATGAAGGAAGCTTTCCTCTCACATTATTGAGCCTCTCTACTCTTCCGTGAATCGGCTCTTACCCAGATTACTCAGTTTTCACATTACTACCACTTAGTGGGATGCCCACCACATGTCAGGGAGCAAAAGAGATCGCAGACGAATGAACAAGAGGGAATCTTAGGATGAGAAGTAGACGAGAGACAGTTTGCTGTTGGGCCCCATTTTGGCCCTGGTTTGGGCCTTGAAGACAAACCTGAGGCCAAAGGTCTGTGGCCTTGTGGGAGAGTCTATGCCTGGCTCGAGTTTTGAGACCTCTCTCAGTCATTTCTGTATTGAGGTGACTCAACAACACCTGACTGGCCCTGCCTCTGCCCCTGCCGTTTTGCCATTGGCCCTGTCAGTCACCCCATACCCTCCATCATCCTTCCTCATCTCACTCCACCAAAAATCCCCCTCCTTATGCTCTGAGTTTATATAAGTGAGGGGCTGATGCAATAAAGTTGAGTGAGTTCCTGCTTCAACAAGACTCCAAGCTTGGTGTGGTTGTTCACCAGCCACTGACACTATCCTACTCAGCCCCAGAGTGACCCGGCTGGACCCGGACCTCTCTCTCCTCTCACCTGGACCTGTTGGCAAGGAGCCGACAGTTCGTGTAAACAGTGTAGTGAGAAGTACATGTGGGATTTTCTGCCCAAGCATTCCCGGGCCCCAGCGTGGACTGTTATGTGACTGTATTTTCAGTCTTGAATAGAGAAGGGAAGACTGCTATTACCCTTCAGGAGGAAGCCCTCCGCAGATAAACACCCAAAGTGGAAGCAACCCTCCCCCACATCACAGCCCCAGCTTAACACAGATGCTGAAAATTTGCACATGGTCACGCTACTGCCCATCCCTGAGAACCACAGAAGGAACAGAACACCCCTCAGGGTGCTCTGGATGTTGGAAAGCTGGTCCTGGAGTTCATACTGTGTAGGGTGGATGGGACTGATCTGGCTGGCCAGGCATATACTCCATCAGATATGGGTCTCAAAAAAAAAAAAAAAAAAGAGAGAGAGAGACTTGTTTGGGTATCACCCAGAGATAAAATAGGCCTTTCCCAGCAGTGATGTAAATAAATTATACTACACACAATGGCAAAGGCAAGCTGGTAAGATGAGTCTAAAGCTTTTAAAAACAAATTCAACCACACTGTTCTATTAAAGCAATTCTCACAGTTTAATGCTATAATCTGTAGAAAAAATTATTAATTAAAAATGGTTCACAAGATACACACCTAAAACTAAAAAAAAAATATAGAAAGGAAAACCTAATTATGTACACTATCTATATTGCATGTTAAGTAATCACACTTCTATAAACAGAATCCAAATGAATGCAAATTACCTGCTTATAAAAATTAGACTTTAGGACACACATGCACACTATCCTTCTCAGAGACTGACAGCTGTTTGTGATTATGCTGAAATTTACTTCGTTTCTGACACAATCAAGAAGAACATGGGTCAGAAATGCTGTAGCACCTGGGAGGTAGAATCACCAACTTCACATCCTTTGCACATATATATTTACAAAATAAAATAATATAAACTAGGTCATAAAGTCTCATCAAATTTTAATTGGAAATCACATAAGAAATTAGGAAATACCCATAAACTTGGAATATATACAATAATCTGTGGGTCAAACAAGAAATCATAACGGACTTAGAAATTTCAGTATGAGGGCTAGTTCTAGGGCTGGCAAGATGGATCAGTGGAGAAGACACTGGTGTAAGTCTGGAGATGTGAGTGCATCCCAGAATGCACATACAAATGGAAAGAGAGATCTGGCTTCACAGAGCTGTCATCTGCTTTCCACGTGTTCATCATGACCTATGAATTCTCTCTCTCTCTCTCTCTCTCTCTCTCTCTCTCTCTCCCCACATGCACTCACACAATAAAAATAAATTTTACGAACAATTTAAAAGAAATTAAGCATGGAGACTAGAAAAAAAAACAAACAACTTCTAGTGAGATATAGCCAGATAAGTTTTTAACTGGGAAAATTTAGTAAGCAAGAGAGGCCATCCTTGTTCCCCTAATCAGTTTGTCAATTGATTATATGCATATTTATATTGCAAGCACATCTGCCTCCCAGGTTCTACATTAAGATAGTCTAGACCTATCACATCACACTTGGCTCATTTAATAATTTGCAGAGGTTTTTTTGTTTGTTTTACAAGTATTTAAGAATAAATTCTACATTTTATGTTATGTTGTTTATGCATATTTTAATAAGGTAAAGGAATTTAAAATATGACAACCATTTGTTTGTATCAATTCTATCATTCCTTTTACACCAAGTGTTTGGTTTGGTTGATCTGCTTTACTATAGTGTCTTTTTAAAATGAAATTTATTTTTATTTTTAATTGTATGCATGTGGGTACAGGCATGGGAGTACAAGTTCTCTTGGAGGCCAGAAGAGGAGGATGTGTTCCTTGGAGCTAGAGCTACAGGCAGGTGTGAGATGCCTGATGTGGGTGCTAGAAATTGAACTTGGATTTTCTGCAAAAGCGGTACATGTCAATACCTGCCCAGCCTTTGTGTGTGTCTTATGTACTACTTTGTATTCTCATTATATATATATATATATATATATATAAATATATATATATATATATATATATGCATATACATATTTTTACTTTTTGGGATGTATTTTTGTTTTCCTTTTCTAATTTGGGAAGTAGATTTGGTTTGGGTCAGTCTACTTCCTCATCATCCCAATAATCACGCTGCAGTCTCTGGAAAAGTCTGTCCCAACTCACCAGCCTAGGGACTGAATAGCATGCCAGTTGGTTGAAATTAAAAAAAAAAAGTATTCATCAAAACTTTATTTTTTCCAAAAAGTTTTACTTTCTCAAGAAAGTAAATGATATCAGAAGACTTAAAGAATATCATCTTTTTATCCATACACTCAAAAAGTATAAATTCAAAATACCAGAGAAAAAAAAGGAGGAAAAATATTCCACAGGAAATTAAGCAAAAGCCTTAGTACTTTCAATTATGGAACACAATTTAATATTTCTAGCACAATGAAGTATATCATTGGGTCTAGCCACAGTGACTAGAAGGAAGCCGTGTTGTCTCCATCCTCCCCCTGAGCATGAAGGCAAGTTGGTTATTGGGTTCAGCCATCATCTCGGTAGATGGCTCATCCAGAACTTACTTTGAGCTCAATATACATTTATATGGCAGGGTGGGAATCAAGAGGAATATTCCCCACCTATGGCATTTAAACTGATAATATAAAAGACTCACTAAACCCGTGTAAAACTATCTTTCCCAGAAGACTTGGTTATTTCCCATTACTCCTGAGAAATTTCCAGAAGTCCCTAAATAGTGTTGTTCCTCCCTGTATTCCAAGCTATCAAAAAGGTGGTTTATTTCACATCAGTGAATTGCCCAGTGACCCATCAGCTCTATCTTCAAGAATAAAAACACACACTGCAGTGAGAACTCCAGTATGACCAGTCATCACTTGCCATTTAAGCTTTGTAACAGAAAAACCCTTTCCTAGAGTGTTTTCTGTGAGGAAGAACATCCTGAGAGTTCTGTGGAGATGAGTAATTCTAACGAGAGAGTGATCTGACATTGATACCAAGGACTGGGTGCTGGGACTCTTGGTTTCAGCTCCATTGCTACATGACTGTCATGGTAAGTCCCCTAACTGCTGTGGCGCAGGACTTCCAGTTATCAGGCTAATACTACGCATGCTCTGTGGGCACATGCCCCTCTTCTATCTCAGTGTATCATCAGCCTTCAGTATCGTCTGAGCCCTGAATTTTCTGTTCACGAATAGCAGAAGAAGCTGACCAGGACCAGGATGTTCCACAAGGCCCAAGTGGTCCCATGATGCTCAAGATGACCCACAACGCCTTGCCTACTTCCCAACAGTAGGCATCTAATGCTGATCTTATCATATTTTGTAAATCCAGTCTTTATGGGCCAGAGAAATGCAACAGTGAAAGACCTAGATCACCTGTCATAGCAAAACCAAATCATTTATTTAAGAACTCTAGCACATGGTTTACAGTGTTAAAAGAACATGGTGGAATGCAGAATTTCACAGCCAGCTCTGGCATCCTGTGATCATCACAGAACACAGATTTTCCATACTTACAGTGGACTTTGCATTCTTCAACTTTTAGGTGATCTGAAAGCGATATATATATTTAATAGAAACCATATCTCCAATTTTGAAGCTGCATGTTTTCATGAGCTAGTAATATACAGGCTGATACGTTCAGATATTGGGCAGCAGCAATGAGACACACTCCCTTGTCATCCATGAGAGTGCAGACAGCTTCACAGACAACCCCTAGTTATCCATGGAATAAAGACAACTACAGATAACCCCTAGACATCCATGAGAGTAAAGACAACTGCAGACAACCCCTAGTCATCCATGGAGTAAAGACAACTGCAGACAACCCCCAATCATTCATGGAGTAAAGACAACTGCACAAACAACTAGTAGTCATCCACAGAGTAAAGACAGCTGCACAGACAGCCCCTCAAATCATCCATGAGAGTAAAGACACCATGTTGTTAAACTAGGCTGTAATGAAAGGTAGATGCACTAAATATTTCAACTTACAAAAGGTTCATTTGAATATAACACATCATGAGCCAAGGAGCATTTGTATTTTCAACATAGGTTCAAAACTTAAAATAAAAGAGGGTTAGTACTCTCCATTATTTAATACTTTTCTTTAACTTCTTGATATGGTGTCTAGCATTCAAAAAAGAAATCATCATGTAGGAAGGAAGGGAGGCTCATCATTGAAGACTAGAAGTCTATATTAGTGATGAAGCCAGATGAGATGCCCACAACAAGCCAGGCTCCTTCCAAGCCTTGATATCCTGTGATCCATCGAGTCTTGCTCCTCATTTAGCAGAGAAGTGGTCTGGGGGTTTTGGGGTTGGAAACCCTGCAGCAGTTTCCACAGATTCAGCAGCAGCAATTACATGGATCTTGATTGTCTCTATAGCTGAGAAACATCACTGAGATGAGTATAAATTAATAACCTTCCCCTGATGTGTATCTGAGTATGCCTATCAAGATTTGAATAAGCACTTAAATCAATAACAGATGCAAAATAAACTGGTTAAAAGCCAAACCAGTCAGTCCAATGCAGTTTTCCTGGTGTCATATGTTCTGTCTTTGTTTTACATTAATAGGAAAAGAAATTAAATATCAGCCTTGGGGATCTTTTCACTTTATCATCTTAATTACTCCAGCTATATTGCTTAAATATTCTAGTCAGTCTGAGAAAAGATGGAGATAAGATACATTTTCTTAGCTAGGACCATGTGACAAGAAATTGGCAGGTGCTGTAGATTAACCAACACAGTCACCAGTTCTTTCTCTGAATTTTGAACCAATTGTGGGTCTATGTTATAGTCTTGAACAGCTATAGGTTGCTGAGAGAAGGAGAATTAGGTGTTTTTTTTTTCCAGAGACAAACTTCCTGATGAGTTATCCAATCCCAAGTGGTCACTTGAAGAACATGAAAAACACTAAATGGACTCCATAGTGTGTATGTGTGAGTGTGTGTGTGTGTGTGAAAAATAATTGCAGAAGAAAATATCATGATTTTCAGAGGGACAGTGGGAGTTGGAGATGGAGAAAGAGGTAGAAATGATGAAAATATAGTATTTACATACCAAATGCTCAAAAATTAAAAAAGAAATACATTGAAAAAGAAAATTGCAGGTGTATTTGTTAGTAGATATTAGATATGGTGTTCTTACAGTGATCCCACACTATAACTGTGTGCTGAAAAACAGCCTTTATTTATCAGTCTTTATGAGAGTGGGATCAGGAATAGGAACTGACAGACAATTGCTGATATTTCTTTTAAAATTAAATTTAAAAATATATGTGTATTGCATATTTTGCATGCATGTATGCCTGTGTACCACCACATGTGTGTCTGATGTCAGCAGAGGCCTGAAGAGGGCATCAGCTCCTCTGCAACTTTCATTACAGATGGTTGTAGGTGCTGAGAATCAAACCCAATCAAATAAAATCAAAACAGAATTTTCTTTAACTATCTCTCTGGAGACTGGCCATTTTTTGTTGTTGTTGTTGTTGTTAAATTCTGTGCATTTGGGGCTGGAGAGATGGCTCAGCGGTTAAGAGCACTGACTGCTCTTCCAGAGGTCCTGAGTTCAAATCCCAGCAACCACATGGTGGCTCACAACCATCCGTAATGAGATTGGATGCCCTCTTCTGGTGTGTCTGAAGACAGCTACAGTGTACTCATCAATAAAATAAATAAATAAATATTAAAAAAAATTCTGTGCATTCATTGTTGGATGTTAAAATAGATTAACAGCTTACTGATAGCGCCTTGAACTAGGCCTACACAGCTTGTTTGCCTAATAAGAACTAGAGCACCCTGGTCAAATTCTCATAAACATAGACTTGTTTTATTTAAGAGTTTTTAAACTATGTACTTGTGATTACAATAAACTGAAAGCCAGCAATTACACTAGCTTAAAATTCTGAAATGAGTTATTAATGTATCACACTAATAAATAATACCCAAGGTACTATTATCCTAGCAATATCAGAATCATTTTATCAATTAACATAATTTATTACACTAATAATTCAAAGGTTAAAAAAATATTAGCCCTCCAGGAGAAAAAAATGATTTTGTTAAAAATCAACAATCATCACCACTAAAACTGTTTAAAAATAACAAGTGAAATTTTACTTAACATGATAAAAGACAGTTTATTAGAGAACAGCTAATATCAAGTTGATGGTGAAACACTGGCATATTTAAAACAAAAATAAACCCAGAATCAACTCTGTTGCCTATTTTATTCAACACTGGCAGATAAATTTTTGCCAAAGAAATAGATAAAGGACAGAACAAACTTTAAATATGAGAAACAAAAAATAAATTATTAAAGCAGAGAACATAGAACAAACTAATATCCCTCAATCTGTACACATTAGGAGT
>NW_021604598.1:5544262-5557221 GCF_004785775.1 Grammomys surdaster | reverse complement strand
GTGGGCCGAACAGAGAGTTTAGCACCAGCTTGTTGACTTGCAATACTTCTGGCTTTTCCAGGTCTGTAGGAATTTTCACCCTTGGGGGGATATCTTTACGAGTCACATGAGTTTTCATCTTAATTCCTGACAAGGAACCTGTTTCCAGGGAAGACTAGGTCAGGTTTAACCTCGATGGCCCACAGCTCCTCGTAGGATTCACTCTTAATCTCAGAAGATTTCAGACTTGAGTTCTAAGTGTTATTGTTCCTAACTATCTGAGTTAGGGGATAAAAACAGCAGGCATTTGGGTCTGAGTCACACACTATGGGTTCTTTGTAGTGTGAGTTTTAAGTGTGCTATGGAAATGGATTAAATGGTTAAATCAAGTTAACTGGTTCTACGTAATACAAGGTTTTCCTGCTGAAGGACTCCTTATAACGTTTAGCGTATTGCTCCAAGTCCGAATTCTCTGATGAGTCTTGTGGGTGGTCCTCCCAATATATCAGGCCGTAGAGAACCTCCCCCACTCTCTTGCTTTAGATATCTCCTGGGTGGCAGTGTGTGTGTGTGTGTGTGTGTGTGTGTGTGTCTGTGTACGTTCTATGAGACATACTTTGGGAAACACTTATGGGTTTGTCTCTCATCTCACTGGATAAATGATCATCTGAGGCCCAGAGATAAGAGGTGACTTGTTGGAGAACTGTAGGTGAACCCACAGACAGGCAATACATAGCCTGACTCTGCTCATCCAGTCCTTGCTTGGCGGCAGTGCCTGTCTCACTCAGAAATGTTTCTGGCATTACTTCCTCACAGGTCAGAAGTCCAGAATCCCCAAGTCAATGTGCCAGCAAGGGTATTTTATCCTGAGGCCTCTCCCCAAATGGCCACTCCTCTGTACATACATATATCTGTGCTCTGCTCTCCTGTTCAATAGAACACCAGCCATTTTGGATTAGAAATCAAACATGACTTTGTTTTACTTTAATCATCTCTCTGAAAGATCTAACACCAAATAAAACCATAAGGCTCCAGCATACAAATTGGGTGGCAACCAGCCCATAGTCATTTTTCAATGCCCACAGTAGCCTTGAGTTCTCAGGTACAGTGCACATCTCATAGAGTATGTCAGATGTACTGCATATCAGATACTTACATGAAGATTTGTAACAGTAGCAAAATTGCAATATGAAGTAGCAATAGAATAACAAGAGGGATTGTATTAGAGGGTCACAACATTAGAAAGATTGAGAACCACTGTCTTACAATATTTGACCATGATATTTTTCTACCTCCTAATCTATGAGGAATTTAAGATCAGGGACTATGTTGATATGACTCTCAAATAGTTCAGCTCATAGAATTTGCTGAATACTTATAAAAGTGTGTTGAGTACATGGCTTGTGAAGTTGAGGGACCTTCTCACTCTATATAGCAGTGTGATTCTTGAAACACATAGAGTTATTAAGTACCCCCCATGGTTTGGGTGAAAATTCAATAAGACATATCTTTGGCAAACTGCCTAGCACATAAACAGAGCTCCATAAATGTTAATTGAATCTGTGGTTGTGTCTTCTCCCTAGATATTTATAAAAACTAATTAATAATTCTGATTGCAAATGCTTATAATTAAATTGCTGTGTAAAAACAATAGAAACGAGGCATCCTAACCCAATCTTCCCAGGTACAAGAAGGATTTGCCACCACCAACAATATTCTGTAAGTTTTCTCACACAGGTTGAAGCCAATTTCAACTCTAAGTAATTGAAAGCTTCTTGGCCAAGGACTCGATTCCTTTTGACATGCTGTTGAGATCCTCTGTGTGACTTTTTTTTTTTTTTGACAAAATGATGAACAACATATACACTCTGTGCCCTCTAAGGGATGGAATGTAGTTTCTGTTGTATTTTCTCTAGACACTCCTGGTGCTGCAGTTAGCAGTGGACAATGACAAACTCTGACGTTATTCCAAGAAAAATTTCTTTTCTAGTTTTTTTATCCTTCTCTAATTTTTATCGGAGTCAACATATAAGATAGATGATACCCATCTCAGGCCATAGTGAATATCTCTGGAAGCTAGAACCCTATCTGTTTCCTGTATCGGAGCTATCTACCTCCCTAATAGAGCTGCGTGACAAAACACTATGCAACTCAGGTCTCTTGATTGGTGACTAATGTCTCCTGTTGACATTCTTCTAGAGCCATCCCCAAGTTCACAGTGGGACTCGACTTACTTTAGGCTGCTCCCAGCCCATGATGGACAATATTGAGGTTACTAGTATGGACCTACTTCTGTGAAACATGGGGCTCTATTTCAGTGACCTTGGCTCAAGAAATACTCATCAGACTGGCTAGAACTTTCATAAAATCATTGTATAGTCTGAGGCTTTTTTGCCCTACACCCCTTTGTTATTTCACAGAAGTCCAACCTATATCTCATTCTGAAGGTTGTCCCTAGCTCTATTTCCCTCCATTACCGGTGTTTCATACAATCAGTCTCTTGCTTATCTAATTCCATGTTGTGTGTTCTGCTCAGAAGACCTGAATTAGCACATATGCTCAATATCCTTTCGTTCATATGTGTTTGTGAGCTCATTGAGACAAACTCCCAATTGAGCCCCTGATATGAGTAAAGCTAAGTTAGTATTGGCTGGGACTGCTCATGGCTCACAGTCAGATAGTGGCTTAGCTTCTCATGGAATCACCTAGGATAAACTCAGCTAGGAAGCTCCAGTTTGGAGACATACAACTCTTCACCCTCAAGTTTGTGCATGCAGGATTCTTTGAAGAGGAAGATCCATGATCTCTGGATTCTCATGTTGTTGGCTTGAAACTAACATAAAATCATATGCAGTGTTTTCTACCAGTCCATACAAAACCAACTCACACTTGTTTGAGTAAACAAATCCCACTTCCTATTGGGAATAGCTAGCTGCAAAGGTACATTGCAAAAGGCATAGTGACAGGGTCATGTAAGAAAGTTCAACCATCACATCAAGCATCTGTCTCACATTCTGTTTCTCAGCATTCCCCCAGATACGTAAGTCAAGTGTAGTTCACACATCCACAGTGGCCTTTGGTCTGACCTCTAATCAGCATGTCTGGACTCTTGGCTGCCCATCACAGAAACTTGCCATCTGCTGGATGCAACTCCTGGTTGGCGTGAGGCACAGCAAGTGGTAAATCCCACCCTCCAGTGCTGCTTCTAGTTCTAAGATTGCTGGGGAACTTGAAAAGCTTTTCTGGGTGCAATGAGTCTCTCTTCCCTCTGTTTGCTGTCACCTTACATCACTTTCAGCCCCGAGTGCTAAGAGAAAACAGGCTACATAAGCATTTGAACTCAACCACAGTTTTCCAAGGAGCAAACTGACAATTAGAACTAGGCCCAGCATCAAAAAAGAGCAACCCAGCATGAAGCCTGTCTAATTAGTCATATGAGCAGAGAGCTTCCCCTCCACTTCCTCAACAGCCCACGCTTGTCAGATCTCATAGGGAACCTTTGCTCCCTGACACGGTACTGAAGGGGAACTGGGAACAGGTAGGTACATGTTAATACTGAGAGTGTCCCTGGCTCACTCATGAAATGTTCCTTTAAGAATGACACTTGGATTCCTCTGTGGCTGCTGGGAGCTGAGAAGTGAGCATTTTAATTATGGAACAAGAATGCACTGTGAAGAAAACCCAGCACTCTGAAGTTGGGACTTTTATACTTTGTCTCATATTAATGAGAACCTGAGCAAGATGAAGAATTCAATGTGAAGGCTAGACATGGGCTGTTAATCCTGGGCACTGGATTATTTAGCTTCTGTGATTATTTAACTTGGTGATTCTTTTCATCCCCTTAAACAGTCCAAGTGCCACCAAAGGTCACCAGGCTGTCATCAGAAAAGATTAGGGAGGACATTGGCACAGCACCTTGATGAGGTGGCTCTGGGTACTGAAGAAACAATTCCCCTGCTTTTGAGGATTCATTAAGACCCAGGTCTAGAGAAACACAGGCCGTGGACCAGTGTGTAGCTTGCTATTGCCTGGGTCCTCACAGCAGGATTGCCCTACCTTCCTCTGTTTGTCTGGGCAGTTTCAGATTTGGCTTTTAGACAAGTGATATCTCTCTCTGCAGGTGATTCTCGACCCAAGGACACTGTGACTACATGACCATTAGTGTAATTTTAAGCACTTACTTTCCAATTTGGAGTTTAAGCCAACCTTGTAGAAAATGTCTGTCTTTGCTGAAACCACAAGCACACTTTAATTTTCTCATTTAATTATTAAGCAAAGATATATACATCATCCTGCGGCTTGGCAAGTGAGAGGGAGAACAAGCACTGCTTCCTCTGGGCTCCCTTCTCTTACCAGCCGATAAAGCCTTCCAACAAACCCCCTTCATCACTTTGCGTCCTCCGTTAGTTAATTGTGTTGCAAGATCTTGACCGTCTTTTGAGATCTTTAGGAAGTTCTCTCAGATAACAAGCCCACACTATGTCCCCAAGCCTCTGTGTAATGTCTTGCTGTGACTGTTTCCTCTCATGCCCACCTCACCTGTGGGCTCCCAAAGATGAAGTCTAAGTTGCGCAAATTGTGAAGGAATGTGTGTGTGTGTGTGTGTGTGTGTGTGTGTGTGTGTGTGAGAGAGAGAGAGAGAGAGAGAGAGAGAGAAACCTAATTATGCTACAAAATAGCAAGCTGCGCATCAGGAAGTTTGTCCATGGTACCGCCCGTTGCTTAGTGAAAGGTGGGCAGCCTGAACCTGCCAGAGGGGTTGATACTTAAGGTGCTGACAGACTGTCATCAAGTTGTAGGGAGGCAGGGGCTCTCAAAGGAACATTTGAATGACTCTGAGGGATCTACATGGCTTTCTGCATTTCAACCCTAATCCCTTCTTTTGGCCACAGAGGGTGACCCATGCTTCAGATGGAACTTCTCAGAGATAAGCCTAACACAAGCCACTCCCATTAGATTGTCAGCCTCGGGGCCTCATGTGCTCTCCTGCAATCTGGTGTCAGCCCCAGAGACTTTAATCAAATGTTCTCTAGAAAATCACGAATTGCTTCCCTAATCTCCAAATCTAATGACTCCTCGAGTGCTTGTCACTGCTGGACACTTGTTATGGGTTTGAACTGCCCTCTTCCCATTAACTTGTTCTTCCTTCACTGTCCCTCTCCCTTAGAAAGTTCAGCTCATGTGAAGTCCAGCTTTTGTCCCTGGAGGACAGTCTTTCTGTGGAGTGATGTACTTGAAAATGTCTTTGTATGTGGGGGATGTTAGCAGTCAAAGAACTGATTAGGAATTCACTTCTGGGTAGGAGGGATGGGATGGATATATGTGACAAGGTGAGGGCACTGAAAAGGCATGTCTGAAAACTACATATTTTTATAGCATTAGCAACAATACTGTTTTCCATGGTCTGTATCATACATGAAGTGAAACACACGCTAGCAGCAGTACTAAGGGTGGGAACCGAATACGTGGAGCCCAAACATTACAAGGTTTTGTGTTATTTAGGAAGACTTCATAGTTGGCAGGAGAGGGAACCCCAAGGGTACCCAGCATTTAATAGCAGCAAGATGACTTTAATTACAGAAACCTCGTAACTATTGCTGGAGTGAATCACTAGTTAGAAGCTGCTGCATCGGCAGGGGATGGGGGTGAGGACCGGAGAGATGACTCAGTACTTAAGAGCACTGGCTGCTCTTCTAGAGGACCTGTGCTCAATTCCAAGCACCCACATGACAGCTCATGTCTGTAACTCCAGTTTCAGTTTCAGGGACCCAACATCTCACACAGAATATATGCAGACAAAACACCAATACATATAAAATAAACATTAAAATAAAAATTTAAAAGCTGCTGCATGCAACCTTTACAGGAGGGATAAAGATGTCAAATACTGTGGCTGTGGTGTGGGTCAGTGACTTCTAATGGTGCTGAAAAGCTAACACACTGAAATTCTGAGTTCTGAGAACAGGTGTGTGTGTGTGTGTGCATGTGTGTGTGTATGTGTGTGTGTGTGTATGTGTGTGTGTGTGTGTGTCTATGTGTGTACATGTGGTTGTGTGAAATCTGGAGGTCAGCATAGGGAACCTTCTTTGATTGTGCTCTCCTTATTCTTTTGAGACAAGGTCAGACACTTGACTGAAAGCTCATGAATTCAGCCAGCCTGGCTGGCCAGCAAGGCCCAGGAATCCTCCTGTCTTTGCATTCGCAGTGCTAAGACTACAGGCACACCAGGCTGTAGTCCTTTAGAATCCTGGAGATCAAACTCAGGCCTTCATGCTTGCAAAACCAGCACTTTACCGTCGGAGCCATCTCTCCAGCCTCCAGGATCAGTAAGCTAAATCTCAGTTGAAGGCACATCAGCCACCAGACAAACTAGACCATCTCAACCTTAAGCAGCCTTAAGGTTTATAAATACTAATAGCCCAGGACAGATGTGGTTACATGGCTGTCAACTTGATAAACCTAGACTCCTTAAACTAACAGGAAAGCAGGGCTTATTGCCACAAGTGTTTATTAAAAATTGATAGTCAGACTTAAACATAATTGGTCTGGGTTGATAAAAGTTGAATATGCAGTCTCAGCAAATCTCTTACAGTAATGTTAATACTGTCTTCCCCTATTAAAGCTTATTTCATAGCAAGATCTGTATTTTCATCAAGACAATCCCAATTCCCCTATTTCCTCTAAGTTCATAGCCAGTCAGATCTCAACACATCTCTGTAGATTTGTAAAGTCTATTCTGTGGAAATGCAGTTTATCCACTTTGCAATTTTAAAGTAATCAATTATTTTTATTTATTAACTTTGAGTCTTCTAGCCATCTTACAAAATAATACGTGTCATTGCAGCATTTTAATACCTTATGCTGCTGTGCTTGGCTCATATCTGTCCACTGTGTTCTCTTATGTGTTTCCCACTCCTGGTGGTCCTCCAACCTTCCCCAGAGAGTCCCCTCTATGGATGGGAAGGGTCAGGCCTGCAGTGTGCTGAGCAGTAAGTCTCTGATCCCTAGTCCCACAGGTTCCTAGCCTCTTCACTTCTTATCTGTGAAATGTAAACAGATCTCAGACTCATCTGGCTTTTGTTTCAGAACAACAGGCCTAAGGTGGTCTTTTCCTCCGGTGTAATGAAAGATAGAACTAGTAATTAGTCTCATGCAAGGCCATAGTTAAGTAGGCAGTCTCCCTTTTCAGAGGACCAGCCTCTTAGGCCAGCCACATGATTTACTCTAAGAGGTCTAATGGGGTCTTATTCTCAGATTCCTTGCACTTTACCTTCTTTTAAGACAAGAGGCTAATCATTCTGCATTACAGTAAGCACCAAGTCAAGAAAGAAAAGCAAGCTCTCTGTACACACAGCACACACCTCAGCACATCAGCTGTGTACCTGTGTGTGTATGTGTGTATGTCATCTGTGTATGTTTATGTTTGTGTATCTGTGTCTGTGCTGTGTGTGTTTATGTGTGTGTGTCTGTGTGCCTATGTACATGTCTCTCTTACGTTCTACACACAAATGTGTATCTGTGTATGTGTGTGTGTTTGGTAGACTGCTGCTCTTTATATATCTTGGTTAAATATATACTTATATGTGAATATATTTATATTATATAAATATATATTTATATATTTATATGTAAACATGTTCATATTATATAAATATATATGCATATAAGCTTGTTTCACAACAAGATCTCTATTTTCAAGACTACTACAATTCCCTCACTTCCTCCAAATTTGTAGCTAGTCAGATCTCAATATGTATATTTATATATAAATGCAAATATAATTTATATATAATATATTATATATGCTTTATATTTAATTATAAATATATTTATATTATATATTTATGGTATATATTTATCTTTTAACTTATATTATAAAATATTATTATATAATATATGATACTTATGTATATAACTGTCTTAGTTAGGATTTCCACTGCTGTGAAAATACGCCATGACCAGTGCAAGTCTTGAAAAGACATTTAATTGGAGCTAGCTTACAGATTCAGTCCATTATTGTCAAGACAGGAAGCATGCAAGCATCCAGGCAGGCATGGTTCAGGAGGAACAGTTTGACATCTTGTTCTGAAGGCAGCTAGAAGGGTCTCGAAGCCCACCCCCACAATGATACACTTCCTCAAAGTAGGCCACACTCGCTCCAAGAAGTGCCACTCCCTGTTAATAGTGCCAAGCATATTCAAACCATCACAATAAATACATATTACTATATTATTAACTATATAATGTAATTAGTTATCAACAATAATAATAGTATTCATTATGTTACATGTAACTATATATTATATATAAACATATGATATTATATATTGTACATTATATATTAAATAAACAATACATATAAATATATATTTTGTGATAAAATTATATATTTACATATTATTTTATATATTTACATAGTTACATATTTATATATTGTATATTATATATTATGTATTTATATTGTTGACATAATATAATGCATATATTGTACATATAGTAAATATTATTCGTTTACATATATTTTTACTTTATGCATATTAGTAGATAATATATAATACTTATTATATATTGTTATTATATAATGGCACTCAGGGTCAAATCTACATTGTAATTATATATATCACCACATAAAACATTGTAAATATGTGGCTTAGATGGCACCTCCCTCAGGCCACAGTTCAGTCCTATTCATTAAAGGACAAGGTTATTGTGTTTCCTCAGCTGGTTGGTCTCTATTCTTCTTGGCTTGCAAGTTGTGGTTTCTGGATGGAAAGCGAACCAGTTTAACTCCTATTCTGCAAGCCCCAATTCCATGTCTAGCAAAGGCTCCCATTCTCTGTCTTTCTTGACTGCAACATCAAAGTTTCATGTGTTTGGAAAGTTGATTCCTCAAAAGTATAGTGATATTGGAAGAAGAACTGAAACATAGAGAATAGAGAACTATAGCCATCAAGGTGTGTGTCAGAGGAGCAGAAATCTGACTGTAAGAGTCTTATAAAGAGAGTTGGAGATGGATGGAGAACATAAAATCCTATCCATTTTCTTTAAAAACATTTGTATGTTAGTAGATCTGGCAAGTTGTAAGTATGCTGCATGACTTGCGAAAGATGGGGCGGAGGGCTACTTTGAGAAAACCAAACATGCCTAACTGACTGTAAAACAAGGAGCTTATGGACAACATTTGATCCTTGGAGAATCAATATCAAATAAGAAATATGTCTGCCTTATGAACCAAATGATTCTGGCCATGAGTCCAGCAGCTCTGGGAAGATCCAACAAATACACACACAAGACCTGAAGTCTTCACGTCCTTGAAGACCTTGAACTCCATATAGAAAAACAACTGTTTTAAAGAATGTCACATTTTCTCAAATGCATAAAGCAAATAAAATTCTATCAAACTCTTTTTAAAAATATTTCTGAATAATTTGGTTTGTTAAAACTGAAGCTCTATGAAGTATAATTTACTAAAAGTAAAACTTTAAAAATTTATTTAAAAGTGAAATTATATATGTGCATGTGCATGCACACACACACACCACCTCTACATTGGCTTTAACACACATTAGATCCCAGCAAATGGTACTTAGCTGGCATAGCAAATGAACAATGCAGGAAGTATACAGTTACATTATGGGAGTCACTGGCACCTCAAAGGTTAGGTGGTTACACCTACTAATAAAGCCTTCAGAAGGAAGGACAGCAGCTGAAGACTCTAGAAGAAGCAGCAGACATTCTTACTCCCTCTGACTCCCCCTACCTCAGTTGTTTCTCTCCTGTGTCCGTCCATTACTAGCACTCCAAATATTTTTAGAGTTCAGGGGAACTGGGTTAACAGCACTGGAGGCTGAGAGGCAGACAGGGGTTCAAGCCAATCTAAGAACTGCGTGAAATACAAGTTTTATTTCTGAACTTTCCTCTGTCATCAGTTAAGTGGGAGAAAGCAAGGTGTTGCTTCTTGGTACATTTAGTTACTTGAAACTCCTTATTATAACTGCTTGTTTTACATGGCAAAGGGACAGCCATCTCAAAACCACAGCTAGAATTAGGCTTTGGGAATAACTAAAGAGCCAGAGTCACTAAGACTGAAGCTCTCAGCTCAGGAGGAAGGAATCCCATGCAGGCTGTGGGACTGGGCTGAGCGCCCAGCACATCCCACTTAAGAACGATTCACAAACATTCACTACTTAGAAGGTCACTTTACTAATTAGCCCTGCTTTGCTAATTATACTTTACTGATTAGAAACAATGCTGATAATTCCAGACTTGTTGTGAGTGCTAAGGAGGCTCTTTTTAAAAGCTAAGTCTGTAATAATGGTGACTGATCTCTATGCTGGGCTGTTGTTTTTAGGACCATCAATAAGCTGTCCTGTAAGAAATGTAAAGAACTGAAGATCAGGGTGTTAGGTGACTCACAGCCCCTCTCTCTAAGCTAATACTGAAATTCTTTCCCCATAGGTACCCCTTGGGGTCAGGAGAAAACTTGCTGATGCCTGTGTAGGAAGGTCGTTTGAAAGCCTGAAGTCTGTGGCTTGTAAAACCATTTTGCTAATAGCAATCAGTAAATGCCTTGGGTATATTTTAAGTTCAGCCTTCCAGGGTTTTGGCTCATTTATTGTGCCCACAGTCTAATTCTGTCACATAGGTACTATCCACTTTACTGCCATGACCAAGGAGGCACAGAGAGATGAAAGGACCTACCCAAGGTCACACAGGTCCCAGTGAAACTGGAGTAACTTAAATTCAGTCACTGGTGGAAACCAACAATTCCCACGAACTGCTCAACTTTTTTCAACCCTCATCCCCTGTCATTCTTTTTAAACGAGAGAGGGTGGGGGGGGGGGAGGAGGGAAGGAGTGCTTTTAAAAAGCCAAATTCTGCCCTCTTAGTCCAGTGCTTGGGAGGTTGAAGCAGAAGAATCGCCTTGACTGTCAGGCTGGTCAGTAATGCCCCCATTTTTTTTAAGAAGCAAATTTTTAATGTAATAGTAGCAATGTATAATGCTTAAACACTCCAGGAGTCTCATCTTGTTTCATCTTTGTTAGTTGGAGCGGAATATCCCTCGAGACCCATTTTTCAGATGAGAAAACTGAGGTTCAAAATAGTTGACGAGTGGCCTCTGCCGTATAGAACTGGGAAGTCAGACGAAACACTGGGAAATCAAATTCCAATAAAACATGGGCGTGTAGAAAGCTGGGTAGAGGCGGCTCACGCCGGACCGATGTGTGGCCCTTTGTCACAATACCCCAGAAGTGCTGCAGCTGCGACGGGGACCCAACCCCCACCCCGCCCTGTGCTAATGGGGGTAAAGCTGGCCGGCGCCATCCTGCAAGCCCAGCCTGATAATAGCCCTGATTAAATGGCGGGGCAGCCAGAGGAAGGCACCGCCGCCGCCAGCGCCCGGTTCCCGCGCCGGCGGAGCAGGGACCAGCGGTGGCAGAGGCTCCGCCTCGGCGTCTGCTTCCCAGCCCCAGGGCCACCGCAGCTGCAGCCCTAGGCGCAGTCCCTGGCCTCTGGTCCGGGAGGAAAGGCCGCGGGCCAAAGGTGACTGGGTGCAGACCCCAAAAGAAGATCGTAGGGACCTCCGCAGCGCTGACCTGGAGCGGTCTGCGGGAGCCGGGCCACTTAGAGCTCCTCCAAAGCTCCATCAGCACCAAGGGCTGGTCGGCCTCTCTAGGGTCCGGGTTTGGGACCCAGAGCAGATGCTAACGATGGAGAGGAGAGAACCGAGGCATCCCAGAGCCCAGAGGTGGCTCGGATGTCTGCGCGTCCGAGAGGAACAGCAGGTGTGCAAGACCTGCCAATCACGGCGCCAACTAGCTCGCGCCTCCCGCCCAGCTCAGACACAGCCCAGCGGGTGCCCGGAGCTGCACAAGCTCTGCCCACGCCGGACCACTCAACCTACACTGCCCTTCCGTAAAGTCGGGGCTACAGAACACCCCTGCCCTTTCAAAGCAAGAGAAAATAAGGCCCAGAGCATACAGTGGCCGGGGTCACACCACCAAAACAGACAGAACTGACTTAATATTGGTAGTGTGGCAAATTTAAGGGTATAAGGAGATTCTGTCGAACTGGAGAGGGAAGCCCAGCATTACTAGGTAGTAACTTTCGGATAAAACAAACAAAAACAAACAAACAAACACAACTACCAAAGAGGTAGGGACCAATGGTCCACGAGTTCTCCCAAGTTTCTTCACACATTATTTAGTCTCCCAGGAATCGTTTCTTTCACGAACCCAGGAAGCTACTATCGAAATTGATAATGGTCGCTGGAGGCGACCATTGATGAGCCAACGTACTGGTCACAAAGACCAGGGACGCACCCTACTACATCCTGAAACTCCTGTGCCTTCTGCAAGTGACTTATTTAGCCATTGCAAAGCCTGGCAATACTGAGGGTGTAAATAGATGCTTTTCGGATTCATGGGAAAACTGAAAGGTACAAACACCCTCAAAGTGTGTATTAACGCCTGGCGATCCAGCGAAGAGCCTGTGGGTCTGCAGTCATTCTAACAAGGTGTCCACAACAACAGGATTTCTCTTGGCTTCTGCAGGAACCTGCCCTCCTCCACTTGGTACCCACCCGTTTCTCTCCACCTTAAAGTTCTACCTCAAAGTTCCTGAGGCCTAGCATACAAATGCCAGAGAGCCAGCTGTTCATCAAACTTCTTAAGTGTGTGTTTGGAACTGTGGTCTTGAACACATCATTTGGCAAGATGTAATTATATAATTTCTAAATCAAAAAAGGAATGCTGGTCAGCAGAAAAATGAAGATTCTTGCTCACACACAAGATAGGTTTGGCTTCGTTTAATAACGGGTGTAGATATTTCATCAGTTTCCATATTTGCAGATGTGGAAACAAAGCCCTCCTCTGCAAGGGCTTGAAAGCTGTTTATTTGTCCTCTGATGGAAATACCATGCTTATTTTCCTTATGGATGCTTTAATGAGGTGAATTCTCCAAGTTCTCTCTTAATTTTC
>NW_021604598.1:5516933-5544162 GCF_004785775.1 Grammomys surdaster | reverse complement strand
TCTCTCTCTCTCTCTCTCTCTCGGTCTCTGTCTCTGTCTCTGTCTCTCTCTCTTCCCCTCCCTCCTATTCCCCCCTCCCACTCCTCCTCCTCCTTCCCCTCCTTCACTCTTTTTATTTTATTTTCAAGACAAGTTTTCTCCTTGTAGCCTTGTAGACCAGGCTGGCCTGGAACTCACAGAGATCACCTTCCTCTGTCTCCTGAGTGCTGGAATTAAAGACTTGCACCACCAGTACCTGGCTAAATATTTCCTACAATTTCTATATGTTATACAGTTAATGTGTGTGCTTATTATCCGTGTCCCATATTGAGTTACACTGAGGCAAGACGTTTAGGATTCTGATCACTAAGTTTGGCACAGTAACCACACCAAAGTAAGTGCTAGGTGTATTAGTGAATGAACACTGTGCATCATTTTGTTTGTTTGTTTACTAGAAGCATAGGCGTTTGTTTTTTTTATATTTGCCTCAAGTTGTCTGAAGTCAGTTAACCTTAATGAGTGAGTTTTGTGAACTCCTGGGGATAGGGGTGGGGCTTCAAACAGTGGCTTCTCCAGTGTCTTGCTAAGGTTTGTGGAAGAGACCTTGGATGCAGATCTCCACTAACCTCCGGATAGAGACGTGGGTCTGTTGTAACTGAACAGCTGTTTCAGCTTCCTGCCTAGTGAAAAGTGGCAACCGTGGGGTCGCTCCTGCAGTCACCAGAAGGGGCACTGCATAGTTGTGGCAGCAAAAGGAATCATTTGAGCCAATTGGATTGCTTGGAGTTTAACAGGGTAGCATCTCCCAAACTGGCCCTAACTTGACAAGGAAATGGCATTATAAAGCAGATGTGGCTGCTTTCCTATATTCACTTTGAATTTGTTTTATTTGAAGCTCCCAAGAAACCGAAGCTCTGGAAGAATCCTTTGGCTGATTGTTGAGACAACTATTCACATAGGCCCTATGCACATCCTCCTGCACCTCGAGAGAATTTATCCAACTGGATTTTCACCAAAGGCCCAAGTGGACTGAGCCTGTGTCTGTCCCCCAGTAGCTGCTGAGGGTCTGCTCTAAGAGTGAGCACTGTGATTACAGGTGCGACTTTTCTCACGCTGCACATTTGCGTCCAGCCCTGTTCTGCTTATTGTCAACATCATTTCGATCAAATTCTTAACCTTCCCAACAAGCTTTGGAAGAGCTGAGACTCCCAAATTTAGAAGTGAGTCAATCTCAGCAATCAAACAAATATTTTAATGTGATTTTTTTAAAAAATGAAGTATTTGAAATCCTTGACTTTTAAATAGCAGCCAGCCGTCAGTAGCTGGTGGTTTCGTGATGAACTTCGTAGAAAACGGAGTAAGAAGCGAAGATGCAGGGATAGAGTGACCGTGAGTTGTCAAGGCTACAGGTCCAAAGATGCTGCGGAATGGAGCCAGGCCAACATTCTGGCAAGCAGAGGACCGGTCCCACGAGGACACGCGTGGCCATGGAGGCCACAGTTTCCTCAGCTGCTGGACTCCTCGAGCCTGCATGCAGCTAAGGAAGTATTCCGCAGCCTCTGCTGCCTGATCTCCAGATCACGTGGATACTGAAGATGGACAGCAATTGTCCGTTCTCCTCCTAGCCTAGGCTGGGCAGAAATGTGAGATTCCAGGTGCGCATTCACTCAGCTCCTGGAACAGGATGGTGACACATAGGAAGCTCTCTCTGTTTTGGCCTTAGAAAGGGAACTGGGTGAAGTAGCCCTGTGCCTTAGAGCTACTGATGTCGCCCGCAGATCTAGATGTTTAGGGCCAAGTCCTGCGGCTTTTGCTGGGACCCACAATCTTGCTTACCACAAACCATTTGTGTTCAAAAATACTTAACGTTTCCGTGGAACCTCTCCTCGCTGGTTGTCTGATTTCGTGAGGATCGCTCCTTACCCAGCACCAGGCAATGCTCCTGGGTCCCAAGGAACGCTCCTCAGGGGCCCTTTAGGGATGTGACGCCCTGCTCCTCGCATGGTTTGGGGGCATCTCTCCTTTGCAAACCAAATTTACTGATCTAAAGGCTCGGTGGCCTTTTACTGTCGCTCTTAAAGTGTCTACCCGGAAGAACTGGAAGGAAGATCAGGACAGGACTTCGGGCCATTATAGGAAGTAATTGCCTGATTACTGAGAAGCTGATGTCCCCAATGCCCTTGACTTTTGCCTCCCAAACCCGGCTGCGTGGTGGTGCCCTCTGCTTGGTACCTGGCCCAACGCCCAGGCGCAGTTCTCACCCACGGCGCCTGCGGACTATCAGCTAGATCTTTGCAGGATCTGTCCCTGCAGCTCCCGGCAAAACGTTCAGAGAGTTAAGTCAGGAACCTTGACTGAAAGCGGGTCACCGATTACTTCCTAGACAGTTAAGGAGTTGTCTAAGTTCCTGAGCTCGGGAGACTACAAGAGAGAATTTTCTAATGTGCGTGTCTTATATTAGGGGACATTGCCCAGTGCTTCCAGACAATACCGAAACCTTAAACGGCTCTGCTAGCTCTGAAGTTTAGCTGTCTATTGTAGTCCAAGCGCCTCTACGTGGTCTCAATCTTCGGTGTATATTCCAGAACAATCTGATATCTCTGTGATCAAGAATAACGCAGCTCAAATTCAAATAATTAAATAGCTGAATCGCTTTGCTTATGTGGAGTAATCATTGTTACTTACGGTTGGATGCTTTACACTGAACGATTTTAAATTCTCAAAGCCATCTACCACATAGCATTATAGTCCCATTTTAAAATAGATAATGAAACCGAAGCTTTGAAAGGTGTGGGAAGCCCACAAAACCACACAGCTAACAAGTGTTAAAAGTCAAAACTCAAAGCTTTCCTCAAGTCCAATGCCTTTTCCAGTATCAGAAAGCAGCCTGAACACACAGCCTGTCAACAGCCCGGGCAGGGTTGAGGGAAGTGTTAATGTGATTGCTTTGTTCTAGCTCCATGGGTGGTTTTCTGCATTAACCCTTGCTCCTCAAGGGTTTGGAAGGGACCTCAGAGCTAGTTGCCCTCAGCTTCCCTAGGTAGGAGGTTTGAATTACCCTGAGGCAGTTCCTCTCTGTCAGCACCGGCTCCCAGTCTTGTAGCAACACATTGATTTGCATAGGCAGCCCATCTAAGAGGAGAACAGCTTACCAAGATAGCCCTGCTGTAATGTTTCAGCGTGGTGATAGTTTCAGCGCCAACAAGATGCATAGCTTAAGGACATCCAAGTGACTCACCCCTGGCGTTCATTTCGATTCCTTTAGCTGACTGTCCCCTCCCACTTGCTCAGCCTCTTTTGCTTTTGAGTGATTTTCTCCCTACAAACATCCCAGAACTGGGAGACAGTGGCGCTTGTAAGAGAGTGGAATGTGAGCTCAACACTTCTGCTTTCCTGTGCTCGCTCAGCTTCTCTGAAACTGATGTATCTTTCGGGATGCCGTTCCAACTACAGTCTAAGCCGCTAAGGTAATAAAGATGGTACCTCCCCTTATAATAAGATGGAATAGCAAGTTTTATTAATTGAGGTGTAACGACATGATGAGCTATTGAAAACTAAACAAACAAAATTTACAACCTTAGTTGAAACATTATATCAAGGCCTATGTTAACCTCTTCCCTCTCTCCCAAAAAACAAAACAAAACAAAACAACTCACTTCTTCAAAGAAATCCATCTTCCTTGACAAACTCTAAAAATTCAGATAAGAAGCAAACCAATGGAAACCTTACAATAAAAAGAAACCATTACCTTGTTTAGGACATTGTATGTAAGGCCAGGAGAGACGAATGAATGAGCAGCTAAAAACATTTGTTGTTCTTCAGAGATCTGGAGGGCTTCACTTCTTAGCACACACATAGAGGGCTTAAACCAGCCTGTAGTCCCAGCTCCAGGGGATCTGATACTCTCTACTGGTTTGCACTTGCATGCATACACTTGTGAGTCCAGAGATTCAAGATCTGAGGGGAAGGGAGTGGGGTGATGGGGATGTGGATAAAGGATGGGGGGGAGACCTGCAGAAAAGAGACACTGCTCTGCCAACTTGTCACCTTCGATCTTTTAAAAGTAAGTGGCCCAGACAAGGGTGGGGAAATTTTTTCTAGTATGAAAAGTCTGCAGTTTTACTAATTTCCCCCAACATTGACATGTTACAATAGAGATGTTGAAATAAGCAAACATAGACAGGATGGCCACGCCAGCCTAAATCAGAACTTCGTCAGATGCCAACATTCTGTTTGCACGGGATGTTCTTAATAGTTATTTTGGCTCTCGATTTCGCCCATAACTTTGTTTCAGGAGCTGTGAAGAGTGGGAGACAGGAGATGTCTTTCTTTTTACGTTTTTTCCTTTTCCCCCTTAAGACCTACCAAGAGGTTCCTAATCACCAGACCAACTGGCTGGAAAGGAGAGCAAATATTTACAAGTATAGTTTGAGTGTGTGTGTGTGTGTCTTCTAGAGTTTACACGGCTGTGAGTGAAGCGGATTACCCTGCGAATTTGGAGAATTCGAATTATTTAGACTGAGCAAGGCCAACAGAACTCCCTCCAGAAGGCCGTGGGAAGTCCCTAGCGCAGTCTGCAAGGCAGATGAATGGTTCTGTGTCCCGGAAAGCCAGAAAGCTGGGAAGGTCACACTCTCCCACTACACGTTGCATGGTCCCCATAGAGCTCCATGTCCTGACCCTGCTCTTTGCTTCGGGCCACTGTCCTACTTTTCAGTCTCCAGAATAGAAAACCCAGACTAGAAGAGAAGCAATCAAATCACTACGTGGCAGAAGGCCAGGTCCTCAAAAAAAAACAAAAACAAAAACAAAAACAAAAACAACAAGACAAAACAAAACAATAAAACAAAAGCATCCTTCCCACAGAAACCCCGCAGCTGAGCATTTCTTCCCCAGAGCTGTGCCTCTCCAGCTCTCTGTGAAAGTAGATATAATTTGGGTACCATCAAGTGGGGACCTAGCACTGGGCACTGTGCAGTCACCAGGTGAATGCCGCTCAGCCTCAACGTTGTGGGATTTGCATTACTGGACGCTTCCCAACTATTGGGAACTTCTGAGCTCCAGTCGGAAAGAGAAAATAGCAAAACTCAGTAGGGCTTCCTCTGGTGACATTAGGTCCTGCGCCACTCGCGTATCTCTCTGGTGCTGGGTGGCAGTGAAAGCGCCTCTCTAGACAGCGCATGCTCCCCGCCTGCGGGATCTGAGACACTAGTCCGGGGTGGTAGGGCTAGCTGCGCCACCTTGTTAATGGCACGCTTCACTGTGCGTCATCCCGGGCTCTCCACCGCGAGCCCAGAGGCAGGAGGGCGCCGTGCCCTAGTTGCTCCCTCTCGGCGCCGCTCGGCCCCGCCCCACGCCGCACAGCTAGGAAGCGGTGACGTGAGACCACGCTGACTGGCTGCTGCCCGCAGGGATGGCCACAGCAAGCAAATTAAGGCGCGAGGCAGCAGGCGCCTAGGCTCAGTTTAGGTCGCGCCTTGTTGCGCTCTGCAGAGACAAGATCGGACTCCCTGGTTTCCGCACCCTCTAGAGTGCCACGGCTGATTGTCACCTCCCCGGACCTGGGCCACACCGCGGTCCCAAAAAGGGAAGGGAGAGAGAACTCGGCGTGGGTGCTGGGGACCCCGCGTTTTGCGCAGTGGGCTTACACACAGTTTTGAGTTCCCGGCTGGTCCCTACCCTGCTTTCCTGCTGGTTCGAAGTGTCTGCGGCTCCCCTGCTTTGCTCCAGTGGACATCGTAGAACCCTAGGAACCTGGGAACGGACTCTTTGGGAGTCCCCAGTTCCGCTCTGCCGGCTCTCGGGAACTTTGAGTTGCGTTTCGGGTCTTTGTTTCCCTTCGGGGAAGCTGGGCTGTGGTTTGGCAGGCCAGGTCCCTGAGCAGGACCGCACGCTGGGAACCATGGAGTTCACGGCGTCGCCCAAGCCTCAGCTGTCCTCTAGAGCCAATGCCTTCTCCATCGCCGCGCTTATGTCTAGCGGCGGCCCCAAGGAGAAGGAGGCAGCAGAGAACACCATCAAACCCTTGGGTAAGTCCGGGTGCTAGGTCGTTAGTAGGGGCCCTGTTAATCTGTTTCCTGGGTGCGGGTAGTTTGCTCCGTGGGAAGCAAAGGTGGCTTTTTCTACCCGCTGGATCCACTGCTAAGTCTCAGACTATGGACCAGAATTCGGTCCTGGGAGAAAGATTTTTTTTTCTTCTCCTCCCAAGTTTTCTTTGGGAGCTTCGCCGTCAACTAAAGGTCGTGGGAATCCGGCTTGTGTTTGTAGTCGTTTCCCTAGTTGGAACCCCGACGTCAAGTAGGTATTACGAATGCTGTACGAATTTGTTTGAATGAAAACAAATTTAAGGACAAGAGTTAAGATGCGGAATCCACGGCACATATAACACCAGAGCCTGAGCTTCGAATCAGACACTGAGCGACTTCACAAGAAACCAGTTTAATTTTTCTATCACAATGAACAGTCTTAATATGCCTATAAAGGTCTATAAAATAAGGCGGTTCTCCACGATGGAGAGGTTTTTTCCAAGAAAGCGCGAGGCTTGTCAGGAACCCCCCTTTTATACTTGTCATTTTTAATCGAGACTGGCAAAGCCTCCCCAAGTTCTTTGCCGTTTAGCTACATTGCCTTTGTAAAAACTGTTTTCTTTACAGAGAACACTAGGCACAGATTAAAGAGAAGATGAGCGGTGAGGGTCTCTTGAGTACATGAGGTTTGTATAAAAGCAACTGCTCAAGACAGGGGTTCTCAAAAACCTTACCACCTGGGGAAAAGAGTTGCCTTTCTCTCTAGAGGCCTCGGAAATAATTATCGCGCACCCCAATCACCGACTATTCTTAAAATCATAAATCAAACAACTAAGTTAAGGCAATTGAAAAAAATCACCACTTTTTCTTTTCTCTATCCTTTCCCAACTCTAATACACATCACATCCAAGAGAACAGCAGAGTGGAAACATCAAGGGGCGTGGGGAAACTCAGGAGCTTATACAGGGGCAGGAGATTACTGAAGTCCAAAACAACAATGATACCAAGGAGAGTAAGACCTAACTTCCATTTAAGTCAAGATCGGCCAAAGCAATGTGAACTAGCCAACAAATCCCTACCGCTTAGAGACAGCCTTGGCTATTACTGTCGAAGTCGGACCTCCTAAGGCTTCCTATCATTATCCTTTTTACATAGGGAATTTAATACCTCCATCTCACTTTGGTACTTAGGAGGAAAAAAGATCTCAGGTCAAAATTCCTGACAGACATGTGAGCAGTGGTCTGGAAGGTTGCCAGCTCCACTTACTATCATTTCTGTATCAGTTCTTTCTCTAATTTTCTAAACAAAACAAAACTTTTTTTTTCAATCAAAACTACAAATTCTAAATGTTAAGCCAATCCTAGCTCTCAATAGCCTCCAGCTACAGTCACCAACCCAACAGAGCATAATTACTTAATGTATGTCTCAATCAAGACCTCGAAGCAGAAACACCCAAAGGTTCTGTTAAGAGATAGTGGATTGTTTTCATTGCCCAAAAAAATCTGCAAAATGTGAGTTTCCAGTGTGCCTCACGACGCCCTGTCTCTTAAGTATACTAATTCTACTCCAAATAGCATTGTGGGCAGCTCTGTTTTGTTGTCTGTCCTCTATTTCTGTGGTGTTCTGGCCAGGTGTCACTTACAGGGCTTGCCTGTCAGTCCTTGGAAAATAAGAGAAGACTAGATTGTGTCCCAATTCCCTATAAAGATGTGGTGGGCATATGCTTCCTATAGTGTTTCAGGAGGCTGGTGCTGTCTGGTTTCCTGTGACTTTGAAACAACCTGCCCGGCAATTCATTTGATAATATTTAATTACCACTTCATGAGAAGGACGAATGTCTATTTTCTGTTATCTCCACATTAAGAAACATGAGAAATAAACCATTTCATAGTATAAATTCAAGCACATAGCACCCACTACTGCATGTTCATACACACAGCTGGAACTGGTTGGCTTTCTAGAGAGCAGTTAGAACATTCTGGTTTGATTGGGGGTATTGAAGCAGTTTCTTTCTTAAGAGATGAAAATAATTGTTAGGGGAAAACAAAATCAATCAAACAAACAAATACCCACCCTGTATTGCCTCAAGGTTAGTGTGGCTGTCCTGTCTCTTATCAGCTGGGTTGGGGAATGTTTGGTTCATAGGCAGCGATATTTCAATCTACTGGTGGGTGGCAAAATATTTTCCTCTTCTTCATTTCCTGCTGTTCTGAGGTTGAAGTTGTTTCCCTCACTTCCAGGGCTATTTGGAGGAAAAACAGTTGCATACGTAATTGGTCCATGAATCTGTTCCTATCTTTAAAAAAGAAAAAAAATCTATTCTAGCCCACCCCTGTGGTTTAGCAAGCTGGGTGCTGGCATTTTTGTAGTGTCACCTTCTGCAGCTAGAAAGTCTAGAATTTGAGGTGATTGTCGTAATAGTTACATTTTATCCTTCGAGAATACAGCCTTCCCTTTCCTTCATTCCTCATATTTTATTCTTAAGAGTGCTTCAGCCACGTAAGTAATAATTCGGCTCTTGTTCTGGATAGACCCTGCTCATTTGATTTAGTTAGCGCCCAGTCCTGGACATGTCCCAGATTCACAGTAATGGATCATGCGTTTCTGCCAGAGTTTCAGAGGTTAATAGAGTCAAATCCAAGTTTTGGGTACTCTCTCCAGCTCCTTCCTATGATGGTGTTCCTTGTTAGCTAGTGATACCAGTCAATCTTCCTTCTCCTTTCCTCCAGAACAATTTGTGGAGAAATCTTCCTGTGCCCAGCCACTGGGTGAGCTGACGAGCCTGGACGCTCATGCGGAGTTTGGCGGCGGGGGCAGCAGCCCTTCCTCATCCTCTCTGTGCACAGAGCCGCTGATACCTACCACCCCCATCATCCCCAGCGAAGAGATGGCTAAAATCGCCTGCAGCCTGGAAACGAAGGAGCTCTGGGACAAATTCCACGAACTGGGCACGGAGATGATTATCACCAAGTCTGGCAGGTAGTTGGCGTGGGCGGGCGGACCCCGAGCAAAGGGTACACCTGCGCTCTTGGAAGCCATGATTGGGAGCTGCCCGGCAGAGCATAGAGAGGTGGCTGAGCTCAGGGGTCTCCGCTTCCCACCAGTTCCCTTAGAAAGGGCTGTGAAACTGGAAGTGAAACAGGGTCTGGCTTCACGACACCACACACGGAGATGGGGACCTTGCCTGCAGCGCGGTATTTGCACCCACGCTGGCATTTTTGGTTCCGAGCAAGGCACGTGTGGCGGGCATTTGGCTAGAGGCTACAGAAGACAGGAGGAGGAAGAGAAGGAGGAGGAGGGGGGGGAGGAGGGGGCGGAGGGCGCGGCGCCGGAGGCGGAGGAGGAGGAGGAGGAGGAGGAGGAAGAGGGAGAAACTCTCCGTTATCAGTATGCGGAAGCCTCCCGCTTCCAATGAAAACTCAGCTGAAATCCCGGACGGAAGAACGGGAATGATGAAACTCCGGGTTGGACGGAGGCTGGGGCGGTGGCCTTGGACGCGGGAGCCGGGCTGCTTCGTAGAAAGGCGGGAGAGGCAGCGTCGACCCGCAGGTCGTTCTAAACCTTGGGCAATTCCTATCAGCTCTCAGAATCTGATTGATTCTACGAATCCCCTCCTTAAGGAATGCCCGGGATTTTTTGTGGGTTGAGCAACTGAGTCATCTCTGGTTGGGAGAAAAAAAAAAAAAAAAAGAGCAATTTTTTCCCCTATCAGTAAAGGTCCTTGTAAAAGAGGCATAAAATCATTTTTGAGGGGAAAGTCGTGTCTCTGTGGGCACATCTCTGAGGGTTCATAAAGAAAAACCAAGCAAGCAAGCAAACAACAAAGACCAAGAGGAAAATTGGGAACTGCAAAGCCGGTGGTTTTAACCTTTATCCTTTCTCCCCATTTCGAGCTGGCTCTTTACAAAGAGTGAATCTAGCCTCTCTCTCTCTTTGTCAGGAGGATGTTCCCCACCATCCGCGTGTCATTTTCTGGAGTGGATCCTGAGGCCAAGTACATAGTCTTGATGGACATCGTCCCGGTGGACAACAAGAGATATCGCTATGCCTACCACCGGTCGTCCTGGCTGGTGGCTGGCAAGGCGGATCCTCCCCTGCCAGCCAGGTTTGTGACTCTGGACTCCTTGCAGAGTAGAGTAGTATTAGTCTTTCTGATTGACGGGAATCCTAAGCGAGTTGTTTTTAAGCACTGGTCTTTGGCCAGAAAAGAGATTTTTAAGCAAGGACACCCCACAACTGAATACAAAACATATAGGTCAATCTTCAAGAAAGGTGAAGTTTATGCATGAAGAAAAGGTTACCTTTCATTTTATTTTTTGTCATTAAATTCAGACTTCCGTGAAATTCTCGTTTGAATATGTGTTAGAAATGTGATCTTTGTGTGATACACATGTATGTGTAATATTTCTAATAGACTACTTAGAGTCAGAGTAAATAAATGTGCTGACAGTTGCCCTAAAATCTTTATGCACATAATACATGTTAAGAAATTGTAAACAGTGTGATTATATCTGCATAGAATAAGCGTCATTTAGGTAAAATTGATTAGTTTTGATACACAGAAGATTCATAGGGTTTAAGCATTTCTTTTTCCCCCTTTACAATTTTGATGGATAAACATAATTCAATAAGTTAATATTCCTTTACATTAAACATAACTAACACATCGGAGACAATTCAACTTGTTTTTTGGATTACTTTTGCTAATAATCTTTTTTTCTGGGTGTACCCTATCCTAAAAAGTCTCTAAACCTCTTTGGAGCATTTTATTCAAAGAAGCATTCAGGAGGAATAGGAGCAAGCTGAGGTTACAGGGTTCTGTTTACAGATGTTAGTGTGGAGCAAGTAGCATGTGCTAAACTCCATTGTTTTGAATAAGAAAATGCACCTTTCATGACTAAGTTTTGACAATTGATTGAAAGCTAGACCACACCCAAGCATTTATTTCAATTTACAGATTTAAGATCAGTGGAAGTGTTTCAAAGAAGATGTCACACTTCTTTGTAACATCTTGTCTGTAGCCATTGACACCACAGACACAGTGGAATGTTGTACACGCGGTTTTGAAAGAACATCAGAATCATAAGCGTGATCACATTATTGGCCTTCCAGCTCGCTAAAGACACCAGGAAACAGATAACAGCATCTTTGGCTTTCTGTTCCTAAAAGAGACCTTACTGGGACCGCCACCTTCCAAGTCAGCATATTAAACAATTAGGACTAAGAAATACTTGTAAATGGCAATTTGTTCTTCTAAGTGAAGAAGCAATACTTCATAATAAATATTAAAATTGATAGAATTTGGTGATTTTTATATTTACTTCTGAAAAGCCAATCCAGTTGAATATTTTTTATGCAATAGCCCTATTTATGTAGCTCAGGCTGTACTCAGACTCATGGTTCTCTTGCTTCAGTATCCAGATTGCTTCAATTTCAGTGGTTTACAAATGCTCAGGTTTCAATTTCTCTTTAACACCGATTTCAAGGGGTCAGGTATGAATTTGATTGGCTTCCTAACCATTTTTCTATGCACACATTCATTTTTGCTTTCTCTGGCCTTTCTTGTTCTCTAGTTTTTCATTCTTATTTATTCTTCGGTTTTCTTCCTCTCTGAAGGTATGGACAAATGCTGCAGGCCAGCCGGGCTTCGGAAATATGACATGCTTGTTTATGTTTCGAATCTGTTCTGGTTAGAGAAAGAAAAGTGCCTACCACGTGCTATCTTAACTGAAGCATGTTTAAGCAATTGCTGGAATTTTAGGTCAGGAGGAGGGGAAGAAAGGAGGAAGGGTTTCCCGTATGTTGTTTCACTATCCTGATTGAGCTTACTTATACTAATGGTCGATAAAAATCACGAAATGGAAACATTTTAGATAATTCATGGTAATTCCTGGTTGCTATTATTACTACAGAAAAGAGTTTGTTACATTTCTACCTGCACAAAAGTGGGAACTTGCAAGGCTAAAGTGCTTAAGCTGCTGGTACAAAGTCAGTTTCTATGAAACTTCTAGAAGTCTGAGAAGACTTCTTCTCAGACTGCAGTCAGTGAATTCTAATCAGGAGGCACAATACTTGATAATATTATTTGGTGGTTTTAATAGGCACAACATTATTCATGACCAAAAGTAACATACGTTACATTTCCATATAACTACTGCAATCTTCACTTAAACAAGTTAATAGCTATGCTACTGTGCTAATGCGATTATGGATGGTGAATCTGATAAAGGATGAGCATGTCATCAATTTCTCCATCTTTTAGTAAATTGGGGTTTTAGGTCAGAAGGACGATGTGATACTCATCAATAAAATGATTGTATTTATAAAATTGTTGCATTGGAGAGATTAAGCTTGAGGTGCTATTGAATTCGAGCTATCAAAGGATGTTCTTATTTACAAGACAGTTATGAACACCCTCCTGAAAACAATATAACAGGCACTGAGGTGGCATGTAAGGTTGCCCTGCCAGCCCCTCTGGGCTGCACGCCTGGCCTGTTTCACACATTTCGGCATGGGATTCTCAGTCTTTTTGTCTGATAGACTGTGGCTCAGATGTTTCATTCTTTACCCAAATATTGCCAGGGATGTTCATTTCATGACTTTCCCCTGCCTCTTTCAACCAAACTATTTATAAATTCCAGCTATGAGGGTCCTGTGTAAAATTGATTTATAAATATCCTTGTATTTGGGTAAAGGAATTTGTCAGGGCTGGTCATATAGCTCCATGATATGGCATGGGCTTAGCATGTGTCAATTCTAGAGGTCAGTTCCTAGCACACAAAAACAAAAAGGAAGAAAATAAAAAAGGAAAAGAAAGGGAAAATGTAATTCACCTTATGAAAGAAAAAAAAGATTTTTTTCCTCCTTCTCATGCATTCTGTCACCTCACTCTGGGTTTGAAAGATTTGGTGGGGAAGACACGGGTTAGGATTTGCAAAGGGCTGTACTTAGGGCAAGAGCTGGAGTGAAGGAGTGCATGACCTTCACCGTGGGGCTGTTCCTTCCACACAGCAACTGATCAATAAACAATAGATTTTTCTTATCAAAGCTTTCTTGCTTAAGCTATCTATAAATAAATCAATTTAATAAGCAGAGGTCCACTTAGCTTGTTAAAACACTCCCTTGGCAACAGAGCTGTATGCTGGTGTTTAAAGTAGGCAGGATGATGGGCTCTCAGCTCTGACCTATGGACTAGTAAATATTTGCTGTGCTCTGTATCGAAAATTAGCCTGCCTTTGTATTTGTAAATTAAATTGAGTCACTTTTAAGTTTAAATAAGTTGATTCTCTAAAACTATTTTCTCATTTAAATTGTTTCTTTTCATTGCTTTACAATGATGCCTATATTGGAAACGTAGACATTACTGTGGCAGTTTTTTTTTTTTAGTATCTCTAGCAATATAATGACATAGTTGATAAATGTAGACCAGTAGACCAGAAGGAGGAAAATATAAAAGAAACAACTCATCTTTGCAAAATGGCTTGCTCAGCAGATAATAGAAAATGTATTCATTACTCCTAAGATCTCAGGGACATGAAGAAGTATGTTAGATGCTTCGAGTTACCTCAGGATTGCTGTTTTAATAAATTCAAGGTACATAGGACAAATAAAGCATCCCCCTTATATGGTGTTTATGTGTTCCTTTAAAATCAAGACATTTAGGATAAACACTGATTTTTGTTTGTGTTTTGATCCAGGTTCCCACTTTGTAGTCCAAGCTGGTCTCAAACTCTCAATCCTTCTGCCTCAGCCTTCTGAGTGCTGACATGACAGATGTGTGCGTCAATACTCTTAGTTCAAGACAGATTTGTTAAAGCATGCCCCAATAAAGCTCTCCAACACTCCACAGGCTCTACGTGCATCCAGACTCCCCCTTTACTGGAGAGCAGCTCCTCAAACAGATGGTGTCTTTTGAAAAGGTGAAGCTCACCAACAACGAACTGGATCAGCATGGCCATGTACGTCCAGAGCCTTGGATCTGCAGGTTGCCTTAGCTGGAGTGAACATGTGAAATATCCTGACTCCTCTTCCCTCTACCTTTCCCTCTCCTCCATCTTTCTAACTCTCTGCTATCTCTTAGTCATTCTATGGGAATCCTGACTGTTTTTGTTAAAGCTGTTCATGGGGTGGAATGTGGCTCATTTATACAAAGGGTCCAGGATTTTTGTGCCAAGAACTCCCCAACACTATTGCAAACACTATTTGCAACATAAAACAAAGGAAATGTGCGCTTAGGGAGGCCAGCAAACCTATTTTGGTGTTAAGCATCCCACTTCTGTTAGTATATTAATAATACTGTATAAAGAAAGTGGGATTAAGACTTCCTGTTGGAGTCTCTAAAGTGTATTCTGAAGAGCGCATCATGTGAGGTGCAGCAGAAGGCAAAGACCTTATTTCCAGATAAATCTACAAAGCTGTCGATCACGTAGCATGTTACTATACAGACTGGGTGAAAGCCTTCAATGTATCCATTAGGGACAAACAGAATGGGTAGGGCAATCTCTGCCTCAAGTTTATTTCTCCCCTTGGCATTTAGGTATCTCTTCTGAGTGCTGCAGGGCTATCTGAAAGCCAGAAGGAAAATGCCTCAGGTGCTTCTCTTAGAGGAAGAGTGTTTGAGAGATAGCTCAGTTCTTATGATCTCAAAAGCTTTGGATAAGGTCTGGCTTTCTCAGTGACCAAATACACCAAACTGTAAGATAAAGTTGTCTCTTTTCCCCCTAAAAGGAACCCAGAGTGCCGGTGTGTCTCTCTGCAGGCTCAGTCACTGCTCTTCTCCAGGACTCCAAGTTTTACTATTGGCTTCACTGGCCATGACAGTTATGTCCCTTTTTGGGAGAGCTACATAAGAGCTAAGACTGACAGTATCTGCAGTTATGAACAAAGCAGAGGATATGGCGTTCACCTGCAATTCCTGCAGGGGAGGCAGAGGCAGGAGGAGGCTGACCTAATCCAAATGACATTTCCCAATGACACTCAAAAAGCAAAGCAAACCAAACAAAAGCACATTTCATTTTGTGTCAGTAGAGTTCATTGTAGTGTAGGTTATGGGAAAAAGAGAGAATTACAGCTCTGAGCTGAGTTGATAGAGCAAAGAACCACTGACAAAAGCTTCTGCTTCATTTCTTGTTAAGGACCCTTGCCTTCTGCTAATGTTCCTTGTTAAGGCACTGTCTTTGATATGATTGAACATGCGTGAGTGTGTGTGCATGTGCTCATGTTCACATGTGTGTGAGGTGTGTGTGATCATGACATGCACGTAGTGTCTTTTTTTCTGCCTCTCTTCACCTTATTATATTAAGATGGGATCTCTCACGCAGCCAAAGCTCACTGTCTCAGTCAGGTTAACTGGCAAGTGAGCTCCTTGGATCTTGCTATCTCTGTCTCCTAGTACTGGGGTTGCAGGCATACACAGCTGCCATGCCAAGCTTGTACATGGAGGCCGGGGATTTGAACTTAGGGCCTTTTGCTTTCAGGGCAAGCACTCTTATCCACTGAGTCATCCCCCAAGCCGCTCTTAAATAGAAATGTATGCATAAGTCCTCTTGTAGAAAGCTCAAGGCAGGCTTATATGTTCCTTTTGAAGGGATTATTTCTGTGTTTTTGCCTTCATTGTCAGAAAGAACATTGTTTCATAATTTCTTTCCCTGGCTTAGAAATCCTGGGCTAATTATTTTAATTATATAATAATTGTATAATGTCTTTTATTTTCTTACTAAGTAAGGCTCTTATGACTTTAAGGCTTAGTTTGTAGTGTCATAGATGAAAATGGCTTTAAATACACAATCAGTTCTAGAGATGGTTTCAAATGGCTGAACTTGGAAGTGAGCAAAGGACTTGTGTTGGTGTCCCTGTTCTCATGCCCCAGGAGACCTTCCTTGCTTTCACAGGGTGACCAGGTTACCTTGTGACTGTGAGCAGCATTGGGGAGACACTGGAAGTGGATTAATGAGCGTCTGTTGTTTGACCTGTTGGAAAGATAATAGACCTTAGACCTTTTCAATATTGGCATAATTTATCTTTTAAAAAATAGAAGATGCTTCCACTTAGTGGATCTTTTTGACACGTTAAGATTTATGAACCATCTGAGATATTGTTTGTAGGTGAGTCATCAGTCTTGCTTTATGTGATTCATATTAAAATATTTTAGGTTCCAACTGAAATCTTTGCAGGGAAAAAGTACAATTTTTTTAAAAAGAAATTCATCTTGTGTTCTTTACATGTGGAAGTTTAAGAATTACTTGGGATTGTCCAGAAAGACTTTAGACTTCAATAGTAGATTATTTACCCAGAATTTAAATGTTTTATCATCAGCTTCAGGGGTAGCTGGATTTCAGGACTTCTGAGTTCTAGCCTGATTGTGTGACAGTTTGACTTTGCCAAATTGTTTGGTTGTCAGCAGCTGCTTATATTTACTGTAGCCTTAAAACTTGTATGGTTTACTAATACCCTTTGTCACCAGAAGTAGTGTCCGCTGAAACTGAGGAAGACAGTTACTAGGCATTTTATTATTTAATCAACTTCTTTAATCAGTTTGATGAAGGTTCTCCTCTATTGCAGATGTACTGTTTAGTCTCTGACAGGAACATCAACCACTTCCAGGAAGGCATTTCCTTAGGAAAACACAGTTTGCTCTTCTGTTGGTAGCTCTTAGCTCCAGGAGGAGCACAGAGGGCCTAGGAGTCTGAGGTTGCTCAGCTCCCCTTACCAAGGACACTGGCTGGGAGGGTTAGGAGTAGGAGGGGCGTTATTTAAAGTTTATGAGTTGAAGTATGTTTGTTTGTTTTTGTTTTATTGGTTTTGTTTGTTATGTTTATGTGTGGGTGGGTAAGAATGTTATTTGAAAGTTTTTCTTATCTTCTTAGTTCAACTTAAAAGGAATGCTGATAAACATGTATATTAGAAGATAAATATTTGCTTCTGTTATTTCCAGTTGGCTCCAGGGCTATGATCAAATCTCATTGTCTTGAATTCCTTGGAGGAAGTACATTACACAGAAAGAAATGATGTTCTTTTTCAAGGCTTATTTTAATATATTTGAAAAAAGAATCTCTTTTTCCTTAGTTGTTCCAATTCTTGTGTGAGACCCAAAAAGCAGCAGCTACAAAAGTCATTTCCATTCAATGACTCAAGGTCAACTTACAGGTTAGAAAGACTGACAGAAAGACATTGACTATGTGGTCAGTCGTTCTCTTGTTTCTGTGGATATTAGTTTTAAGGTGCCCTAAATAGAGAGCTATGGTCCAAATCACTTGTAATGACATATAACTTCCTCTATATTGTGAGAAGTATGTAGGCTACTGTTAATACCTACTGCAATGCAATTGTCATGTGAATAGTTATTAGTATGAATCATTTAGGGAATAAAGACAAGGAAAAGTATACATCTTCAGTGCAGGCACAATAATTTTGATCTAGGGTATTTATTTATGATAGGTTTCCTCTATCTAGTCCTGGCTGTCCTAGAGCTCACCATGTAGACCAGAGTGGCCTTGAACTCAAACTCATAGAGATCGGACTGCCTCTGCCTCCTGAGGGATGGGACAAAGGTGTGCACCATCATGCCTGGTCCAATTTAAGGTTGTTTAAATTTACAGAGGCACCACCCAAAGATACAGATGTTCACCGTGTATCAATTACCCTGGTATTTAGTGGATAGTTGTAAACACCAACAGAAAATCTCCTTCCTGCACCATATCTGGCCACATTAGCCAAGAAAGCTAGGAGTCCTTCAGCTGCAATGTTTACATGGCAAGCATCACATAATAGCTCATGCACTGCTTACAGAGTGCTTCCTGAGACTAAGGATTTGCAAAGTGTTGAGGACAGGATACAGCTGAACCCCTAATTCCAAAAAGGCAGAGCAGCTTTGTACGCTTAAGTACAGTTGTCTGTGTGTCAATGGAGACAAGTGGGGGACATTTTATACCTAAAACCAAATTATGTTCAGCCAAATGTGTGATAGGTCATGCCTGCAATCCTAGCGCTCATGAGACAGAGGCAGGAGAATTGCTAAGATTTTAAGAGCAGCCTGGGGTACAAAGTGAAACCATGCCTGGAAATAAACAAATCACTGATCAAACCAGAACAAAAAGAGTTTCTTTGCTCATTTTGTATAGTGGTAAACATTTGTATTATAATTAAAGGATAAATGAAAATAACTATTTTTTAGCTGCCTCTTAAACTAAGATATATTTATCATTGTCAAGAACTTGCAACTTTTTGTAACTACAGAATGGAAGATGATCATGCCAGTGGTTAAAATTTAGTTTCAAAAGTGAAAGGTATTAGTCAAAGAAGTTGTCCCAACACAGGCCATGCTTTTGAGTCCATCCTAGTTCCTGAGGACTTTCCAAGGATTCCAGTCTCTGGGTGCAAGCTGTGCAGACAGCCCAGAAGCCAAAGGGCACTTGCTGCTGCCTTGAGGATCTGATTAGACCCCAGCACTTGTGTCAGGCAGTTCTCAAACGCCTGTAACTCCAGCTCACAGGAATCTAGTGCCCTCCTCTGGCTTCCATGGGTAACTGTTTGTGTGCACAAACGTTAAATTAGCAGTTCCTTTATTCTCACTCACTATGGCCCTGTGATGTTAGCACCAGCTTTTCACTAGACACTGTGGGGAGGTTTGCTCACTTAGTTACGATTAAAGAGCTACAGAAATCTGAGATTTTAACCCATGTCTGTCTAATACAGTATTTCTAAATCACTTTACTTTTTCTTCTGTAAATCAGAATATGGCTTCCTAGAAAATATTTTTATTTAGAAAACATAAATATGTATTTATGGTGTAACTAGACCAAAATCCCCAAAAACTATTTTAGAAGACTCGTTGTTACTATCATTAATTTTAATTCATTTATTTCATGTGTTTGAGTGTTTTGCCTGCATGTATATTTTTCAAGGTCATATCTAATGGCTATATAGAAGTCAGAAGTGAAAGATGGTTTCAGGTCCCCTGGACCTGGAGATATGGATGGCTGTGAGCCACCATGTGGGTGCTGGGGACAGAACATGAGTCTATAGCAAGAGCACCAAGTGGTCTTAAGCACCGAGATGTATTTCCAGCCCCCTTTCCCCCTTTTTATTAATTTTTATCATCCACTCATCTGTCTGTCTGTCTGTCTGTCTGTCTATCACCTCTCTCTTTGTGTCTGTGTTTGTACATATTCATGCCCCGGAGCAGGTGTAGAGCTCAGAGGAAAACATATAGAAGTCTGTTCTCTCCTTCCATCATGTAGCCCCCCGGAATCAAACCCAATGCATTAGACTTGGAGGCAAGCACCTTTAACCACTGAGACATCTCACTGGCCCAACAATTGATTTTGAAAAATTAATAAAACTTGATCTGAGGAGATGGATTAGTTAACAATATGCCTGCCACATTAGCAGGTGGGCCTGAGGTGGGATGCCTGCACTGATGTAAAGGCCAAGCTTCAGCAGCGGGGCTGACAGATGGATCCTAGCACTCACCACCCAGTCTATGTAGCAGTGAGCTCCAGGTTCAATGAGAGACTCTGTCCTGTAGAAAGAGATTTCAGGAAACATCCAACATTCACTTCTGGTCTCCACATGCATAGGCACATGTGCTCACACAATCAGGAACACCTACAGAAAGACATGCGTGCACACACATGTTATACACACACACGCACACACGCACACACACACATGCGCACACACACACACACATACACACATACACACATACACACACACGCACACACGCACACACGCGCACACACACAGACACACACACGCATACACGCACACACACACACATGCGCACACACACACACACATACACACATACACACATACACACATACACACATACACACACGCGCACACGCGCACACACACAGACACACACACGCATACACGCACACACACGCACACACATACACACATACACACATACATACTAACACAAGCTAATACACAGAGCATACCCTCTGAATGGCTCCTACTCCCCATCATTTTAGAAGGAGCTTATGTAATTTGCAGTTGTTCTGGTAAAAAGTGGTTCACCATGATGGCTCTGTTACTGTGTGAAAATGACTTAACAGAAGAAGGAAATGGTTGGTTCTAATTTTAAAATTGAACTTGAAGTTGTAGATTAGCTAGCTAGAGGGGCTAAAGATGTAAAAACTCAGGACTTCTCTTCTCTTCACTGTAGATAATTTTGAACTCAATGCATAAGTACCAGCCACGGGTGCACATCATAAAGAAGAAAGACCACACGGCCTCCTTGCTCAATCTGAAGTCAGAAGAATTCAGGACATTCATCTTTCCAGAGACAGTTTTCACAGCAGTCACAGCCTACCAGAACCAATTGGTGAGTGGACCCTTGACAGTTCAGCTGCTGCACAGGGGTTTCCAGGACCTAGAACACAAGTTGCTTTGGAGAAAAGCACATGAACACAAGCCTCTAAGAGTTCACAGAGCATCATCTTATCTTCCAGGACCTTTATCCTACAGTGCAGGCTGCTTGGTGGCTGATCCTTAACCTCAATCCACCCAGTGCCCCTTCTGCAAGCACCCTGTAGACAGCTGCTCAAATTATTAACACTTGAGACACTTCTCAAAACTCGATTAGCCACAGCTTAGGATAAGGAAAACGGTGTGAATGTCTCTTTAAACAATAAGCTGCAGTCCTGTATTTAATTGACATCAAAATATCCAGTTATAATGTCAGGTTATATTTTTGTACTACTCTCAGTCATGCTCTGTGTTTCCAACTTGAGCATTGTTTTCTTGCATAAGATTTAGTCTTAGTAAATACTGATCAAGGTCTCACTAAGGCCAAGTGCTGTTTGGCACTTGCTTAAATATTTTCTTCTCTCTTGGTCAGCAGCAGGTTGACAGGTTTGTAGCAACAGTGATGCAGAAAGCAGAGGAAGCTGAGCGGAAGAAGGAAATACTGAGCAAATTTTCTGTGGTCAAAAGAGCAGGAGGTAGGATTCTTTTGAGTGCAAGCAGTAAAAGGTGTTCACACCTCTAGTTTAGTCAATGGCTAGGCTGCACAGAGAGCTCTTCACTTTGCTTATGTTTGGGTATAAGTAGCTAGGATGCTGGCCGTTCTCTTGTCATGCAGTCAGTGTGTTGTCCATTCTGCACAGATATGAATCAGATGCTGCCTGCTGGCTGAGTATCCAACATGGGTGGGTGGGTCAGGCAGGGGAGATGTAGAGGCTCTGGAAAGGTGGGAGGAAGCTGACAACACAGGTAGTCTTGAGAGAAGAAAGTGGATTGTCCAGAGAGGATGGAGAAGGCTCATGTGCCTGTAACTTCTACATGACCTTGAGGTTTATTTCACAACTACCTCTGCCATTTCCTGCACTTGTAAGCTGCGGCTAAGAGCCAACCAGATTATTTTGGGGGATTGCAGTGAAACTCAGATGTAATGATGTGTGCAAACATGCCTTGGAAATTTTGAGGTTGGACTGTTCAGGAATATCAAGAGTACTTATCCACACTTGGACCTTAAAATGTCAGTGATTGTACCATAGAGGTGGCTCAGCAGGTAGAGACGCATGTGATCCAATGACCTAAGTCAGATCCCTAGAACACACACACACACACACACACATGCATGCACACACACACACATGCACACACGCACGAACACACATACACACACACACAAAATTAAAAATTTTTTGGCATGTTTGCTAAGATAAATCAATGTATAGTTGTTATGTAAATCACCTTATTGTATAAACAAAGTGTTATCTCTTTTGATCTCAAAAATGATAACACAAAAGAGAGAATTTCAGTAAGCATCCAAGTGAAACTTTGACTAGACCAGAGTCTGTAACACCCTCCAGCCCTGAAGATGTGGCCCTTTAAAGGTGGTCTCACTTATATTTGAAAGCACTTGGGAAATGGCTATCACGAGTTCAGAGAGGATCCTGAAATACTCTGCTCACTCATACTCAGGAGTAGTGTAAAGATAGAACACTAGAGGTAGGACACTTTGAGAAACTGTGTTGCTGTTTTGGGATGAAATAAAAACTTGTCATATAGAAACATTCGATGCTGTTTTCAAAATCCCCTCTAAGAGGGAGGGGCCAAAGCTAGAAAAAGTAGATTACAAGTTTCTTTGTTTTTGAAACATGAAATGTGATGAGTTAGAACAATTAACGAGGGAAGTTTTTATGTGGAACATTTTAGATTTGTTTTAATAGCAGAGGAGGCCACAGTGCTTAGATTGCATAAGGAAGGGAAGGTTTGGGTGCTTGCAACTGCACAAAGCACCACCTAAAGGATGTTTTCTTATCTAACCTTTGCAGGGATATTATCCAAGCAGAGAAACAGCATTTTTCTTATGCATCACATAGCTGGGAACTTGAGGCACGAGCTACATGAGTCAATGAAGGTGGCTTGCTGTGCGCTTCATGGATTGGATAGTTACAGCTCTCCACCTTTGAGCTTAGTGTCCTTTGTCAGGGAGAAGAACTCTTCTCTCAGCTTCTGGCTCTGTTGGATCCTTAGGCGTTCCTTCCCAGGGGGATTCAAGATGTTATCTTTCCCCCCAAAGTACTCACTTTTCTTCTTCTGTGTGGGACTGTGTTCATACCAAGTATTAGTGAGCGTAGCATAAGTGTTACCATCCTCAACTTGAAGGAGAGCTGGGGCCTCTTCAGCCAATAGATACCGGGTGCATTAATGTACTAATCTCACTGAATTACTTCTTTCATCGAGCTATTTACTCAGAAAAACTTCAGGGTTCCAAACAAAGCCTTATAAGTAAATGATTAGATGAATCTCATGTGCCTTCCACTCAGACTTCACAATGAACTTTTTCCAAATTTGGTTCAGTCTGCTCTGCTCTGCCATTCAACACTAAGTGCTAATCTCATCAACTGCTCCAGCAAGCACGTCCCCAAAGTGGGGATGTTATTTTCATGTCCATATTGCCTTTGTCACAGTTCAGAGGATTATTAATTAGAAACACTCCTTAATATTATACAGTAGTCAGTCCACTTGAATTTTAGTATTAAGCAATAATATCCATTTGGAGGATAGTCTCCTTCCCCTCCCCCCCAGTTATAAGCTTCAACTAAAATTCATGGTCTAGAATGGTTACTGTAATTAAAAAAACCCTTTCATGTTCTTGTCAATCATCTTATTTAATTCTGACATTAATCCCCAATGGAAGTCCCGTGAGTGTCATTTTGTAGATAATGAAACTGAGGCCCAGAATAATAGGACATGCACCCAAGCATGGCATTTGTTAAGTGCCAGGCCTGTCAAGATGGTTTGATCTTCTGTGTATTTTTGGTGGCATTGCCAGGCCAACAAAGTAACCACTTCCAAGCGCAGTAGTTTGAAAGCTGAATTTGAAAATGTAACTCTACTAAATAAGTTAAAATGCTAACTAATACAGATTCAAACACTAACTACTTCTTTCGCTAAAGTTTGTCTTTATAACTGATATTACAAGTGGGTTCAAAATTCAGTCCCAAGAACCAGTCAGTCTCTGATTGCATCATAACGTATAATAGGATTAGCAGGCCATCGGTGCCAAAGAGCTCACAGTAGAAGCATCTTTCTCAATAGATCCCTGATTTTATTTCTGTAATCCATCTTTCTAACAACCTTTAACATAAAACCATTCGTAGTTGTGGTTTGGTATAGCAGGACAGTTGTGTAAATGGCTGACAAATTTTCTTCCGTGAATAAAACCAAAACAGGTCTCCTTAGAAATCAGTCTGGGAATGATCATTTTTAGTCTCTTGACATACCTCTAGGTCCCCTGGAGTCAACTGTGTTTTCACTGTCCCACTATATGTATTAATTTTCCTACAGTAAACACAATGCAAAGGAAAGACGTACTGTGTATGTATGTTATCAACACTCAAAGTTTTCTGTGCAGGAAGAGCTAAGAAGGGAGAGAGGAATGATTTACAAGTTCCCACTTGGGCCCATTTCTCTCCATCTTAAATTTTTGATATGACTGTTATTTTTATGTCTGCTAAATTCAAATCAAAGTTCCCCAAAGATTGCATGTGAGTGTGTGTATGCGAGAGAGAGTGAGCGAGAGACCTTTTTATTGAGACCAGTAGTTTTATTTAGAATTAATGAAAATGGGACCTTTTTACCCATTTTTTTCTTCTGCTTTTTGCAAGGGATGATTGCATTTCTTTACATTATTAGATAAATGCTAAATACATTACACTTTCAACAAACTATTTTATAATTTAAGATTTAAAGGTCATGCGTTGTTTTTGAGCTGGCAGATCATTGCTGGGGAGTTGAAGTGTAGGTCAGGTTTCATTTCTAAATGCCTTTGGTCAGATCTTTTCCTGATAATTGGAGAAATGGTCTCCAAGGGCCAATTTTACCTTCTGGCTGGATCCCAGCTGGATTCAGAGTTCAGTGCTGTGATAGCAAATAGCAACCACCGTCAAGTCGCCGGGGTCAGAAATTTGCCCTGCAACTGTGCACGTGTTTACTTACAGATACAGCAACAGTAAACAAACAAACAAACAAACAAAACAAAAAACCCTTTCTGGTTAGCATATGCATTATCCTCTGTGTCACTGCAATTATAGTAAAACATGTCTTTGCATGTACTTGAACATTCAAACTGCAGGAGATATATATACTTTCTCTTCAACAAGTGAGAAATATTTGAAAACATAAACTGATTTGGGGGGCTGGAGAGATGGCTCAGTGGTTAAGAGCACTGACTGCTTTTCCAGAGGTCTTGAGTTCAATTCCCAGCCACAACATGGTGGCTCAAAACAATCTATATTGAAATCTGATGCTCTCTTTTGGCATGTAAGTATACATGCAGTTAAAGCACTCATAAACATATAATAAATAATAAAAACTGATCTGGGGCATGGTAGAGAGATGGATCATTGATCAAGAGCTTTCATTTATTGCTCTTGCTCAGCACTGGGGGTTGGGTCTCAGCATCATGTCTGGAAATTTTTAACCACCCCTAACTCCAATTCTAGGGATTTGGATGCCCTCTTCTGGTCCTTGAAGTTACCCACACACATGTGGTAAACATTAACTCACCCAGGCATACACATACACATAGAGTAAAACACAAATCTTAAAAGAGCGTTTTTAAAAAGCTGTCTCTGATTTTGGAACTAACGGTATTCAGTGGATGATTCTTTTTTAAATTCACCCCTTATTAGAACTTTCAAGAAGGATGACATAGGTCAGCAGCATTGTAGGCTCCAGACTCCTAGTGCTGAAGTTGCACGGGTCCCTGTGTACAGGTCCAGGTGCAGCCACTTCCTCTCTTCCCTCCTCATAGCCCCTTTTCCCACTATCCCAAGTTTACAAAGGGAGATAAGACTACACCTTCAGAAGCAAGTTTCAATGTTTTAAATTTAAATACCATTATCTGACCATTTATGATCTGTTATTATCTAGAATGTGAAAATTATTTAAAATTATTTTACAGTCAGATGTGGTGGTATGAACCTTTATTCTCAGCACTCAGGAGGCAGAGACAGGCGGGTCTCTATGAATTTGAAGCCAGCTTGGTCTACATACTGTGTTCCAGGACAGCCAGGAAGATATAGAGACTCTGTTTCAAAAAAACCAACACATACATACAATGTGTGTGTTTTATCTTGAAATAAGAAAACAAAATAGAATGCTTTTAAGCAGCACACAGTTACCCTAGTCTGTAAAATTATTAAATCATAATTTGGTGGTTTGTTCTTAATATACAGCTCCACAACCCCTCCTGGAATTCCTACTGGGGTTGTCTGCTGGGTCTGGAGTTGAGCTAGGTTGCAGGAGGTGGATCTTCAAGTTTAACCACAGTCTTGTGCTGCTGTAGTCACTGGGGATAACACAATCACAACCCCTGATTTATCTGGCTGTTTACCCCTTCTCTAATGCTCAAAACCAGGGATTTTTTTTCTGGGTTCAGTCATCCATAGAGAAAGTAAACACTAGTTAACTGTCTTGCATTCTTTTTCTACCTAATGCTCTAAATTAAACCATCACTGTACTTTATTAGTAAGTATAGATATTCAGGGGGCCATGTCCTATTTCAGTTTTTCTGAGGCTTGAAATTATATAAAGATATGGAGAAAAAAAGCTACCATTGACACTACTGAAGGTTATAAAAAGCAAAGTTTAAAACTATTAGTGGTAGATAATTTTAACAATGAAAGCTAATTCAAAGACATAATGAAACTCATGCTATAGTTAAATCATTTCCAGGCACTAAGTTATGGCAATAATATTAGACCAGGGACACATTAATTGACATGCATTTCTCTACTTGTATCAGGGCATTGGACTTACCTCATTCAAAGCCACTGAACTTTAACCCTGGAAATATGAAAATCAAGTACAATTTTTCTAAATCCCTTCCAGAACAAGACTATTATCATAACAAAGACACTTCTTTCTGTTGCATGGTTTACATGCAACCAAACAAAGATTGTTATGCTTCATATCAAAGAGAAAAGGCTTCAAGAGCTTTTGGTGTTAGCTTCTGTGTTAGACACACCATCTGCCATTGTCTCCCAACAATTTTAGCTACTGGCCAATTCAATCCCTTTTCAATTTTAAAATGTGCTACGTTGAGCAAGATTTGCCTTTGTTGTTTGGTCCCATAGTTAATTTTTTTTATTTGGGCTTGAGTTGCTGTTAACGTCACTCCCTTGCAATGGACGCACACTACTCCCAGGTCCCTTCACAGTGTATCTCTATATTTGCTCCATAGCATTTTATGTTCTGTCAAGGCAAAGAGCAGGTATCCCTTACCTGGTGTTACCATGCACCAAAGCCAACAAATCTTCAGTACATAGGTGCTGGTTAATGATTGTCCAAATATTTCAGGATCTGTAAGACACATTAATATTGAAGCGTGCTTTAAATTATAGTTGCTGAGTACAAAGAAGTGAATCTTTTCCCCTTGAAGACTTGAAAATCTTGTGAGAATGTAGAATCTCAGAGCATATTGGTAGTCTGGGCTTTAAAATATTTCTACAATTTATTTAGAATAGTATTATTTTTTCCTTCTTGAAAGATGACACTCAGATACAAGTTCTGAACAAACGGCTGAACAGACAGGTCTTCAAGAGAGGTAGCCCCATGAGAAGAGACTCTTTTGAAGCATTGAGTGTGCACACTGTAGAGGCCAGCTCAGTGGTCTGTGCACTCTGTAGAGGCCATGCACACTGTAGAGGTCAGCTCAGTGGTCTGTGCACTCTGTAGAGACCATGCACACTGTAGAG
>NW_021604598.1:5496542-5516923 GCF_004785775.1 Grammomys surdaster | reverse complement strand
GTAGAGGCCAGCTCAGTGGTCTGTGCACTCTGTAGAGACCATGCACATTGTAGAGGCCAGCTCAGACTCTGTGCTTATTTTAAGCTCTTGCTAGTCATTGTGAATAGGTCTTATCTGTCTAGCATTCCCCCTCTCTGTTTACCAATATCTACACTTTTGCTGAAAAGGAACTCCATTATTCTCTACCCGCTCTCCAGTGCATGTTCTGACCCAGTTTCAAGCTCAGATGACCCTTGAAGCTGATGACAGTCACAGGCTCCTTCCAAGGCCTGTCAGAGTTGGAGAGAGAGAAGGATGTCTACCTGGTTCATCTGTATGGTGGAGGGCTTTTTAAGGAAGAAGAAAGTTTCTTTGTAGCTTTGCAAATGTAGTTCATACTTGAGAAAAGATTAAAAACAAAATGGTGTCTTTCTTTCTTTACGGCGAAAAGAGACAAGAGAACATGGTTGCAAATGAACTTTGGATACAGCCTGATTTTTTTAAAGTTGTATTTCAAACTTTGTTTTAATTGTTTTTTCCTCACTGTGTGAAAAGGGAGGATATCCTACACTCCATAACCTTTTGTTTCCCCCTGCTCAGAATATTTTGTGTGTGTCTCCTTCTAAAGATGAATTTGTATTCTAACTTTGGGCTTACAAGCTAAGACAGTCTTGCAAGGCTTCCTCCTCAGTAATTCAGCTAGGAACAGGCTGTACTTAGGTCCAGGCTCTCTTTGTGCTCCACTACAACTGTGTATCAGATGAGGGCATAGGCTTGCTTATCTGCTAGGTTCCTTTCCGTGCTAACAGGAATTTTTCTATTCTCACTCTTTTTGTGAGTGCTTCCTTTGGTTTCTGCTTCACAGCCTGATGTGAGTACAGCAGAGGTGTGATACGAAGGCTCTAATGGGTCTTTGTGTGTCGACATAACACTGTAAGACTTGCAAATGCCCTTATTCAGATACTTAACACTGGAGACTGATTCTTACTAGAAAGCAAATGTTTCTACAAAAGCACAGCTATTAAGTAACACTGAACAGAAGGCTGGCAAAATAACCGATTTGATTCTAATTTAATGAAATACAAAGGATAATGGTAGTAAGTTTGTTTTGAAGGCTTCATTTACTGTATATACGTAAAAGATGTCAGTTTTAGCACAGTATTGGACATGGGCTATTATTGTCCATTTAGTCTTCTTATCTATTCTAGCATATAGTAACATACTCATTAAATTAACTATAAGATGCTTCCAAGTCAGAATGACACAGTATCATTGCTTTCAGTCTTCACTCCCTGACAACACACATATTCTACACAGCTCTCTCATCTGGGTAGTTTTTCCTTACCCAATTGAGTCCTAGCCTTTCTCTAGTATGTACAATCTAGTTTCTTATCTATCCTTGCCTGAAAGGCCACCAAACCTTTGCTATCTCAGTCATGGCCCAGTGTCCCTGTGAACATGTCTCTCACTCAGACCGTTTCTCATGATGTTTGCAGACACCACTGTATTATTGGGAGCTTTGGATAATTAACTGACTATTTTTGATTCTGTTTCTTTGACCTTGGAAATGAGATTGTTTTGTGCCCATTCTTTTCTTTCTAGATAACCAAGCTGAAAATAGACAGCAATCCTTTTGCCAAAGGATTCCGGGACTCCTCCAGGCTCACTGACATTGAGAGGTAATGAGAATTTTCTGCTTGCTCTTTTGTCCAGATAAGATAAAGCGTGGATTGTAAGGATGTGTTTCCTTTAATGCCAATGAGTTTCGATATTCCAGTACGTAGTCTCTGCACCTTCTCCTCTAACCACAAACTCCCCTGCTGTACAGCGCGTAACTCTAGAGAGCAGCTGCTTTCAGCTTTCTCAAATGCTTGATTTCGTAGTAAAAAGGTTTATTTAGGTTTTGCTGTGATCAGATACTGGGTCCTAGATATAATTGATTGCCATGTCTTATTGATTGGAACTTTCCAGGGAAATAGACACTTTATAGCCATTTTGCTTCAGAAGGGATATATTTGATAACAAAAACTATAGAGGAGGTTTGGGATTTTGAAACAAGGAGATGTAATGTAAATTGTGTGAGGGCCACACAATTTTATCCGTAAAACAGACTGACATTTTGAATAGGAGAAAAATCAAATCTGAGGACCTGTAAGAAGAAACAGTTATGCATAAGAAACTTACCCCCTTCACGATCACAGTTGTTCATTGTTGCTTGAGATCATTGAGTGACTGAAACCCATAGCTGTTAGCTCAATATGAATGCTGAGATGTATTTTCAAGGAGATTTGGACTCAATGGTTTATTTATATTGTTTCTACATGCTTACAGTAAATGTCCATCCTTCATCCTTCATTTTCATACTAGGTCTGATACATTTAGCGATGGGTGGCACACCCCATAGGCACCAGACCCCTTACTGATTGTACCTTCAGATCTTTGTGTGACTCTCCTGTCAACTGCCACACAGTTCTGATATTCTCTTCATTGCTTACCACATGGGTTATCTGACCATGCCACTTCTGTCCATCTTGTCTTGGCAACTCAAATGAAAGGTTAATTATGTTTTAGCAACTTCTGTCTGAGTCTTCTTAAACCTGCCTAAGTGGCAATGTGAGTGGCTGGTATAATGCAAGGGAACAGATGTAGAGGCTGTGTAGGAAGCCAGAGAGTTTGATTTAAAAAAAGAAAACAAAACTAATTGCTGGAGAGTCTGACGAGAGGTCAGAGGTGAAATCAGGGACGCACCTGAGGCTAGTGGATGGACATCTATTGCCAAAGTTTCAGAGAGCAGGCTTGTTGGGAAATTATGGATGGTGACATTTATAAAAGCACACTGTAAGTCTAAAGTGCAAAAGTGTTTCTGAGTCTCTCATCTTAGATGAGCCTTGCATCTAACCTCTTAGACCCTGTCTGAGCAACTTCGAATGGGCTTTGTGAACTGATTTTAGAACAAAAATAGCCCTGTGGTTGCGCACACACTCATGAGATAGGAGTACCCAGCCTGGCTGCCCTTTGGTACAGCAGATTTGATAATGCATGTGGCCACATTTTCCATTTATCGAATAAGCCTCCTGATGTGGGAGCGCTCACTTGTACATGAAGCTAAGTGGCTCGAGATGGTCCTCAGGCCAAGGGAGCACTCTGACGTGACTAGCTGAAAGTTTGCAAGATGACCTAAGTGGTGTGAAACTGGCCAAGGTTTTGGATTTCATTTCCAGGTATTTAAGCCTGAATTTTTCCTAAATAGCCTTTGGGGATGGGACAAATCAGATCAATTGATCTTTAGAGACCTAAAGAAATTAAATTAGTCTGGAGTCAGTTACTGCACTAAACCACGTAGTAATTGAATTGTTCCTTGTAACTGATTGAAAACAGCCCTATCTGTAACAATCCTGGGAGCTTTTCCTCAGAAGAGATCTGAGAGGAAAACACATTTTTTTATGACATGATGACAGATACTGCATTTTTCTAACCTAACTGAATATGATGTAATAAATATGTGACCTTAATGATTTCAAGTTTCCTGCTCTAGATTTATAACTTACTGTGCGGGACAACCAAACCAAAATGCCTTCAGGATGGGACCTATGTCCTTAGACTTCGGCGCGGCCCTTTTCATAACTGTCAGCACTGGATGCTTTGTGAAGTATCATAGTTGTTCTAGATATGGGTTTACTTAGATGGATGTGTCCTATCTGCCGTTCCTGCTCTGTGTCTTTGTGCAGGGTCAGAGTCCTCCTAATTTGTAAAAGAAAACTCATGTCCTTATCACATCTGGTGGCCAGCTAAGAAGTGCACTGGAAAGCCTTAAGCGACGACTTAGGAGAAATGAATTTCTAGCATTTTAAACCAGCGAAAGAAGTGCTGCCGTTTCCACATAATAAGTAGCCTAGGGCAGCTTTCTGTTGATTGCTTGTTCTCCACTCCTTCCTGATTTTGGGGTGGCTTCATAAAAGTGTACAATCTCACTGCTGCTTCTGAAGAAGGAAAGATAACTGGAAAAGGTTTAGAATATTTTCTTCAAAATCAAGTGCTTTTGTTACCCAGCCCCTCCCCCCTTGACCAATAAATCCCTGCCCAACTGTAGAAAAAAAATAAAACCCACAAAAATTGTTGATAAGGAAAGAAAGAACACAAAGGAGCAGCCGGCTTCAGTGCCTGTGCACTTGCCTGGATACTGTCCTAGGTGGATATCAGTCATGTGATACTGTTTTTAACCGTTTACCTACAGATGTGTTTACTTTTAAATGATCGTCATATTTTTCACTTTCTACCACAATTTTAGTTATCTAGGGTCCTTCTTTTTCCCCATTATGAACAATGCCTGGAAGGAAATGTATTTTTTTACATGTAGTCTTGATTATGATCATAGGATAAATAACCAGAGATAAAAATGCTGAGTGAAAACATGTGCTTTTATTTATTTTTCTGCCATAGTGCTATTTTATATGTCAAAATTTTGGAGAAAGGACTGAAGAAATTATTTAAGAAACTTTATAGTTGTATGATTTAGAAAACTGTTCAAAATACCATTTTAACCATGCTCTTCTGTGACTTTAAGTAGATTCATAATGTCATACAACCATCATCTTTATGCTTTTCCAGAATGTTCTCAGAATGACAAAGAGATGGTATGCTCAATTCCATTTTCCTTGTTTTTCCTCCCAGCTCAAGCCCTTGGTAGCCTCCATTTTATTTTCTGACTGTTTGAATCTGCCTAGCTAAGTACCTTTTGTAAGTGGATAGGAATATATTCTCAAATGTGTTTAACACACAGCCAAGCTTTTTCAAGAAAGATCATCTGAACATTAAACATGAAAGGGAGAAAGATGATTGCCTATCAATTTGCACCCTGTCAAACAGGGTGGTCATCATTTCATTTTTGATAATGTAATAGGATAAATACAAATTTTCTTTTAGGCATTGGCCTATCTATTTCCTGAGCTCATTTTGTTTTGCTTAATCTGTCTCCTCTTATTGACCTATGAAAATCATTTATGGCTCATGAATACCACCACAAAAGCCTTTAAAGGAGAAGGGTTTATTTCAGCTCACCATTCAAGGTGCAGTCTATTCTGACAGGAAGACCAAGGCAGCTGGAGCTTGAGGCAGCTGGTCACATTATATCCAGGAAGCAGAGAGGGATGGATGCTCTGACCAGGTAGCTAGTGAAAATCTGAAGGAAGGCTATCCCAATCCTGAATTAAAAAACAACATAGAAGGGGTTCACAGCCCATCTAACTGTACTCAAAAGCCTAGTAAACTGTTGCATGTAGCTTTGATACCCCACCAATGCTCCATGAATGGACCATGCTACCAGCCCCTACCCAGCTTCCCTTGAATCCACAGATGAAGACACAGACACACATCGGTTCAGTTTCAACTTGCCTTAGGACACAATTGCTGGGAGCTACTATCTCCTGCCAGGAAAAAAGTGCCCTTATCAATATTCTTATCTCTGCATCTCCCACCTGCCCTAGACTTTAGTGGCTCAGATATATCTAGTCCCTGCTAAACACCCCTGACCACCTATAGGAGCGGCCATAGGCTGGATCTCCTCCTGAGACCTCACATGGCTGCTTGGGTTTCCTCTCTCTATAGCATGGTGAACTCTTCTCTCCTTCTTCATATCTGTCTATTTTCCTCCAGAATTCCCGCCTATTCCTTTCACCTAGCAATTGACCCATGGCTTCTTTACTGACAGATCAATAACCCATTGGAGAACAGGACCTTAGTATCAAACCTCCCCTACAGTAAACAAAGTAAAAAGTCTCATTAATAATTCAAAGTATGTAAAAAAATGATCAAAGTCCCCACATCTTTGGCATTCTACCACTGTAGTAAACACAAAGGTTAATTTAAAATCTCTTAATGTTTGCTGATTTTTCAATTAGATTGCTGTACAGTGTGTAAATGATAATGATTTTTATCTTTGGTAGTTATTAAAGTAATCTTTCTTTCTTTATGAGAATGTTGAAAAATAAGATCCCTGGCCTTCTTTTTTCTTCTTCCTGCTTCCTCTGTAGGATTTCTTGTGTCTGTCTGTGTGTAATCTCTGCTGGCTGGGTTTCACACATGTGTTCTTATTACACAAATCTAATGAGTACCTATGCCTGAAGTAGAAATTCCTGTTAAGCCAATATGGAGTGTATATTGAACTACCTTTTAACATCTGTTGAGTTGATTTAAAATCATTTTTGTTCTTTTACATAATAACATGGTTTATTATACTCATACTGCCTGCCAAACCATCATCTTATTTCTGGAATAATTCTGTTTGGATTTTATGTTGCTCTGGAAATATATTGTTCAACTTTAGCTATTTATATTTTAAGACTTTCTGTGTTGATATTATAACAGGTAGGACCTTGTTTTTCTCTCTTCCTTTGTCCCTTTCAGATTCCATTCATCATCGTTATCAGATTCAGTTTGTTCAATGGAAATATAATTCTTTCTTTTTACTTTGGATTTAAATAGAAAAGAAATAAGCATTTACCTGAAGTGTCTACCAGGCTGGCACAAACATGTTATACAGTATGTTTTTGAGGACTGCTTTTTTGTTCAGTTCTTTCTTTGCTCTAGAAGCTGCAGCTAATTGGAGATGGATTTTGCCTCCTTGAGGGCATTTGCCTTGACTTTGACTTCACCTAACCATGCACACACCCTCTTTTAGTATTTCGATTGCCCTTTAATTTTTAGAAAAGTCACCCTAGTAATACACTCTCCTCTCTTTCTTCAACATAAAAACATCCTGACATTTTCCATTACCTAGATTTTTGCTCCTTTCCTTGGCTTCTTAGAATTGAGTATATTTTCTTCTTCAGTTCCTTCCTTCCCTTTCTTCTGCCATACCTTGAAGATGTCCACTCCTACTGACCCACAGTCCACATTTGCCTGGTTGCCTGTGACCCCACAACTATCAGGCCAGCTTTAAGTCCTCAGCCTGCTTGGGATATCTCTGTCCATTTCCTCCCCAGCCTCCATAACTTGTGTCTCTTTTTATGGTTTCTAATTCCACCTGTGAGCTTTCTTTCTCTACCTTCCTGCTGGTTCCTCTTCACTTTCTCCTCTATAATAGTGACATGATACAGACCTTAGCTCATTCCTTGTGAGACTGCACACACTTCCTGATAGTTCTGTCTCAGTTTAAGGTCAACTGTAAAAGCCTTTGGTTCCCTCCAGATTCAAACATAAGACTGGCTATTGCTTTTGCTTCTCTCAGGTTTTACAAACCTAGATCCGAATGTACCACTGTCCTCCACACCACTCCTCCTGCATCACATCACTCCTGAAGCAGTCATGACTGAGTCTTCCCCATTCTCTGGCCAATCACCTGGGAGGTTATTCTTGACTCCTCTTTTTTTGTCTTCAATCAATTGATGACTCTTATCATCTAATCTTTCAAAATATGCCCAGGCCACTCCAAACATTTGCCATGTTGCTACCACCACACAGATGGAGCCACTATTTCCCTACCTCTTAATTATGACACTAACTTTCTACTTGATCTGTTTGGCTCTGCTCATTCTGTCTTTCAGTCTATTTTCAATAGAGCAGTCAGAATGACTTTCTAAGCGACAGGACATGAGGTTGACTGTCCCCTGCACATGGTACTCTACTTACCAAAGGCCAGTAAACTTTACCCTGTCTCCTAGCACATCCGTCCTTTTCTCTCTTGCCCATTTGCTTCTTTATACACTATGGTCTGCTTGCCTTTCTTCTAGCATGAGTAGGTTAAATGGGAACACTTAGGCCCTCCATCCTCTTCTACCAGCCTTGGGCTTGCTGCCCTCATGTCTGAATGATGTAAACCTTTGCTTCTTGATGTCTGAACTTAGTGTCTGGTAGTATTTATATCCAAGTATTATTGCTGGTAAGTTGTATTGCTGGTGATGTGTGTTTAAAAATATCATTCAGTATATCTGGAAAATGTGTGAGGGTCTTTACTTTTACTAATAAAAAATTAAACCTCTATAAGTCTGTTGACAGCTATTTGTACCGGGCTTCTCTGAGCTGAGCCTGCATCCTGTGACAGCTGCTACTGAGTCTGAGTCCGAATCTTGTTTAGGACACCTGTTTGCTTCGTTCCTAGTACTGTAACAGGATCATTCCGTATGTGCTGAGCAGTGAGTTACATAGTTGGCGTTTCTGTAACTCCTTCAAACAACCACTTGCTAAGACATTCATGTCTTATTTTATAGATGTGACAAATAAAAGAGAGTGAGATTGACACTCTGTCATTTTTCTCATGAATTGTCACAGCTGAGCATCAAAGCCAGTTCAGTGTGTCAAAAACCAAAGTTGCCTGAGTGGGCTATGCCAGCAATGTAGATGTCCTTCCATAGTCAGGGCTTGCCAACAATTATTCACAAGCTTCATCCATCCATCCATCCATCATGTCCTCAGGCTTTAAGTCTCCAGTCTTGAGTTAACTTATGGGGCAAACACAAGTTCTTTATTCTACTCTAACCTTAATGAACAATATCGCTAACAATCAGGTCACATATTATACTTCATACAATGATGTTCAAGTGAGAGAGTAGTGAAGGAAGTGTTAACGTGGCCTTAAGACTCAACAGAACCTTGCTGAAAGTGAATGCAGAGTTGAAAGAGTTATATAATGGAAGATGGTCCTATAAGAGTTGTTAAACCCAGCCAGGCTGTTCAGGAGCAGAACTGCCAGGTAAGGGGCTTCCCTGTGAGGAGACGTCAGGTGAGGGACTGTCAGGTGAGGGTTGTCAGGTGAAGGACTGTCAGGTGAGGGTTGTCAGGTGAGGTATTGTCAACTTAGGAACTGTCAGATGAAAACTGTTAACAGATAGAAAGTGTGTGTGTGTGTGTGTGTGTGTGTGCATGTGTTTTGTGTTTTCTGGAACAGGTTTAGAGAACAGGTAGTTTCCAGTGGACAACATCAAGTAGGCACAGACCACTGAACTGAAGTCTGGGAATGCACCCAGATTTTTATTAAAGACTTATTTATGGTGACTGAGTATGTTTGTGTGTGTGCATGCTCACCTGAGTGTACATGCATGCAGGTGACTGCAAAGTCAGAAGAGGGTGTCAGAGTCCATGGAACGGGAGCTACAGGTGACTGTGAGTCTCCTGATATGGGTGCTGGGAACTGAAACGGGGTTCAAGGCAAGCATAGTACGTGCTCTTAACTGCTGAGGTGTTTCCAGCCTTGTCCTTAGGAGTTCATGCCTGGATGTTCCATGATACATATACTAGGCAATCTGGTGTCTGACTGGTGCTGCCTTGCCACGGTTGTACACCCTATTTTAAATGTTTCAGTTGAGTGCATTGCTCTCATGTGCATGGCAATCTCACAGACTTGATTTCTTTGACATGGTCTGATTTGTTGCATGTCCGTAAGTTAACCCATTAGCACTATAAGTGGTAAATTTTTTGTTTCTGTAGCTGTTTATTCAGTCTATGCTGCATGGTTGTGCTAGACCAGTGGTGGCAATGGTGGTACAGAGACAGCTGCCTTAGCCCTTGGGCTCAGAATGGATCAAGTTCCACTGTATAAAACAGAGTCCCACGTGGAAGGCAAAGCCTGAAACTGCTGTTGTTTACTACATGGTGCACAGACTTCTCTCCACAAACTCCCCTCTCTAATGATCATTGATCTTCAGTAACAATTACCTTTAAATATAAGATCATCACCCTTAAATTCTAGAATAAAACAATTGTGAAATCGATACTTCACTGTTTTGAGTGTGAATGAAACTATAAACTCTCTTATCCTAGAAAATGGGAAACGGAATCTTCCTTACACTAGCCTTCATCAACCAGTGATCTTTATTTACATGGTCTGCAAGATTTTTATCCCCATAGCGTTCTTGCCTTCCTTGTCTTTGTAAAACATTAGGCACAATCATCGCAGTCTGAGCTCTTCTCACACTAATTGCTTCCATTCTTTCTCCAGCAATTGGAGGTGGATTCTTTTGACTCCAAGTTGCTAGCAAACATACAACAATTGGTTCCTGAAGGCCATGTGTGCGTGTTATCTTCTTCATGCATTGTGTTATTGATTTATGTTTCTGTAACAAAGTACCCAGGAGCACTTACATGGGTAGGGACTGATTTTTAGTTCAGTTTCAGGTATTTCAGACTGTGGTTGGCAGGCTATTTCACTTTGGATCTAAGGTGAAGACACTGTGTGTCATGACTGTGAGACTGTGTGCCATGGCTGTGGGACTGTGTGCCATGGCTGTGGGACTGTGTGTCATGGCTGTGAGACTGTGTGGCAGAGGAGGCTCCTTTCATACCTCATGGTTCTCATGAAGGCAAAGGGCAAGGTGTACCCTTTAAAAACACTCCCCCAGTGACCTACTTCTTTCACTGAGGCTTCACCATAGTGACCCATTCAGCTCGAAACTCCTCAATGGACTATCCATTTATGAAAACAGGATTCTTATGATCTTTTAAACTTCCAATTACAATAGTAGCTGGAGCTAAATTGTTGTCACATCAGCCTTTGAGACTTTTAAAAATCTAAGCCATAATAGGAGTTCTAGTATGCTTGTTGTTATGTATAAACTTGATAAAGGTCACAGTATTTTCCTTGAACTTTTTCAATCTTCCTTCTGTAATTGTATGCTGGGTGACGTTGTTTCTGGAGTCTTCTCATCTCAGATCAAGAGCTGATAAGAAAGTAAGGATATAAATGAAGTCCGACTTGGATAATTAATGATTTTATTGGTTACTTATAGGAGTATAGGTGAAGGAGTTACGTTTAGGAGTAGAAATGAGTCAATGACAGCGGCATCATGAAAACCTCACCTCAGCTTATTGGAGAACATCTCCCAGCAGTCCTTACAGCTTATAGAAGATTGGGGAAAGGGGAGCCTAGTGCATCTAGTCAGTTTTAAGGACTTCCTGAAGCATATGAGTTGTTTACTTCCTGGGTTTTATAGAGCTTCCCTGTAGGATAGAATGATTCATGTCCTTTAGAGCACCACGCATCTTAATGAGTTTTCTTCCAGAATGAAATGTTTTACCTCAGGAAATTGTTACACAGCACTATTATCATCTAGCTTTTATAGATAATGGGATGAATACTAATGCCAAACTTATGTTTTTAGTTATAGAGAGGTTACCTGTTTCTTTCTATATATGTTTCTAAAGTATTTCTTTAACTATAAAATTCAGACATGGTACCAAATATCTGCCCGTTGTAAGCATTTAAATATGATTAATAATGTTTTGGGGTTGTTAAAGTTTGTTTTAAAAGATTTATTTATTTATTTTATGTATGTGAGTTCATAGTTGCTGTCTTCAGACACACCAGAAGAAGGCATATCCCATTACAGATGGTTGTGAGCCACCATGCAGTTGCTGGGAATTGAACTCAGGACCACTGGAAGAATAGTGCTCTTAACTGCTGAGGCATAGCTCTCCAGCTCTTATTTAAGAGTTTTAATTAAGCTCAGGAAGAAATTCATTCTTTCTCTTTTCTCCTTCTTGTGGCTGCTTTTGGTGTCCAAAGGTCCCTTCAGACCTTCTAATCCTTATGCTGTGCACACAGCGACCCCTGGTCTTTTTCCTATTCCTCTGTCTCTTCATTTCTTTGTTCTGGCTCTTGGCGGAATTTATCAATCTTCTAATTTGTGTTCTACTTTCTGGATATTTAATACTCTGTTGACAGTTTCTACTGACTTTCTATAAAATGTGATGATTGCTATTTTATTATTTCCAAATAATTAGCATGTTCAAAATGTCCCCATTTTGTGGATCCTCACCCCTGTTTTATTCACCTAATTTTCATAAATGTCAAAGCTAAAAAGTACAAGCTAGTGGTTTTAAACGGCGTCTTCCTATAGTTCACAGCAAACATACCTCAAAAAAAAATCTTGCTATGTTTTACTAGTAATTTTCTTTCTTAGATTGTTGAATGTTTTATAATGTCTCCTCTTCAATCTCATTTATAGGCTAAAATGTTTGTTTAATGTTAGAAACCGAAATGAATTCTGAGTAAAAACATGTGGTAACTGGTTAACTCTTCAAGCTGAGAATGAAGAAAGGCAATGAATTCATTGTCATTTCTGCAACGTGGAAAGTGATTCTGTGCGTTGTAGTGAGTTGGATCCCTCTGGTGGAAGCAGCCTTTGCATCCGTGTGGCTCTCCTATCACCTTAGCAGCTGAGGTCCTTTGTGCCAATCTCCAGCCACTCCCAGCTAAGTGAGACAGTCGTGATCTGGGTCATGGATGGTACCCTTCAGGGTACCAAGTACACTGTGACCTTGCTGGTCTTGCTTCCTTTAGACTTCAGGAGTGTGGGAATTCTTCCCATCAACTAATCTAAGCAGGGGCTTAGATGAACTGGACCACAGGTTTCTGGTTTGTTGATCTCAGGTAGCCTTCCTCTTTATACTGGTGAATGGCACATGGGTGGACATCTCCGTTCTTTTTCTATTTGTGAATGAAATACACAAGTATGTAATCAGCACTCTCCTTCACATTCTGGGCTTCTCTTGACATGGAACTGGGGCAGGATGTTAAATACATAAATGTATATTACCATGTTGCTTTAAAAGCCACATTGAGAATTTCAGAAAAATGATTTTAAGACCTCCTGCATCTTGAATAAAACTTTCTAATGTAAGGCTTGGACACAAACTCAGTGAGATGTAGTAATTTTTGTTGAAACACAGTCATGTTTTTTTAGTGTATACGTTCAATGTGGCTTCTTCTTTGCTACAGCTGCAGAGTTAAATACATAACATAAAACCCACAGATAAACATAATTAGCTATTTGGCATGGTTCTAAGGGGTTATGGAATGTTGACAACAATGTGACTTCCCACCAAGCAATTATATCTCCTTCAGGTGACTTTTTCCCCCTTTCTCTTCCCCTGACCCCTTTTTGAGACAGGATCTCCTTACAGTAGCCTTTAACCTCATCCTTTTTGCCCTGGCTTCTGAATGCTGGTAATACAGACACATGCCAATACTCCAGGCTTGTCTTTCTTTTCATCTGAGTTAAACGATAAAAGTCTTGCTTTATTCTGAAGTCCAGATGGTGATGCTAGCAGATGTCTGTCCACATCTGCAGGATGTCTGTTCACATTGGCAGTGAAGATAGAATTAGGATCATTTTATCACTTGTGGCTCTGTCTAGACGATGACAAGGGCTGGATGAATATGACAAGGATGGGGTGAGAAAGTGACAGTGTGGAGTTGTGCACTTAAAAGACCTTGTGAACATTTTAAAGATTTGTGTTATTTTTGCCTCTTTTCTAATCTTGTACCTCAGTTATGAATAACTGAAATATAGGTTTGTTATGTTATATATGGTTTGCTGTGTGACATATCTTCAATGTGTTGGGATTTGGTGTCTTTGAGAGGTCACAGAGTTACTATATCATCAAGAGGGATTAATGGTGTTTTTTTTCTCTAGGGAATGAGGTTTTGTTCTGGAAAGTTTAGGTTACCTACCTCAAGAGTGAGAGTTTACAAAATAAACCTGTCTTCCTTGGCATATTTTCTTGCTTTCTTTACCATGTTGTGGCCTCTTTTTCTTCTGGATATACCCTTGTCACTAACAGATGAGACTGTCACTTGATGTCATCTGCCAAATTAAGAAACAGCATGAGGCTCTCTCCAGATGGATTTGATCTTGGCTCTAGGAAAGTAAGCATGAATCTTGCATGTTTCTTTTCTTAAAGCCATGAGGCAGATGAATATCTTTTCTTTATGGAGAACTCAGCCTCAAGTACTTACTCCTTTATAGCAGAGAAACATAAAGGAAGATGGCATCTGCCTTTCTCTGCCTTTCAGAGGACCAAGGGCTCGAGGGTCTTTGAAGAATTGATATAAATGAAAGCATGAAATAAGTACTGAAAACATTCATACACCATCAGACAATTAGAAAATCCCCTCCTTTCTTTCACTCTCGTTTCTCTCTGATGTGTGGGTAGAATTTTCAGACAAGGACTCTCTGCACCTATTGTGTCTCTCTATCTTTTACCCATAGATGTGACACAGAGAGGGGATGGTGACATCAGTTCTGAAACCTCTTGCTCACTCTTCCGTACACCAAGCTTCCTGCCGATGAGTTGCCCTTTGAGGACAGTCCAGGGCTCTCCCCACACTAAGTTCTCATGCATTTTCCCGTTCACTTTTTTCCATTGTTGGAAGTGAGGCTGATGAATTTAGAGGTGGCAGGACAGTCAGGGGTGAAGAAATCTGAGGATTACAAAGATGTCTTCTCTCCATAGAACTCGTCCAGTTCTCTGGCATGTGAACCATTTCTTGGGAGCTTAGAGGGGAACTGAATGAATGCAAAACTCTGAAGTCTTTCTGGCTGTCCCACACTAGAGATATTTCCTTAAAGAAAATACCCTTGTGCCCTTTTAGACATATAGTCATTTTCCCTGCAGCTGAGACTTTCTGCAGTACGGTTGTGTTCTCTTAGTTCATCTCTGTCTTCATCATCCTTGGCTGTGCTTGCTTGTTTATGTCTGCGCTTTCTCCCTAGTACTGTCCAGCTCTGAGAAAGAGAGGACTCTGCCACTCAGGGCTCCTGAAAAGGCCGTGCATGCTATAAGCTGACTAATTCAACCTAACAGTTGTTAGCTGAGTAGCCAACAGAATTACTTTTCTTATCTTCCTTAGATCTTGAAAGAAACCCAATGGGATAGATTTGGGCCGAAGGGAATATGTCATGCTTTCCTTTTTTAAAGGAGGGACCCAGTTGTGACCGGGAGAAAACAAATGTAACCTTACCCTGGCAAATAACATTGATATGGTTTGTATCTTAGTTCGCCAATTCCCTTAATCTTTCATTTGTATTTTGGTTGTATTGCAATTATATTTTACAAATCGTATGGCAAAATGGTTGCAACATCTTCAACTAAGTATGCCTAAGGGTTTATCAGGATTATTTATAGGTCGAGTTCTTTGAACTTAGCCTAAGAGATTTCTTCTAGGCATCTAAGGAAATGTAGCGATCCCCTGTAAGCTGGGATCTAATGAAATGTAACAACATATAGCTCATGTGCTTTTCAGTGAGTGGTTCCTTTACTTATTTAAGTTGTTAATGAGAATATAGAACTAGAAATATATATCACTAAGGAAAACAAAACCTAATAAGATTTAGTCAAATACATAAAAATCAAGTCTAAAAGCTTTTTAAAAGATGAATTTAGAGTTATTTGTTTATCCAGAATGGATTACATAATATATTTCAGTTCTCAGATTAAAATTAATGGTTTATAATATGTCTCAAATTGTATTATCTCAAGATTTTCATTTATTAAATGCTTTATGGAAGCTACAGATATTGATATATTATAATTTACAATGTATTGGCATAAATCTCTAGTAAAATATTGTGACAAGAAGTTATTTATAAAGACTTAATGAGACAGATAAAGGATGAGTTAATGAACAAGATTTTAAATATTTTGTTTCCTATAAGTTAGATCGATTTTAATGTGTTTGACCTTTTCTCTCTGAACACACTGGTTTTTTTTTGGGGGGGGGAAGCAAGTCTATATTTAAAAGAGAAAGACTCAAATTAAAATTTTCTTAATTTTCTTTCTGACTTATAAGTTATGGAAAAATAAATTTCAACAAGGCATGGAAAGCTATAGAGGCTAGACGTGTCATGAAATTCGACACCTTTGACATATCATAGGCTAGGGCACCCATTAGCACAATACTAAGTTTAGAATGTTCCTATTACCTCAGAAAGATCCCTGTGCCCATTGGCAGGCATTCTCTCCCCTTCGTGTTTCACCCAGTCCTGCAAACCACATGCACTTTCTTTATAGCATTGCCCACCCTGGAAACACCATTCTTTGTGGAGTTTGTACCATGTGTAGTCTTTTTTTTTTTTTTTCCCGTTTTTCAAGACAGGGTTTTTCTGTGTAGCCCTGGCTGTTCTGGAACTCACTCTGTAGACCAGGCTAGCCTCGAACTCAGAAATCAGTTTTATCTAAAATAAGTTTGCTTACATTTAGTTTTTAGAGCACAGTCTTGAAATTAAACATAATTTTCAAATCTCTACATATTTATTGAGTACCCTTGAGTCAGGTACCAAGGTAGATGTGTATTAACTCACTCACATAATCTAGAAATAACATCAGCAGTGACATCACATTAAAATCTTCATTTCAGAGAAATTGACATAGAATAGTGAAATAATTTGTCAAGCCTATGGGGACAAGCTGGAGAACAAGCTGGGGGACAAGCTGAGGGACAAGCTGGTGAGCTGGGCTTCAGGTTAAGCACTGAGCAAACATTCCCGAAGGCTGCCCAGGGCAGTGCTTTGCCATGTGGTTCCAGCCATTGACACCTGCACCACATGGGACTACAGCACATGCTCAGGCCACACCCCATATAGATGAACCTGAAGCCCTTGGGCAGAGCTGGACAGTCTGCATTTTGAGAATGTGTTCAGGTGACTCGGAGGCATTTCACTCTGAATCCTCCAGAGCCAGGCTCTGTCCCCTCCATTGTTTTCCAGGAAGCTGATGCAGGAGTGGATCTTGCAAATGTGCTTTCCCTTAAGCTGGCCAGTGCAGACCAAGAGAGTGTGTTCAGAAGAACAGGAATACAAAGAGTTTCGAAAGGGAGGAAAGGGGAAGGTTTTAGGTTTCTGAGCATTGAGAAATAAGCTTTTTACTGTCAAGGATGAAGGAAACTATTTCCATTTCCAGCAGAGTGTGCTGGCTTTGCTTTCTGAAACTCTGAAAACTTCCTTGGAACGAATGATTTGCAGGCTTATGAACACTATCCTGGGAGAACTGAATCCTTACCTCTGCTCTCTGTCCTGACATCTCTGTCTGCTTGTGTCTCTGACACTTGTTCTCAGACTTGACAGTTACTGAGCAGTCAGAAGAAATCCACCAAAGGCCAACTAAAGCAAAGAGGGCATCCTCTAGCTTAGATAAGTTTAGCATTAGATGCTAGAAACACTGCTGGTCCACAGTGGTATGCAGGTAAATCCAAGGCAAGTTGAGTGGAAAGTACAGTCTCTCATACTATGATACAGCAGAACTGAGCATTACAGAACAAGTTTATCATATGTGAATCATTCATCCACTAGCTGAGCTCCTCACTCTTCATGGGATTATGTCTTAAGAACCCTTCTGAAAGTTTCTCAGGCTAAACAGTCTTTGCTCCTTTCTTTCTGCTGCAAACAGGGATTCACTATAAAATAAATATCATGGGCTGTCTACTCTTTGTAGCTTCTCTGAGGAGATGGGTCTGATATGCACCACTGTGTTCAATCACTTAAAAGGCAGTAATACAATTAGGCTGTCCTTTATATAAGAACTGCTACTGCTTTCAGCTCACTTCCAGGCCTGACACAAGTAAATCACTTTGATAAAATCCCGTTTCCCCCAACTCCCAGGGAATAGCATAAGTAATGATACCAGTGATCTAGCAAGGACAAAATGAATATAATGTACTTTTTATAGAAAAGCCAAATGTTTCACAAGACAGTGATTCATCGTGTCATTTGGAAAATGAGTTTTCTTTTGTTGAATGTGGAAGATGTTTAAATGATGTTCTAGAGAGGCACTTTTGGAGAGGAAAGCACTACACACCTCTGTGGAATTTAAATGCTTTCCTGTAGCATCTTATATGAAAGTTGTGGTAAAAGGAATATACGTTAGAAATATTATATTAGAAATATACACACATGCACACACGCACAGGGACACACACATACACACATGCACACATACACACACACATAAACACACACAGACACACACACACAGGCACAAAAGCACACATATTCAAATCTGCTTTTTGAAGGAGAATGATGAAAAGAGGAAGAGGAAGGAGAGGAGGGAAAGAGAAAAAAGGAAGAGAGAGAAATGTGCATATTCCTGATGGTGTAGTACGCAGTCATAAGGGGAAATGACATCCTGTCCTTTTCAACAAAATGAATTCTCTGTTTTCTCCATCCTACCCTCCCCTTCCCCAGCCTCTAATTGTCACCACTCCTCTGTCAGACCCCTTTCTTCTGTTTCTGCCACACACGAAAGAGCTCACAGAACCTATGCTCTATAGCCAGAGCTTTCACGTAACATCATATCCTTTAGCTCTATTTGTATATGTGTTTTCCAGTGCTCTTAGATGACTCCTGGAAAAGGTTGTTTAATCCCCATCATGAAGCACAGGTTGAGAACCACTGGTATAGACCATATCATGGGGATGGAAGAAGAGAAGGGAGCTTGGGTGACCTCGTGAGAAGCCAGAGCTGAAAAGTCCTGATAGGAGAATTCAGAGGATAACTGAGGGAGAGGAAGAGGCAATGGCTGAAAGGAAAGAAACCAAGACATCTATAAAGAGTCTTTTCTGGGTGTTCTGAAAGTTGCTAAGCACATTTACATGAACGAGTTTCCAGAAGGTAGAAGCAGAAAATACCTGATAGGACGGCAGGATATAGATTGTGGGATTCATTTGAGCATGAGTTCTGTTCGTCAGGACATTGACAGCGCTTCAGAAAATTTGTTTCATGAGTGAAGGGAAAAAATAGTTCTTGGTTAGGTACAGTTCTATCTAAGACATCTTGGAAGAAAAACTACGAATGATTTCCAACTAAAGAAACCAAATGCCACAGCAAAGGTTTAGACTATGTACCAGAATATGAGGATATGCAATGCCTGGCAAGGGTCTGTTCATGATGCCCAGTGTCTAGGCTGAGTCTAAATGCTAGCACAGAAAGAAAGGGACAGGCATGCAAATATGACCAACCTTGAGAGAAAACTAGATGAAAATAATGTAGCTTATATAATATAGATATTATAATAAGGATAATCAGATAGTTGCCATGGCTACATTTAATATATACAAAAAGTTAGACATATCAGTGCTAATGAAAAGATCTCCATCAAATTCTGAAAGTGAAAGCTACTATATAGAACTATCAGCTGGGAGGGATTAAGGACAGATAGATACTGCAGATGAAAAGATTTGTGAAATTGAAGACAGAATAACAGAAATGATCCGAAGTAAAAGAGAGCAAAGAGACAACTTAGAAAACAAAGAGTTCAAAGAGGCACCATATGTATGTAACTGGAGACCCTGGAAGGTCACGGGAGGATGGGAAAAGAAATACCGGATTTCCAAATTTAAAAACAATTAGACACACAATCCAAAAGGCCCAACAAGGTTGAGCTCAAGAAGCAAAAAGAAACAGTAAAAGTTATGTCATAATCAAATGTCTGAGATCTACAACAAAAGGAAATATTGAAGGCGCTAAGGGGATTAAAGACATTACGTCAGAGGAACAACACTAAGGACAATGACAGATTCTTGTAAGACAGTATTTGAAGAACTGAGGGGACAAGTCTGTCGGCTAGAGTTATAACAGCCATCAAAATTACTTGTTAAAAGCTGAATTAAAATAAAGGTCATTTTCCAGACATACTAAAGCTGAGGAACTCACTGCCATCAAGTTGTTCTGTTGATCTGTAAAGGAAGTCTTTAGGCTAAATGACTGTGCTGGGTCGCATTCTGGATCTCCGTGAGGAAAGGAAGACTGGCAGAAATGCAGAGGACATGGACAGATAAAAGTTTACATAGTGGGGCAGGAGAGATGGCTCAGTAGGTAAGAGCACTGGCTGCTCTTCCAAAGGGCATGGCTTCAATTCCCAGCACCCACACTGCAGCTCCCAACTGTCTATAACTCCAGTTATAGGGGATCTGGTACCCTTAGGAAGTGTACATGCAGGCAATACACTAGTACTGATAAAATAAAAAGCAAATTATTAGAAAATGTTACTTAGAAAAAATCATTTTTAAAAGTTTACATATCATTTAAATTGTTAAAAAACATAACAACATAGAAATAAATTTATATACACTGTTTGAAAAGATGGACACAAAACTAGAAGGGGTAAATTAAACATACGACTACAAGTTTTTTAAGTGCTGAGGATTGATAAGATTCTTCTCCCATCCTTAGAAGGTACAATATCACCTCAAGGTAGATTGTGACAAATGAAATATTTACTATGAATGTGGAGACATTAACTGTTAAACTAGAAAAGGAGATAAAAAGGAACCATGAAGACGCAACCTTAAAGGAAAGAGGGGAAGGACAGAGCAGCTGAGGACAAACAGAGCAAGCAAAAGAACAGCAGACAAAAATAAATAAGCCAAGCCAAGCCAAACCAAGTCAAGCCAAACCAAACCAAATGAAAGGAAACCAAACCAAGCCAAACCAAACCACACCCAACCAGACCAAGCCAAACCACACCCAACCAAACCAAACCAAACCAAACCACACCCAACCAAGCCAAACCAAACCAAACCACACCCAACCAAACCAAGCCAAACCACACCCAACCAAACCAAACCAAAACAAACCACACCCAACCAAGCCAAGCCAAACCAAACCACACCCAACCAAACCAAGCCAAACCAAACC